>NC_133136.1:92762129-93089672 GCF_048418815.1 Hemitrygon akajei | reverse complement strand
TTCAGGAACCTACCTTATAACATTCAGAGTGATACAGGCAATATCTTTGTTTAGTTCTGTAAATGCTAATGTTAATTATTGTACAAAAGGTGATGTTACGGAAAGTATCTTCTCGAACTTTGGTAGAACACTCATAAAATTTGTTGCATACTACTCTTAATCATATGGAAAGTAAAATAATAAGGTTTACATCAAGTTATCACATAGCAGTTTTCAGCAAAATTCAACTCTACACTCTATCGAGCTCAATGCATTACCATCTATTCTATGCATTTTCTCTTAAGGATGTGGACATAACAACTCATTGTGAGCTGGAATTGTATAGATATTGCCTGTATACTTGTCACAGCCATGGAATACTCAAATGCAAGACGAATTCAGGAACCTACCTTATAACATTCAGAGTGGTACAGGCAATATCTTTGTTTAGTTCTGTAAACGCTAATGTTAATTTGTGTACAAAAGGTGATGTTACAGAAAGTATCTTCTCTAACTGTGGTAGAACACTCATAAAATTGGTTGCATACTGTTCTAAATCATATGGAAAGTAAAATAATAAGCTTTACATCAAGTTAGCGCATAGCAGTTTTCAGCAAAATTCAGCTCTACACTCTATCGACCTCAATGCATTACCATCTATTCTATGCATTTTCTGTTAAGGATAAGACATAACAACTCATTGTGAGCTGGAATTGTATAGATATTGCCTGTATACTTGTCAGAGCCATGGAATACTCATATGCAAGACGAATTCAGAGACCTACCTCATAACATTCAGAGCGGTACAGGCAATAACTTTGTTTAGTTCTGTAAACGCTAATGTTCCATTGCGTACAAAACTTGATGTTTCTGAAAGTATCTTCTTGAACATTGGTAGAACACTCATAAAATTGGTTCCATACTACTCTAAATCATACGGAAAGTAAAATAATAAGGCTTACATCAAGTTCTCACATAGCAGTTTTCAGCAAAATTCAACTCTACACTATCGAGCTCAATGCATTACGTTCTATTCTATGCATTGTCTCTTAAGGATGTGGACATAACAACTCATTGTGAGCTGGAATTGTATAGATATTGCCTGTATACTTGTCACAGCCATGGAATACTCAAATGCAAGACGAATTCAGGAACCTACCTTATAACATTCAGAGTGGTACAGGCAATATCTTTGTTTAGTTCTGTAAATGCTAATGTGAATTTGTGTACAAAAGGTGATGTTACAGAAAGTATCTTCTCGAACTTTGGTAGAACACTCATAAAATTGGTTGCATACTACTCTTAATCATATGGAAAGTAAAATAATAAGGTTTACATCAAGTTATCACATAGCAGTTTTCAGCAAAATTCAACTCCACACTCTATCGAGCTCAATGCATTATCTTCTATTCTATGCATTTTCTCTTAAGGATGTGGACATAACAACTCATTGTGAGCTGGAATTGTATAGATATTGCCTGTATACTTGTCAGAGCCATGGAATACTCATATGCAAGACGAATTCAGAGACCTACCTCATAACATTCAGAGCGGTACAGGCAATATCTTTGTTTAGTTCTGAAAACGCTAATGTTCCATTGTGTAAAAAACGTGATGTTACTGAAAGTATCTTCCCGACCATTGGTAGAACACTCAAAAAATTGGTTGCATACTACTCTAAATCTTATGGAAAGTAAAATAATAAGGCTTACATCAAGTTATCTCATAGCAGTTTTCAGCAAAATTCAACTCTACACTATCGAGCTCAATGCATTACCTTCTATTCTATGCATTTTCTCTTAAGGATGTGGACATAACAACTCATTGTGAGCTGGAATTGTATAGATATTGCCTGTATACTTGTCACAGCCATGGAATACTCAAATGCAAGACAAATTCAGGAACCTACCTTATAACATTCAGAGTGATACAGGCAATATCTTTGTTTAGTTCTGTAAATGCTAATGTTAATTATTGTACAAAAGGTGATGTTACGGAAAGTATCTTCTCGAACTTTGGTAGAACACTCATAAAATTTGTTGCATACTACTCTTAATCATATGGAAAGTAAAATAATAAGGTTTACATCAAGTTATCACATAGCAGTTTTCAGCAAAATTCAACTCTACACTCTATCGAGCTCAATGCATTACCATCTATTCTATGCATTTTCTCTTAAGGATGTGGACATAACAACTCATTGTGAGCTGGAATTGTATAGATATTGCCTGTATACTTGTCACAGCCATGGAATACTCAAATGCAAGACGAATTCAGGAACCTACCTTATAACATTCAGAGTGGTACAGGCAATATCTTTGTTTAGTTCTGTAAACGCTAATGTTAATTTGTGTACAAAAGGTGATGTTACAGAAAGTATCTTCTCTAACTGTGGTAGAACACTCATAAAATTGGTTGCATACTGTTCTAAATCATATGGAAAGTAAAATAATAAGCTTTACATCAAGTTAGCGCATAGCAGTTTTCAGCAAAATTCAGCTCTACACTCTATCGACCTCAATGCATTACCATCTATTCTATGCATTTTCTGTTAAGGATAAGACATAACAACTCATTGTGAGCTGGAATTGTATAGATATTGCCTGTATACTTGTCAGAGCCATGGAATACTCATATGCAAGACGAATTCAGAGACCTACCTCATAACATTCAGAGCGGTACAGGCAATAACTTTGTTTAGTTCTGTAAACGCTAATGTTCCATTGCGTACAAAACTTGATGTTACTGAAAGTATCTTCTTGAACATTGGTAGAACACTCATAAAATTGGTTCCATACTACTCTAAATCATACGGAAAGTAAAATAATAAGGCTTACATCAAGTTCTCACATAGCAGTTTTCAGCAAAATTCAACTCTACACTATCGAGCTCAATGCATTACGTTCTATTCTATGCATTGTCTCTTAAGGATGTGGACATAACAACTCATTGTGAGCTGGAATTGTATAGATATTGCCTGTATACTTGTCACAGCCATGGAATACTCAAATGCAAGACGAATTCAGGAACCTACCTTATAACATTCAGAGTGGTACAGGCAATATCTTTGTTTTGTTCTGTAAATGCTAATGTGAATTTGTGTACAAAAGGTGATGTTACAGAAAGTATCTTCTCGAACTTTGGTAGAACACTCATAAAATTGGTTGCATACTACTCTTAATCATATGGAAAGTAAAATAATAAGGTTTACATCAAGTTATCACATAGCAGTTTTCAGCAAAATTCAACTCTACACTCTACTGAGCTGAAAGCATTACCTTATATTCCATGCATTTTCTGTTAAGGACGAGGACATAACAACTCAGGGTGAGCTGGAATTTTATAGATATTGCCTGTATACTTGTCAGAGCAATGGAATACACAAGTGCAAGATGAATTCAGGAACCTACCTCATAACATTCAGAGTGGCATAGGCAATATCTTTGTTTAGTTCTGTAAACGCTAATGTTCCATTGTGTACAAAACTTGATGTTACTGAAAGTATCTTCTTGAACATTGGTAGAACACTCATAAAATTGGTTGCATACTACTCTTAATCATATGGAAAGTAAAATAATAATGTTTACATCAAGTTATCACATAGTAGTTTTCAGCAAAATTCAAATCTACCCTCTATTGATCTCAATGCAATACCTTATATACCATGCATTTTCAGTTAAGGACGAGGACATAACAACTCAAGTTGAGCTGGATTTGCATAGATATTGCCTGTATACTTGTCAGAGCCATGGAATACTCAAAGGCAAGAATTCAGGAACCTACCTCATAACATTCAGAGTGGTATTGGCAATATCTTTGCTTGTTCTGAAAAAGCTAATGATCCATTGTGTGCAAAAGGTGATGTTACAGAAAGTATCTTCTCTAACTTTGGTAGAACACTCATAAAAGTGGTTGCATACTGTTCTAAATCATATGGAAAGTAAAATAATAAGCTTTACATCAAGTTAGCGCATAGCAGTTTTCAGCAAAATTCAGCTCTACACTCTATCGACCTCAATGCATTACCATCTATTCTATGCATTTTCTGTTAAGGATAAGACATAACAACTCATTGTGAGCTGGAATTGTATAGATATTGCCTGTATACTTGACAGAGCCATGGAATACTCATATGCAAGACGAATTCAGAGACCTACCTCATAACATTCAGAGCGGTACAGGCAATAACTTTGTTTAGTTCTGTAAACGCTAATGTTCCATTGCATACAAAACTTGATGTTACTGAAAGTATCTTCTTGAACATTGGTAGAACACTCATAAAATTGGTTCCATACTACTCTAAATCATACGGAAAGTAAAATAATAAGGCTTACATCAAGTTCTCACATAGCAGTTTTCAGCAAAATTCAACTCTACACTATCGAGCTCAATGCATTACGTTCTATTCTATGCATTGTCTCTTAAGGATGTGGACATAACAACTCATTGTGAGCTGGAATTGTATAGATATTGCCTGTATACTTGTCACAGCCATGGAATACTCAAATGCAAGACGAATTCAGGAACCTACCTTATAACATTCAGAGTGGTACAGGCAATATCTTTGTTTAGTTCTGTAAATGCTAATGTGAATTTGTGTACAAAAGGTGATGTTACAGAAAGTATCTTCTCGAACTTTGGTAGAACACTCATAAAATTGGTTGCATACTACTCTTAATCATATGGAAAGTAAAATAATAAGGTTTACATCAAGTTATCACATAGCAGTTTTCAGCAAAATTCAACTCTACACTCTACTGAGCTGAAAGCATTACCTTATATTCCATGCATTTTCTGTTAAGGACGAGGACATAACAACTCAGGGTGAGCTGGAATTTTATAGATATTGCCTGTATACTTGTCAGAGCAATGGAATACACAAGTGCAAGATGAATTCAGGAACCTACCTCATAACATTCAGAGTGGCATAGGCAATATCTTTGTTTAGTTCTGTAAACGCTAATGTTCCATTGTGTACAAAACTTGATGTTACTGAAAGTATCTTCTTGAACATTGGTAGAACACTCATAAAATTGGTTGCATACTACTCTTAATCATATGGAAAGTAAAATAATAATGTTTACATCAAGTTATCACATAGTAGTTTTCAGCAAAATTCAAATCTACCCTCTATTGATCTCAATGCAATACCTTATATACCATGCATTTTCAGTTAAGGACGAGGACATAACAACTCAAGTTGAGCTGGATTTGCATAGATATTGCCTGTATACTTGTCAGAGCCATGGAATACTCAAAGGCAAGAATTCAGGAACCTACCTCATAACATTCAGAGTGGTATTGGCAATATCTTTGCTTGTTCTGAAAAAGCTAATGATCCATTGTGTGCAAAAGGTGATGTTACAGAAAGTATCTTCTCTAACTTTGGTAGAACACTCATAAAAGTGGTTGCATACTGTTCTAAATCATATGGAAAGTAAAATAATAAGCTTTACATCAAGTTAGCGCATAGCAGTTTTCAGCAAAATTCAGCTCTACACTCTATCGACCTCAATGCATTACCATCTATTCTATGCATTTTCTGTTAAGGATAAGACATAACAACTCATTGTGAGCTGGAATTGTATAGATATTGCCTGTATACTTGACAGAGCCATGGAATACTCATATGCAAGACGAATTCAGAGACCTACCTCATAACATTCAGAGCGGTACAGGCAATAACTTTGTTTAGTTCTGTAAACGCTAATGTTCCATTGCATACAAAACTTGATGTTACTGAAAGTATCTTCTTGAACATTGGTAGAACACTCATAAAATTGGTTCCATACTACTCTAAATCATACGGAAAGTAAAATAATAAGGCTTACATCAAGTTCTCACATAGCAGTTTTCAGCAAAATTCAACTCTACACTATCGAGCTCAATGCATTACGTTCTATTCTATGCATTGTCTCTTAAGGATGTGGACATAACAACTCATTGTGAGCTGGAATTGTATAGATATTGCCTGTATACTTGTCACAGCCATGGAATACTCAAATGCAAGACGAATTCAGGAACCTACCTTATAACATTCAGAGTGGTACAGGCAATATCTTTGTTTAGTTCTGTAAATGCTAATGTGAATTTGTGTACAAAAGGTGATGTTACAGAAAGTATCTTCTCGAACTTTGGTAGAACACTCATAAAATTGGTTGCATACTACTCTTAATCATATGGAAAGTAAAATAATAAGGTTTACATCAAGTTATCACATAGCAGTTTTCAGCAAAATTCAACTCTACACTCTACTGAGCTGAAAGCATTACCTTATATTCCATGCATTTTCTGTTAAGGACGAGGACATAACAACTCAGGGTGAGCTGGAATTTTATCGATATTGCCTGTATACTTGTCAGAGCAATGGACTACACAAGTGCAAGATGAATTCAGGAACCTACCTCATAACATTCAGAGTGGCATAGGCAATATCTTTGTTTAGTTCTGTAAACGCTAATGTTCCATTGTGTACAACACTTGATGTTACTGAAACTATCTTCTTGAACATTGGTAGAACACTCATAAAATTGGTTGCATACTATTAATCATATGGAAAGTAAAATAATAATGTTTACATCAAGTTATCACATAGTAGTTTTCAGCAAAATTCAATTCTACCCTCTATTGATCTCAATGAAATACCTGATATACCATGCATTTTCAGTTAAGGACGAGGACATAACAACTCAAGTTGAGCTGGATTTGCATAGATATTGCCTGTATACTTGTCAGAGCCATGAAATACTCAAAGGCAAGAATTCAGGAACCTACCTCATAACATTCAGAGTGGTATTGGCAATATCTTTGCTTGTTCTGAAAAAGCTAATGATCCATTGTGTGCAAAAGGAGATGTTACAGAAAGTATCTTCTCGAACATTGGTAGAACACTCATAAAATTGGTTGCATACTACTCTAAATCATATGGAAAGTAAAATAATAAGCTTTACATCAAGTTGGCGCATAGCAGTTTTCAGCAAAATTCAGCTCTACACTCTATCGACCTCAATGCATTACCATCTATTCTATGCATTTTCTGTTAAGGATAAGACATAACAACTCATTGTGAGCTGGAATTGTATAGATATTGCCTGTATACGTGACAGAGCCATGGAATACTCATATGCAAGACGAATTCAGAGACCTACCTCATAACATTCAGAGCGGTACAGGCAATAACTTTGTTTAGTTCTGTAAACGCTAATGTTCCATTGTGTACAAAACTTGATGTTACTGAAAGTATCTTCTTGAACATTGGTAGAACACTCATAAAATTGGTTCCATACTACTCTAAATCATACGGAAAGTAAAATAATAAGGCTTACATCAAGTTCTCACATTGCGGTTTTCAGCAAAATTCAACTCTACACTATCGAGCTCAATGCATTACCTTCTATTCTATGCATTTTCTCTTAAGGATGTGGACATAACAACTCATTGTGAGCTGGAATTGTATAGATATTGCCTGTATACTTGTCACAGCCATGGAATACTCAAATGCAAGACGAATTCAGGAACCTACCTTATAACATTCAGAGTGGTACAGGCAATATCTTTGTTTAGTTCTGTAAATGCTAATGTTAATTTGTGTACAAAAGGTGATGTTACAGAAAGTATCTTCTCGAACTTTGGTAGAACACTCATAAAATTGGTTGCATACTACTCTTAATCATATGGAAAGTAAAATAATAAGGTTTACATCAAGTTATCACATAGCAGTTTTCAGCAAAATTCAACTCTACACTCTATCGAGCTCAATGCATTACCTTCTATTCTATGCATTTTCTCTTAAGGATGTGGACATAACAACTCATTGTGAGCTGGAATTGTATAGATGTTGCCTGTATACTTGTCACAGCCATGGAATACTCAAATGCAAGACGAATTCAGGAACCTACCTTATAACATTCAGAGTGGTACAGGCAATATCTTTGTTTAGTTCTGTAAATGCTAATGTTAATTTGTGTACAAAAGGTGATGTTACAGAAAGTATCTTCTCGAACTTTGGTAGAACACTCATAAAATTGGTTGCATACTACTCTTAATCATATGGAAAGTAAAATAATAAGGTTTACATCAAGTTATCACATAGCAGTTTTCAGCAAAATTCAACTCCACACTCTATCGAGCTCAATGCATTACCTATTCTATGCATTTTCTCTTAAGGATGTGGACATAACAACTCATTGTGAGCTGGAATTGTATAGATATTGCCTGTATACTTGACAGAGCCATGGAATACTCATATGCAAGACGAATTCAGAGACCTACCTCATAACATTCAGAGCGCTACAGGCAATAACTTTGTTTAGTTCTGTAAACGCTAATGTTCCATTGTGTACAAAACTTGATGTTACTGAAAGTATCTTCTTGAACATTGGTAGAACACTCATAAAATTGGTTCCATACTACTCTAAATCATACGGAAAGTAAAATAATAAGGCTTACATCAAGTTCTCACATAGTAGTTTTCAGCAAAATTCAATTCTACCCTCTATTGATCTCAATGAAATACCTTATATACCATGCATTTTCAGTTAAGGACGAGGACATAACAACTCAAGTTGAGCTGGATTTGCATAGATATTGCCTGTATACTTGTCAGAGCCATGAAATACTCAAAGGCAAGAATTCAGGAACCTACCTCATAACATTCAGAGTGGTATTGGCAATATCTTTGCTTGTTCTGAAAAAGCTAATGATCCATTGTGTGCAAAAGGAGATGTTACAGAAAGTATCTTCTCGAACATTGGTAGAACACTCATAAAATTGGTTGCATACTACTCTAAATCATATGGAAAGTAAAATAATAAGCTTTACATCATGTTGGCGCATAGCAGTTTTCAGCAAAATTCAGCTCTACACTCTATCGACCTCAATGCATTACCATCTATTCTATGCATTTTCTGTTAAGGATAAGACATAACAACTCATTGTGAGCTGGAATTGTATAGATATTGCCTGTATACGTGACAGAGCCATGGAATACTCATATGCAAGACGAATTCAGAGACCTACCTCATAACATTCAGAGCGGTACAGGCAATAACTTTGTTTAGTTCTGTAAACGCTAATGTTCCATTGTGTACAAAACTTGATGTTACTGAAAGTATCTTCTTGAACATTGGTAGAACACTCATAAAATTGGTTCCATACTACTCTAAATCATACGGAAAGTAAAATAATAAGGCTTACATCAAGTTCTCACATTGCGGTTTTCAGCAAAATTCAACTCTACACTATCGAGCTCAATGCATTACCTTCTATTCTATGCATTTTCTCTTAAGGATGTGGACATAACAACTCATTGTGAGCTGGAATTGTATAGATATTGCCTGTATACTTGTCACAGCCATGGAATACTCAAATGCAAGACGAATTCAGGAACCTACCTTATAACATTCAGAGTGGTACAGGCAATATCTTTGTTTAGTTCTGTAAATGCTAATGTTAATTTGTGTACAAAAGGTGATGTTACAGAAAGTATCTTCTCGAACTTTGGTAGAACACTCATAAAATTGGTTGCATACTACTCTTAATCATATGGAAAGTAAAATAATAAGGTTTACATCAAGTTATCACATAGCAGTTTTCAGCAAAATTCAACTCTACACTCTATCGAGCTCAATGCATTACCTTCTATTCTATGCATTTTCTCTTAAGGATGTGGACATAACAACTCATTGTGAGCTGGAATTGTATAGATGTTGCCTGTATACTTGTCACAGCCATGGAATACTCAAATGCAAGACGAATTCAGGAACCTACCTTATAACATTCAGAGTGGTACAGGCAATATCTTTGTTTAGTTCTGTAAATGCTAATGTTAATTTGTGTACAAAAGGTGATGTTACAGAAAGTATCTTCTCGAACTTTGGTAGAACACTCATAAAATTGGTTGCATACTACTCTTAATCATATGGAAAGTAAAATAATAAGGTTTACATCAAGTTATCACATAGCAGTTTTCAGCAAAATTCAACTCCACACTCTATCGAGCTCAATGCATTACCTATTCTATGCATTTTCTCTTAAGGATGTGGACATAACAACTCATTGTGAGCTGGAATTGTATAGATATTGCCTGTATACTTGACAGAGCCATGGAATACTCATATGCAAGACGAATTCAGAGACCTACCTCATAACATTCAGAGCGCTACAGGCAATAACTTTGTTTAGTTCTGTAAACGCTAATGTTCCATTGTGTACAAAACTTGATGTTACTGAAAGTATCTTCTTGAACATTGGTAGAACACTCATAAAATTGGTTCCATACTACTCTAAATCATACGGAAAGTAAAATAATAAGGCTTACATCAAGTTCTCACATAGCAGTTTTCAGCAAAATTCAACTCTACACTATCGAGCTCAATGCATTACGTTCTATTCTATGCATTGTCTCTTAAGGATGTGGACATAACAACTCATTGTGAGCTGGAATTGTATAGATATTGCCTGTATACTTGTCACAGCCATGGAATACTCAAATGCAAGACGAATTCAGGAACCTACCTTATAACATTCAGAGTGGTACAGGCAATATCTTTGTTTAGTTCTGTAAATGCTAATGTGAATTTGTGTACAAAAGGTGATGTTACAGAAAGTATCTTCTCGAACTTTGGTAGAACACTCATAAAATTGGTTGCATACTACTCTTAATCATATGGAAAGTAAAATAATAAGGTTTACATCAAGTTATCACATAGCAGTTTTCAGCAAAATTCAACTCTACACTCTACTGAGCTGAAAGCATTACCTTATATTCCATGCATTTTCTGTTAAGGACGAGGACATAACAACTCAGGGTGAGCTGGAATTTTATAGATATTGCCTGTATACTTGTCAGAGCAATGGAATACACAAGTGCAAGATGAATTCAGGAACCTACCTCATAACATTCAGAGTGGCATAGGCAATATCTTTGTTTAGTTCTGTAAACGCTAATGTTCCATTGTGTACATAACTTGATGTTACTGAAAGTATCTTCTTGAACATTGGTAGAACACTCATAAAATTGGTTGCATACTACTCTTAATCATATGGAAAGTAAAATAATAATGTTTACATCAAGTTATCACATAGTAGTTTTCAGCAAAATTCAACTCTACCCTCTATTGATCTCAATGCAATACCTTATATACCATGCATTTTCAGTTAAGGACGAGGACATAACAACTCAAGTTGAGCTGGATTTGCATAGATATTGCCTGTATACTTGTCAGAGCCATGGAATACTCAAAGGCAAGAATTCAGGAACCTACCTCATAACATTCAGAGTGGTATTGGCAATATCTTTGCTTGTTCTGAAAAAGATAATGATCCATTGTGTGCAAAAGGTGATGTTACAGAAAGTATCTTCTCTAACTTTGGTAGAACACTCATAAAAGTGGTTGCATACTGTTCTAAATCATATGGAAAGTAAAATAATAAGCTTTACATCAAGTTAGCGCATAGCAGTTTTCAGCAAAATTCAGCTCTACACTCTATCGACCTCAATGCATTACCATCTATTCTATGCATTTTCTGTTAAAAATAAGACATAACAACTCATTGTGAGCTGGAATTGTATAGATATTGCCTGTATACTTGACAGAGCCATGGAATACTCATATGCAAGACGAATTCAGAGACCTACCTCATAACATTCAGAGCGGTACAGGCAATAACTTTGTTTAGTTCTGTAAACGCTAATGTTCCATTGTGTACAAAACTTGATGTTACTGAAAGTATCTTCTTGAACATTGGTAGAACACTCATAAAATTGGTTCCATACTACTCTAAATCATACGGAAAGTAAAATAATAAGGCTTACATCAAGTTCTCACATAGCAGTTTTCAGCAAAATTCAACTCTACACTATCGAGCTCAATGCATTACGTTCTATTCTATGCATTGTCTCTTAAGGATGTGGACATAACAACTCATTGTGAGCTGGAATTGTATAGATATTGCCTGTATACTTGTCACAGCCATGGAATACTCAAATGCAAGACGAATTCAGGAACCTACCTTATAACATTCAGAGTGGTACAGGCAATATCTTTGTTTAGTTCTGTAAATGCTAATGTGAATTTGTGTACAAAAGGTGATGTTACAGAAAGTATCTTCTCGAACTTTGGTAGAACACTCATAAAATTGGTTGCATACTACTCTTAATCATATGGAAAGTAAAATAATAAGGTTTACATCAAGTCATCACATAGCAGTTTTCAGCAAAATTCAACTCTACACTCTACTGAGCTGAAAGCATTACCTTATATTCCATGCATTTTCTGTTAAGGACGAGGACATAACAACTCAGGGTGAGCTGGAATTTTATAGATATTGCCTGTATACTTGTCAGAGCAATGGAATACACAAGTGCAAGATGAATTCAGGAACCTACCTCATAACATTCAGAGTGGCATAGGCAATATCTTTGTTTAGTTCTGTAAACGCTAATGTTCCATTGTGTACAAAACTTGATGTTACTGAAACTATCTTCTTGAACATTGGTAGAACACTCATAAAATTGGTTGCATACTATTAATCATATGGAAAGTAAAATAATAATGTTTACATCAAGTTATCACATAGTAGTTTTCAGCAAAATTCAATTCTACCCTCTATTGATCTCAATGCAATACCTTATATACCATGCATTTTCAGTTAAGGACGAGGACATAACAACTCAAGTTGAGCTGGATTTGCATAGATATTGCCTGTATACTTGTCAGAGCCATGGAATACTCAAAGGCAAGAATTCAGGAACCTACCTCATAACATTCAGAGTGGTATTGGCAATATCTTTGCTTGTTCTGAAAAAGCTAATGATCCATTGTGTGCAAAAGGTGATGTTACAGAAAGTATCTTCTCTACCTTTGGTAGAACACTCATAAAAGTGGTTGCATACTGTTCTAAATCATATGGAAAGTAAAATAATAAGCTTTACATCAAGTTAGCGCATAGCAGTTTTCAGCAAAATTCAGCTCTACACTCTATCGACCTCAATGCATTACCATCTATTCTATGCATTTTCTGTTAAGGATAAGACATAACAACTCATTGTGAGCTGGAATTGTATAGATATTGCCTGTATACTTGACAGAGCCATGGAATACTCATATGCAAGACGAATTCAGAGACCTACCTCATAACATTCAGAGCGGTACAGGCAATAACTTTGTTTAGTTCTGTAAACGCTAATGTTCCATTGCGTACAAAACTTGATGTTACTGAAAGTATCTTCTTGAACATTGGTAGAACACTCATAAAATTGGTTCCATACTACTCTAAATCATACGGAAAGTAAAATAATAAGGCTTACATCAAGTTCTCACATAGCAGTTTTCAGCAAAATTCAACTCTACACTATCGAGCTCAATGCATTACGTTCTATTCTATGCATTGTCTCTTAAGGATGTGGACATAACAACTCATTGTGAGCTGGAATTGTATAGATATTGCCTGTATACTTGTCACAGCCATGGAATACTCAAATGCAAGATGAATTCAGGAACCTACCTTATAACATTCAGAGTGGTACAGGCAATATCTATGTTTAGTTCTGTAAATGCTAATGTGAATTTGTGTACAAAAGGTGATGTTACAGAAAGTATCTTCTCGAACTTTGGTAGAACACTCATAAAATTGGTTGCATACTACTCTTAATCATATGGAAAGTAAAATAATAAGGTTTACATCAAGTTATCACATAGCAGTTTTCAGCAAAATTCAACTCTACACTCTACTGAGCTGAAAGCATTACCTTATATTCCATGCATTTTCTGTTAAGGACGAGGACATAACAACTCAGGGTGAGCTGGAATTTTATAGATATTGCCTGTATACTTGTCAGAGCAATGGAATACACAAGTGCAAGATGAATTCAGGAACCTACCTCATAACATTCAGAGTGGCATAGGCAATATCTTTGTTTAGTTCTGTAAACGCTAATGTTCCATTGTGTACAAAACTTGATGTTACTGAAACTATCTTCTTGAACATTGGTAGAACACTCATAAAATTGGTTGCATACTATTAATCATATGGAAAGTAAAATAATAATGTTTACATCAAGTTATCACATAGTAGTTTTCAGCAAAATTCAACTCTACCCTCTATTGATCTCAATGCAATACCTTATATACCATGCATTTTCAGTTAAGGACGAGGACATAACAACTCAAGTTGAGCTGGATTTGCATAGATATTGCCTGTATACTTGTCAGAGCCATGGAATACTCAAAGGCAAGAATTCAGGAACCTACCTCATAACATTCAGAGTGGTATTGGCAATATCTTTGCTTGTTCTGAAAAAGCTAATGATCCATTGTGTGCAAAAGGAGATGTTACAGAAAGTATCTTCTCGAACATTGGTAGAACACTCATAAAATTGGTTGCATACTACTCTAAATCATATGGAAAGTAAAATAATAAGCTTTACATCAAGTTGGCGCATAGCAGTTTTCAGCAAAATTCAGCTCTACACTCTATCGACCTCAATGCATTACCATCTATTCTATGCATTTTCTGTTAAGGATAAGACATAACAACTCATTGTGAGCTGGAATTGTATAGATATTGCCTGTATACGTGACAGAGCCATGGAATACTCATATGCAAGACGAATTCAGAGACCTACCTCATAACATTCAGAGCGGTACAGGCAATAACTTTGTTTAGTTCTGTAAACGCTAATGTTCCATTGTGTACAAAACTTGATGTTACTGAAAGTATCTTCTTGAACATTGGTAGAACACTCATAAAATTGGTTCCATACTACTCTAAATCATACGGAAAGTAAAATAATAAGGCTTACATCAAGTTCTCACATAGCGGTTTTCAGCAAAATTCAACTCTACACTATCGAGCTCAATGCATTACCTTCTATTCTATGCATTTTCTCTTAAGGATGTGGACATAACAACTCATTGTGAGCTGGAATTGTATAGATATTGCCTGTATACTTGTCACAGCCATGGAATACTCAAATGCAAGACGAATTCAGGAACCTACCTTATAACATTCAGAGTGGTACAGGCAATATCTTTGTTTAGTTCTGTAAATGCTAATGTTAATTTGTGTACAAAAGGTGATGTTACAGAAAGTATCTTCTCGAACTTTGGTAGAACACTCATAAAATTGGTTGCATACTACTCTTAATCATATGGAAAGTAAAATAATAAGGTTTACATCAAGTTATCACATAGCAGTTTTCAGCAAAATTCAACTCCACACTCTATCGAGCTCAATGCATTACCTATTCTATGCATTTTCTCTTAAGGATGTGGACATAACAACTCATTGTGAGCTGGAATTGTATAGATATTGCCTGTATACTTGACAGAGCCATGGAATACTCATATGCAAGACGAATTCAGAGACCTACCTCATAACATTCAGAGCGGTACAGGCAATAACTTTGTTTAGTTCTGTAAACGCTAATGTTCCATTGTGTACAAAACTTGATGTTACTGAAAGTATCTTCTTGAACATTGGTAGAACACTCATAAAATTGGTTCCATACTACTCTAAATCATACGGAAAGTATAATAATAAGGCTTACATCAAGTTCTCACATAGCAGTTTTCAGCAAAATTCAACTCTACACTATCGAGCTCAATGCATTACGTTCTATTCTATGCATTGTCTCTTAAGGATGTGGACATAACAACTCATTGTGAGCTGGAATTGTATAGATATTGCCTGTATACTTGTCACAGCCATGGAATACTCAAATGCAAGACGAATTCAGGAACCTACCTTATAACATTCAGAGTGGTACAGGCAATATCTTTGTTTAGTTCTGTAAATGCTAATGTGAATTTGTGTACAAAAGGTGATGTTACAGAAAGTATCTTCTCGAACTTTGGTAGAACACTCATAAAATTGGTTGCATACTACTCTTAATCATATGGAAAGTAAAATAATAAGGTTTACATCAAGTTATCACATAGCAGTTTTCAGCAAAATTCAACTCTACACTCTACTGAGCTGAAAGCATTACCTTATATTCCATGCATTTTCTGTTAAGGACGAGGACATAACAACTCAGGGTGAGCTGGAATTTTATAGATATTGCCTGTATACTTGTCAGAGCAATGGAATACACAAGTGCAAGATGAATTCAGGAACCTACCTCATAACATTCAGAGTGGCATAGGCAATATCTTTGTTTAGTTCTGTAAACGCTAATGTTCCATTGTGTACATAACTTGATGTTACTGAAAGTATCTTCTTGAACATTGGTAGAACACTCATAAAATTGGTTGCATACTACTCTTAATCATATGGAAAGTAAAATAATAATGTTTACATCAAGTTATCACATAGTAGTTTTCAGCAAAATTCAACTCTACCCTCTATTGATCTCAATGCAATACCTTATATACCATGCATTTTCAGTTAAGGACGAGGACATAACAACTCAAGTTGAGCTGGATTTGCATAGATATTGCCTGTATACTTGTCAGAGCCATGGAATACTCAAAGGCAAGAATTCAGGAACCTACCTCATAACATTCAGAGTGGTATTGGCAATATCTTTGCTTGTTCTGAAAAAGCTAATGATCCATTGTGTGCAAAAGGAGATGTTACAGAAAGTATCTTCTCGAACATTGGTAGAACACTCATAAAATTGGTTGCATACTACTCTAAATCATATGGAAAGTAAAATAATAAGCTTTACATCAAGTTGGCGCATAGCAGTTTTCAGCAAAATTCAGCTCTACACTCTATCGACCTCAATGCATTACCATCTATTCTATGCATTTTCTGTTAAGGATAAGACATAACAACTCATTGTGAGCTGGAATTGTATAGATATTGCCTGTATACGTGACAGAGCCATGGAATACTCATATGCAAGACGAATTCAGAGACCTACCTCATAACATTCAGAGCGGTACAGGCAATAACTTTGTTTAGTTCTGTAAACGCTAATGTTCCATTGTGTACAAAACTTGATGTTACTGAAAGTATCTTCTTGAACATTGGTAGAACACTCATAAAATTGGTTCCATACTACTCTAAATCATACGGAAAGTAAAATAATAAGGCTTACATCAAGTTCTCACATAGCGGTTTTCAGCAAAATTCAACTCTACACTATCGAGCTCAATGCATTACCTTCTATTCTATGCATTTTCTCTTAAGGATGTGGACATAACAACTCATTGTGAGCTGGAATTGTATAGATATTGCCTGTATACTTGTCACAGCCATGGAATACTCAAATGCAAGACGAATTCAGGAACCTACCTTATAACATTCAGAGTGGTACAGGCAATATCTTTGTTTAGTTCTGTAAATGCTAATGTTAATTTGTGTACAAAAGGTGATGTTACAGAAAGTATCTTCTCGAACTTTGGTAGAACACTCATAAAATTGGTTGCATACTACTCTTAATCATATGGAAAGTAAAATAATAAGGTTTACATCAAGTTATCACATAGCAGTTTTCAGCAAAATTCAACTCTACACTCTATCGAGCTCAATGCATTACCTTCTATTCTATGCATTTTCTCTTAAGGATGTGGACATAACAACTCATTGTGAGCTGGAATTGTATAGATGTTGCCTGTATACTTGTCACAGCCATGGAATACTCAAATGCAAGACGAATTCAGGAACCTACCTTATAACATTCAGAGTGGTACAGGCAATATCTTTGTTTAGTTCTGTAAATGCTAATGTTAATTTGTGTACAAAAGGTGATGTTACAGAAAGTATCTTCTCGAACTTTGGTAGAACACTCATAAAATTGGTTGCATACTACTCTTAATCATATGGAAAGTAAAATAATAAGGTTTACATCAAGTTATCACATAGCAGTTTTCAGCAAAATTCAACTCCACACTCTATCGAGCTCAATGCATTACCTATTCTATGCATTTTCAGTTAAGGACGAGGACATAACAACTCAAGTTGAGCTGGATTTGCATAGATATTGCCTGTATACTTGTCAGAGCCATGGAATACTCAAAGGCAAGAATTCAGGAACCTACCTCATAACATTCAGAGTGGTATTGGCAATATCTTTGCTTGTTCTGAAAAAGCTAATGATCCATTGTGTGCAAAAGGAGATGTTACAGAAAGTATCTTCTCGAACATTGGTAGAACACTCATAAAATTGGTTGCATACTACTCTAAATCATATGGAAAGTAAAATAATAAGCTTTACATCAAGTTGGCGCATAGCAGTTTTCAGCAAAATTCAGCTCTACACTCTATCGACCTCAATGCATTACCATCTATTCTATGCATTTTCTGTTAAGGATAAGACATAACAACTCATTGTGAGCTGGAATTGTATAGATATTGCCTGTATACGTGACAGAGCCATGGAATACTCATATGCAAGACGAATTCAGAGACCTACCTCATAACATTCAGAGCGGTACAGGCAATAACTTTGTTTAGTTCTGTAAACGCTAATGTTCCATTGTGTACAAAACTTGATGTTACTGAAAGTATCTTCTTGAACATTGGTAGAACACTCATAAAATTGGTTCCATACTACTCTAAATCATACGGAAAGTAAAATAATAAGGCTTACATCAAGTTCTCACATAGCGGTTTTCAGCAAAATTCAACTCTACACTATCGAGCTCAATGCATTACCTTCTATTCTATGCATTTTCTCTTAAGGATGTGGACATAACAACTCATTGTGAGCTGGAATTGTATAGATATTGCCTGTATACTTGTCACAGCCATGGAATACTCAAATGCAAGACGAATTCAGGAACCTACCTTATAACATTCAGAGTGGTACAGGCAATATCTTTGTTTAGTTCTGTAAATGCTAATGTTAATTTGTGTACAAAAGGTGATGTTACAGAAAGTATCTTCTCGAACTTTGGTAGAACACTCATAAAATTGGTTGCATACTACTCTTAATCATATGGAAAGTAAAATAATAAGGTTTACATCAAGTTATCACATAGCAGTTTTCAGCAAAATTCAACTCTACACTCTATCGAGCTCAATGCATTACCTTCTATTCTATGCATTTTCTCTTAAGGATGTGGACATAACAACTCATTGTGAGCTGGAATTGTATAGATGTTGCCTGTATACTTGTCACAGCCATGGAATACTCAAATGCAAGACGAATTCAGGAACCTACCTTATAACATTCAGAGTGGTACAGGCAATATCTTTGTTTAGTTCTGTAAATGCTAATGTTAATTTGTGTACAAAAGGTGATGTTACAGAAAGTATCTTCTCGAACTTTGGTAGAACACTCATAAAATTGGTTGCATACTACTCTTAATCATATGGAAAGTAAAATAATAAGGTTTACATCAAGTTATCACATAGCAGTTTTCAGCAAAATTCAACTCCACACTCTATCGAGCTCAATGCATTACGTTCTATTCTATGCATTGTCTCTTAAGGATGTGGACATAACAACTCATTGTGAGCTGGAATTGTATAGATATTGCCTGTATACTTGTCACAGCCATGGAATACTCAAATGCAAGACGAATTCAGGAACCTACCTTATAACATTCAGAGTGGTACAGGCAATATCTTTGTTTAGTTCTGTAAATGCTAATGTGAATTTGTGTACAAAAGGTGATGTTACAGAAAGTATCTTCTCGAACTTTGGTAGAACACTCATAAAATTGGTTGCATACTACTCTTAATCATATGGAAAGTAAAATAATAAGGTTTACATCAAGTTATCACATAGCAGTTTTCAGCAAAATTCAACTCTACACTCTACTGAGCTGAAAGCATTACCTTATATTCCATGCATTTTCTGTTAAGGACGAGGACATAACAACTCAGGGTGAGCTGGAATTTTATAGATATTGCCTGTATACTTGTCAGAGCAATGGAATACACAAGTGCAAGATGAATTCAGGAACCTACCTCATAACATTCAGAGTGGCATAGGCAATATCTTTGTTTAGTTCTGTAAACGCTAATGTTCCATTGTGTACATAACTTGATGTTACTGAAAGTATCTTCTTGAACATTGGTAGAACACTCATAAAATTGGTTGCATACTACTCTTAATCATATGGAAAGTAAAATAATAATGTTTACATCAAGTTATCACATAGTAGTTTTCAGCAAAATTCAACTCTACCCTCTATTGATCTCAATGCAATACCTTATATACCATGCATTTTCAGTTAAGGACGAGGACATAACAACTCAAGTTGAGCTGGATTTGCATAGATATTGCCTGTATACTTGTCAGAGCCATGGAATACTCAAAGGCAAGAATTCAGGAACCTACCTCATAACATTCAGAGTGGTATTGGCAATATCTTTGCTTGTTCTGAAAAAGCTAATGATCCATTGTGTGCAAAAGGTGATGTTACAGAAAGTATCTTCTCTAACTTTGTTAGAACACTCATAAAAGTGGTTGCATACTGTTCTAAATCATATGGAAAGTAAAATAATAAGCTTTACATCAAGTTAGCGCATAGCAGTTTTCAGCAAAATTCAGCTCTACACTCTATCGACCTCAATGCATTACCATCTATTCTATGCATTTTCTGTTAAGGATAAGACATAACAACTCATTGTGAGCTGGAATTGTATAGATATTGCCTGTATACTTGACAGAGCCATGGAATACTCATATGCAAGACGAATTCAGAGACCTACCTCATAACATTCAGAGCGGTACAGGCAATAACTTTGTTTAGTTCTGTAAACGCTAATGTTCCATTGTGTACAAAACTTGATGTTACTGAAAGTATCTTCTTGAACATTGGTAGAACACTCATAAAATTGGTTCCATACTACTCTAAATCATACGGAAAGTAAAATAATAAGGCTTACATCAAGTTCTCACATAGCAGTTTTCAGCAAAATTCAACTCTACACTATCGAGCTCAATGCATTACGTTCTATTCTATGCATTGTCTCTTAAGGATGTGGACATAACAACTCATTGTGAGCTGGAATTGTATAGATATTGCCTGTATACTTGTCACAGCCATGGAATACTCAAATGCAAGACGAATTCAGGAACCTACCTTATAACATTCAGAGTGGTACAGGCAATATCTTTGTTTAGTTCTGTAAATGCTAATGTGAATTTATGTACAAAAGGTGATGTCACAGAAAGTATCTTCTCGAACTTTGGTAGAACACTCATAAAATTGGTTGCATACTACTCTTAATCATATGGAAAGTAAAATAATAAGGTTTACATCAAGTTATCACATAGCAGTTTTCAGCAAAATTCAACTCTACACTCTACTGAGCTGAAAGCATTACCTTATATTCCATGCATTTTCTGTTAAGGACGAGGACATAACAACTCAGGGTGAGCTGGAATTTTATAGATATTGCCTGTATACTTGTCAGAGCAATGGAATACACAAGTGCAAGATGAATTCAGGAACCTACCTCATAACATTCAGAGTGGCATAGGCAATATCTTTGTTTAGTTCTGTAAACGCTAATGTTCCATTGTGTACAAAACTTGATGTTACTGAAACTATCTTCTTGAACATTGGTAGAACACTCATAAAATTGGTTGCATACTATTAATCATATGGAAAGTAAAATAATAATGTTTACATCAAGTTATCACATAGTAGTTTTCAGCAAAATTCAATTCTACCCTCTATTGATCTCAATGCAATACCTTATATACCATGCATTTTCAGTTAAGGACGAGGACAAAACAACTCAAGTTGAGCTGGATTTGCATAGATATTGCCTGTATACTTGTCAGAGCCATGGAATACTCAAAGGCAAGAATTCAGGAACCTACCTCATAACATTCAGAGTGGTATTGGCAATATCTTTGCTTGTTCTGAAAAAGCTAATGATCCATTGTGTGCAAAAGGTGATGTTACAGAAAGTATCTTCTCTAACTTTGGTAGAACACTCATAAAAGTGGTTGCATACTGTTCTAAATCATATGGAAAGTAAAATAATAAGCTTTACATCAAGTTAGCGCATAGCAGTTTTCAGCAAAATTCAGCTCTACACTCTATCGACCTCAATGCATTACCATCTATTCTATGCATTTTCTGTTAAGGATAAGACATAACAACTCATTGTGAGCTGGAATTGTATAGATATTGCCTGTATACTTGACAGAGCCATGGAATACTCATATGCAAGACGAATTCAGAGACCTACCTCATAACATTCAGAGCGGTACAGGCAATAACTTTGTTTAGTTCTGTAAACGCTAATGTTCCATTGCGTACAAAACTTGATGTTACTGAAAGTATCTTCTTGAACATTGGTAGAACACTCATAAAATTGGTTCCATACTACTCTAAATCATACGGAAAGTAAAATAATAAGGCTTACATCAAGTTCTCACATAGCAGTTTTCAGCAAAATTCAACTCTACACTATCGAGCTCAATGCATTACGTTCTATTCTATGCATTGTCTCTTAAGGATGTGGACATAACAACTCATTGTGAGCTGGAATTGTATAGATATTGCCTGTATACTTGTCACAGCCATGGAATACTCAAATGCAAGACGAATTCAGGAACCTACCTTATAACATTCAGAGTGGTACAGGCAATATCTATGTTTAGTTCTGTAAATGCTAATGTGAATTTGTGTACAAAAGGTGATGTTACAGAAAGTATCTTCTCGAACTTTGGTAGAACACTCATAAAATTGGTTGCATACTACTCTTAATCATATGGAAAGTAAAATAATAAGGTTTACATCAAGTTATCACATAGCAGTTTTCAGCAAAATTCAACTCTACACTCTACTGAGCTGAAAGCATTACCTTATATTCCATGCATTTTCTGTTAAGGACGAGGACATAACACCTCAGGGTGAGCTGGAATTTTATAGATATTGCCTGTATACTTGTCAGAGCAATGGAATACACAAGTGCAAGATGAATTCAGGAACCTACCTCATAACATTCAGAGTGGCATAGGCAATATCTTTGTTTAGTTCTGTAAACGCTAATGTTCCATTGTGTACAAAACTTGATGTTACTGAAACTATCTTCTTGAACATTGGTAGAACACTCATAAAATTGGTTGCATACTATTAATCATATGGAAAGTAAAATAATAATGTTTACATCAAGTTATCACATAGTAGTTTTCAGCAAAATTCAATTCTACCCTCTATTGATCTCAATGAAATACCTTATATACCATGCATTTTCAGTTAAGGACGAGGACATAACAACTCAAGTTGAGCTGGATTTGCATAGATATTGCCTGTATACTTGTCAGAGCCATGGAATACTCAAAGGCAAGAATTCAGGAACCTACCTCATAACATTCAGAGTGGTATTGGCAATATCTTTGCTTGTTCTGAAAAAGCTAATGATCCATTGTGTGCAAAAGGAGATGTTACAGAAAGTATCTTCTCGAACATTGGTAGAACACTCATAAAATTGGTTGCATACTACTCTAAATCATATGGAAAGTAAAATAATAAGCTTTACATCAAGTTGGCGCATAGCAGTTTTCAGCAAAATTCAGCTCTACACTCTATCGACCTCAATGCATTACCATCTATTCTATGCATTTTCTGTTAAGGATAAGACATAACAACTCATTGTGAGCTGGAATTGTATAGATATTGCCTGTATACGTGACAGAGCCATGGAATACTCATATGCAAGACGAATTCAGAGACCTACCTCATAACATTCAGAGCGGTACAGGCAATAACTTTGTTTAGTTCTGTAAACGCTAATGTTCCATTGTGTACAAAACTTGATGTTACTGAAAGTATCTTCTTGAACATTGGTAGAACACTCATAAAATTGGTTCCATACTACTCTAAATCATACGGAAAGTAAAATAATAAGGCTTACATCAAGTTCTCACATAGCGGTTTTCAGCAAAATTCAACTCTACACTATCGAGCTCAATGCATTACCTTCTATTCTATGCATTTTCTCTTAAGGATGTGGACATAACAACTCATTGTGAGCTGGAATTGTATAGATATTGCCTGTATACTTGTCACAGCCATGGAATACTCAAATGCAAGACGAATTCAGGAACCTACCTTATAACATTCAGAGTGGTACAGGCAATATCTTTGTTTAGTTCTGTAAATGCTAATGTTAATTTGTGTACAAAAGGTGATGTTACAGAAAGTATCTTCTCGAACTTTGGTAGAACACTCATAAAATTGGTTGCATACTACTCTTAATCATATGGAAAGTAAAATAATAAGGTTTACATCAAGTTATCACATAGCAGTTTTCAGCAAAATTCAACTCTACACTCTATCGAGCTCAATGCATTACCTTCTATTCTATGCATTTTCTCTTAAGGATGTGGACATAACAACTCATTGTGAGCTGGAATTGTATAGATGTTGCCTGTATACTTGTCACAGCCATGGAATACTCAAATGCAAGACGAATTCAGGAACCTACCTTATAACATTCAGAGTGGTACAGGCAATATCTTTGTTTAGTTCTGTAAATGCTAATGTTAATTTGTGTACAAAAGGTGATGTTACAGAAAGTATCTTCTCGAACTTTGGTAGAACACTCATAAAATTGGTTGCATACTACTCTTAATCATATGGAAAGTAAAATAATAAGGTTTACATCAAGTTATCACATAGCAGTTTTCAGCAAAATTCAACTCCACACTCTATCGAGCTCAATGCATTACCTATTCTATGCATTTTCTCTTAAGGATGTGGACATAACAACTCATTGTGAGCTGGAATTGTATAGATATTGCCTGTATACTTGACAGAGCCATGGAATACTCATATGCAAGACGAATTCAGAGACCTACCTCATAACATTCAGAGCGGTACAGGCAATAACTTTGTTTAGTTCTGTAAACGCTAATGTTCCATTGTGTACAAAAGGTGATGTTACAGAAAGTATCTTCTCGAACTTTGGTAGAACACTCATAAAATTGGTTGCATACTACTCTTAATCATATGGAAAGTAAAATAATAAGGTTTACATCAAGTTATCACATAGCAGTTTTCAGCAAAATTCAACTCTACACTCTATCGAGCTCAATGCATTACCTTCTATTCTATGCATTTTCTCTTAAGGATGTGGACATAACAACTCATTGTGAGCTGGAATTGTATAGATGTTGCCTGTATACTTGTCACAGCCATGGAATACTCAAATGCAAGACGAATTCAGGAACCTACCTTATAACATTCAGAGTGGTACAGGCAATATCTTTGTTTAGTTCTGTAAATGCTAATGTTAATTTGTGTACAAAAGGTGATGTTACAGAAAGTATCTTCTCGAACTTTGGTAGAACACTCATAAAATTGGTTGCATACTACTCTTAATCATATGGAAAGTAAAATAATAAGGTTTACATCAAGTTATCACATAGCAGTTTTCAGCAAAATTCAACTCCACACTCTATCGAGCTCAATGCATTACCTATTCTATGCATTTTCTCTTAAGGATGTGGACATAACAACTCATTGTGAGCTGGAATTGTATAGATATTGCCTGTATACTTGACAGAGCCATGGAATACTCATATGCAAGACGAATTCAGAGACCTACCTCATAACATTCAGAGCGGTACAGGCAATAACTTTGTTTAGTTCTGTAAACGCTAATGTTCCATTGTGTACAAAACTTGATGTTACTGAAAGTATCTTCTTGAACATTGGTAGAACACTCATAAAATTGGTTCCATACTACTCTAAATCATACGGAAAGTATAATAATAAGGCTTACATCAAGTTCTCACATAGCAGTTTTCAGCAAAATTCAACTCTACACTATCGAGCTCAATGCATTACGTTCTATTCTATGCATTGTCTCTTAAGGATGTGGACATAACAACTCATTGTGAGCTGGAATTGTATAGATATTGCCTGTATACTTGTCACAGCCATGGAATACTGAAATGCAAGACGAATTCAGGAACCTACCTTATAACATTCAGAGTGGTACAGGCAATATCTTTGTTTAGTTCTGTAAATGCTAATGTGAATTTGTGTACAAAAGGTGATGTTACAGAAAGTATCTTCTCGAACTTTGGTAGAACACTCATAAAATTGGTTGCATACTACTCTTAATCATATGGAAAGTAAAATAATAAGGTTTACATCAAGTTATCACATAGCAGTTTTCAGCAAAATTCAACTCTACACTCTACTGAGCTGAAAGCATTACCTTATATTCCATGCATTTTCTGTTAAGGACGAGGACATAACAACTCAGGGTGAGCTGGAATTTTATAGATATTGCCTGTATACTTGTCAGAGCAATGGAATACACAAGTGCAAGATTAATTCAGGAACCTACCTCATAACATTCAGAGTGGCATAGGCAATATCTTTGTTTAGTTCTGTAAACGCTAATGTTCCATTGTGTACATAACTTGATGTTACTGAAAGTATCTTCTTGAACATTGGTAGAACACTCATAAAATTGGTTGCATACTACTCTTAATCATATGGAAAGTAAAATAATAATGTTTACATCAAGTTATCACATAGTAGTTTTCAGCAAAATTCAACTCTACCCTCTATTGATCTCAATGCAATACCTTATATACCATGCATTTTCAGTTAAGGACGAGGACATAACAACTCAAGTTGAGCTGGATTTGCATAGATATTGCCTGTATACTTGTCAGAGCCATGGAATACTCAAAGGCAAGAATTCAGGAACCTACCTCATAACATTCAGAGTGGTATTGGCAATATCTTTGCTTGTTCTGAAAAAGATAATGATCCATTGTGTGCAAAAGGTGATGTTACAGAAAGTATCTTCTCTAACTTTGGTAGAACACTCATAAAAGTGGTTGCATACTGTTCTAAATCATATGGAAAGTAAAATAATAAGCTTTACATCAAGTTAGCGCATAGCAGTTTTCAGCGAAATTCAGCTCTACACTCTATCGACCTCAATGCATTACCATCTATTCTATGCATTTTCTGTTAAGGATAAGACATAACAACTCATTGTGAGCTGGAATTGTATAGATATTGCCTGTATACTTGACAGAGCCATGGAATACTCATACGCAAGACGAATTCAGAGACCTACCTCATAACATTCAGAGCGGTACAGGCAATAACTTTGTTTAGTTCTGTAAACGCTAATGTTCCATTGTGTACAAAACTTGATGTTACTGAAAGTATCTTCTTGAACATTGGTAGAACACTCATAAAATTGGTTCCATACTGCTCTAAATCATACGGAAAGTAAAATAATAAGGCTTACATCAAGTTCTCACATAGCAGTTTTCAGCAAAATTCAACTCTACACTATCGAGCTCAATGCATTACGTTCTATTCTATGCATTGTCTCTTAAGGATGTGGACATAACAACTCATTGTGAGCTGGAATTGTATAGATATTGCCTGTATACTTGTCACAGCCATGGAATACTCAAATGCAAGACGAATTCAGGAACCTACCTTATAACATTCAGAGTGGTACAGGCAATATCTTTGTTTAGTTCTGTAAATGCTAATGTGAATTTGTGTACAAAAGGTGATGTTACAGAAAGTATCTTCTCGAACTTTGGTAGAACACTCATAAAATTGGTTGCATACTACTCTTAATCATATGGAAAGTAAAATAATAAGGTTTACATCAAGTTATCACATAGCAGTTTTCAGCAAAATTCAACTCTACACTCTACTGAGCTGAAAGCATTACCTTATATTCCATGCATTTTCTGTTAAGGACGAGGACATAACAACTCAGGGTGAGCTGGAATTTTATAGATATTGCCTGTATACTTGTCAGAGCAATGGAATACACAAGTGCAAGATGAATTCAGGAACCTACCTCATAACATTCAGAGTGGCATAGGCAATATCTTTGTTTAGTTCTGTAAACGCTAATGTTCCATTGTGTACAAAACTTGATGTTACTGAAACTATCTTCTTGAACATTGGTAGAACACTCATAAAATTGGTTGCATACTATTAATCATATGGAAAGTAAAATAATAATGTTTACATCAAGTTATCACATAGTAGTTTTCAGCAAAATTCAATTCTACCCTCTATTGATCTCAATGCAATACCTTATATACCATGCATTTTCAGTTAAGGACGAGGACATAACAACTCAAGTTGAGCTGGATTTGCATAGATATTGCCTGTATACTTGTCAGAGCCATGGAATACTCAAAGGCAAGGATTCAGGAACCTACCTCATAACATTCAGAGTGGTATTGGCAATATCTTTGATTGTTCTGAAAAAGCTAATGATCCATTGTGTGCAAAAGGAGATGTTACAGAAAGTATCTTCTCGAACATTGGTAGAACACTCATAAAATTGGTTGCATACTACTCTAAATCATATGGAAAGTAAAATAATAAGCTTTACATCAAGTTGGCGCATAGCAGTTTTCAGCAAAATTCAGCTCTACACTCTATCGACCTCAATGCATTACCATCTATTCTATGCATTTTCTGTTAAGGATAAGACATAACAACTCATTGTGAGCTGGAATTGTATAGATATTGCCTGTATACGTGACAGAGCCATGGAATACTCATATGCAAGACGAATTCAGAGACCTACCTCATAACATTCAGAGCGGTACAGGCAATAACTTTGTTTAGTTCTGTAAACGCTAATGTTCCATTGTGTACAAAACTTGATGTTACTGAAAGTATCTTCTTGAACATTGGTAGAACACTCATAAAATTGGTTCCATACTACTCTAAATCATATGGAAAGTAAAATAATAAGGCTTACATCAAGTTCTCACATAGCGGTTTTCAGCAAAATTCAACTCTACACTATCGAGCTCAATGCATTACCTTCTATTCTATGCATTTTCTCTTAAGGATGTGGACATAACAACTCATTGTGAGCTGGAATTGTATAGATATTGCCTGTATACTTGTCACAGCCATGGAATACTCAAATGCAAGACGAATTCAGGAACCTACCTTATAACATTCAGAGTGGTACAGGCAATATCTTTGTTTAGTTCTGTAAATGCTAATGTTAATTTGTGTACAAAAGTTGATGTTACAGAAAGTATCTTCTCGAACTTTGGTAGAACACTCATAAAATTGGTTGCATACTACTCTTAATCATATGGAAAGTAAAATAATAAGGTTTACATCAAGTTATCACATAGCAGTTTTCAGCAAAATTCAACTCTACACTATCGAGCTCAATGCATTACCTTCTATTCTATGCATTTTCTCTTAAGGATGTGGACATAACAACTCATTGTGAGCTGGAATTGTATAGATGTTGCCTGTATACTTGTCACAGCCATGGAATACTCAAATGCAAGACGAATTCAGGAACCTACCTTATAACATTCAGAGTGGTACAGGCAATATCTTTGTTTAGTTCTGTAAATGCTAATGTTAATTTGTGTACAAAAGGTGATGTTACAGAAAGTATCTTCTCGAACTTTGGTAGAACACTCATAAAATTGGTTGCATACTACTCTTAATCATATGGAAAGTAAAATAATAAGGTTTACATCAAGTTATCACATAGCAGTTTTCAGCAAAATTCAACTCCACACTCTATCGAGCTCAATGCATTACCTATTCTATGCATTTTCTCTTAAGGATGTGGACATAACAACTCATTGTGAGCTGGAATTGTATAGATATTGCCTGTATACTTCTCAGAGCCATGGAATACTCAAATGCAAGATGAATTCAGGAACCTACCTCATAACATTCAGACTGGTATAGGCAATATCTTTGTTTGTTCTGTAAATGCTAATGTTCCATTGTGTACAAAAGGTGATGTTACTGAAAGTATCTTCTCGAAAATTGGTAAAACACTCATAAAATTGGTTGCACACTACTCTAAATCATATGGCAAGCAAAATAATAAGGTTTACATCAAGTTAGCGCATAGCAGTTTTCAGCAAAATTCAACTCTACACTCTATCGAGCTCAATGCATTACCTTCTATTCTATGCATTTTCTGTTCAGGATAGGACATAACAACTCATTGTGAGCTGGAATTGTATAGATATTGCCTGTATACTTGTCAGAGCCATGGAATACTCATATGCAAGACGAATTCAGAGACCTACCTCATAACATTCAGAGCGGTACAGGCAATATCTTTGTTTAGTTCTGTAAACGCTAATGTTCCATTGTGTACAAAACGTGATGTTACTGAAAGTATCTTCCCGACCATTGGTAGAACACTCAAAAAATTGGTTGCATACTACTCTAAATCTTATGGAAAGTAAAATAATAAGGCTTACATCAAGTTATCTCATAGCAATTTTCAGCAAAATTCAACTCTACTCTCTATTGATCTCAAAGCAATACCTTATATTCCATGCATTTTCAGTTAAGGACGAGGACATAACAACTCAAGTTGAGCTGGATTTGCATAGATATTGCCTGTATACTTGTCAGAGCCATGGAATACTCAAAGGCAAGACGAATTCAGGAACCTACCTCATAACATTCAGAGTGGTATTGGCAATATCTTTGCTTGTTCTGAAAAAGCTAATGATCCATTGTGTGCAAAAGGTGATGTTACAGAAAGTATCTTCTCGAACATTGGTAGAACACTCATAAAATTGGTTGCATACTACTCTTAATCATATGGAAAGTAAAATAATAAGGTTTACATCAAGTTATCACATAGCAGTTTTCAGCAAAATTCAACTCTACACTCTATCGAGCTCAATGCATTACCTTCTATTCTATGCATTTTCTCTTAAGGATGTGGACATAACAACTCATTGTGAGCTGGAATTGTATAGATGTTGCCTGTATACGTGTCACAGCCATGGAATACTCAAATGCAAGACGAATTCAGGAACCTACCTTATAACATTCAGAGTGGTACAGGCAATATCTTTGTTTAGTTCTGTAAATGCTAATGTTAATTTGTGTACAAAAGGTGATGTTACAGAAAGTATCTTCTCGAACTTTGGTAGAACACTCATAAAATTAGTTGCATACTACTCTTAATCATATGGAAAGTAAAATAATAAGGTTTACATCAAGTTATCACATAGCAGTTTTCAGCAAAATTCAACTCTACACTCTATCGAGCTCAATGCATTACCTTCTATTCTATGCATTTTCTGTTAAGGATAGGACATAACAACTCATTGTGAGCTGGAATTGTATAGATATTGCCTGTATACTTGTCAGAGCCATGGAATACTCATATGCAAGACGAATTCAGAGACCTACCTCATAACATTCAGAGCGGTACAGGCAATATCTTTGTTTAGTTCTGTAAACGCCTATGTTCCATTGTGTACAAAACGTGATGTTACTGAAAGTATCTTCCCGACCATTGGTAGAACACTCAAAAAATTGGTTGCATACTACTCTAAATCTTATGGAAAGTAAAATAATAAGGCTAACATCGTTATCTCATAGCAGTTTTCAGCAAAATTCAACTCTACTCTCTATTGATCTCAAAGCAATACCTTCTATTCTATGCATTTTCTCTTAAGGATGTGGACATAACAACTCATTGTGAGCTGGAATTGTATAGATATTGCCTGTATACTTGTCAGAGCCATGGAATACTCATATGCAAGACGAATTCAGGAACCTACCTTATAACATTCAGAGCGGTACAGGCAATATCTTTGTTTAGTTCTGTAAACGCTAATGTTCCATTGTGTACAAAACGTGATGTTACTGAAAGTATCTTCCCGACCATTGGTAGAACACTCAAAAAATTGGTTGCATACTACTCTAAATCTTATGGAAAGTAAAATAATAAGGCTTACATCAAGTTATCTCATAGCAGTTTTCAGCAAAATTCAACTCTACTCTCTATTGATCTCAAAGCAATACCTTATATTCCATGCATTTTCAGTTAAGGACGAGGACCTAACAACTCAAGTTGAGCTGGATTTGCATAGATATTGCCTGTATACTTGTCAGAGCCATGGAATACTCAAAGGCAAGACGAATTCAGGAACCTACCTCATAACATTCAGAGTGGTATTGGCAATATCTTTGCTTGTTCTGAAAAAGCTAATGATCCATTGTGTGCAAAAGGTGATGTTACATAAAGTATCTTCTCCAACATTGGTAGAACACTCATAAAATTGGTTGCATACTACTCTAAATCATATGGAAAGTAAAATAATAAGCTTTACATCAAGTTAGCGCATAGCAGATTTCAGCAAAATTCAGCTCTACACTCTATCGACCTCAATGCATTACCATCTATTCTTTGCATTTTCTGTTAAGGATAGGACATACCAACTCATTGTGAGCTGGAATTGTATAGATATTGCCTGTATACTTGACAGAGCCATGGAATACTCATATGCAAGACGAATTCAGAGACCTACCTCATAACATTCAGAGCGGTACAGGCAATAACTTTGTTTAGTTCTGTAAACGCTAATGTTCCATTGTGTACAAAACTTGATGTTACTGAAAGTATCTTCTTGAACATTGGTAGAACACTCATAAAATTGGTTCCATACTACTCTAAATCATACGGAAAGTAAAATAATAAGGCTTACATCAAGTTCTCACATAGCAGTTTTCAGCAAAATTCAACTCTACACTCCATCGAGCTCAATGCATTACCTTCTATTCTATGCATTTTCTCTTAAGGATGTGGACATAACAACTCATTGTGAACTGGAATTGTATAGATATTGCCTGTATACTTCTCAGAGCCATGGAATACTCAAATGCAAGATGAATTCAGGAACCTACCTCATAACATTCAGACTGGTATAGGCAATATCTTTGTTTGTTCTGTAAATGCTAATGTTCCATTGCGTACAAAAGGTGATGTTACTGAAAGTATCTTCTCGAAAATTGGTAAAACACTCATAAAATTGGTTGCACACTACTCTAAATCATATGGTAAGCAAAATAATAAGGTTTACATCAAGTTAGCGCATAGCAGTTTTCAGCAAAATTCAACTCTACACTCTATCGAGCTCAATGCATTACCTTCTATTCTATGCATTTTCTGTTAAGGATAGGACATAACAACTCATTGTGAGCTGGAATTGTATAGATATTGCCTGTATACTTGTCAGAGCCATGGAATACTCATATGCAAGACGAATTCAGAGACCTACCTCATAACATTCAGAGCGGTACAGGCAATATCTTTGTTTAGTTCTGTAAACGCCTATGTTCCATTGTGTACAAAACGTGATGTAACTGAAAGTATCTTCCCGACCATTGGTAGAACACTCAAAAAATTGGTTGCATACTACTCTAAATCTTATGGAAAGTAAAATAATAAGGCTAACATCAAGTTATCTCATAGCAGTTTTCAGCAAAATTCAACTCTACTCTCTATTGATCTCAAAGCAATACCTTATATTCCATGCATTTTCAGTTAAGGACGAGGACATAACAACTCAAGTTGAGCTGGATTTGCATAGATATTGCCTGTATACTTGTCAGAGCCATGGAATACTCAAAGGCAAGACGAATTCAGGAACCTACCTCATAACATTCAGAGTGGTATTGGCAATATCTTTGCTTGTTCTGAAAAAGCTAATGATCCATTGTGTGCAAAAGGTGATGTTACAGAAAGTATCTTCTCGAACATTGGTAGAACACTCATAAAATTGGTTGCATACTACTCTAAATCATATGGAAAGTAAAATAATAAGCTTTACATCAAGTTAGCACATAGCAGTTTTCAGCAAAATTCAGCTCTACACTCTATCGACCTCAATGCATTACCATCTATTCTTTGCATTTTCTGTTAAGGATAGGACATACCAACTCATTGTGAGCTGGAATTGTATAGATATTGCCTGTATACTTGACAGAGCCATGGAATACTCATATGCAAGACGAATTCAGAGACCTACCTCATAACATTCAGAGAGGTACAGGCAATAACTTTGTTTAGTTCTGTAAACGCTAATGTTCCATTGTGTACAAAACTTGATGTTACTGAAAGTATCTTCTTGAACATTGGTAGAACACTCATAAAATTGGTTCCAAAGTACTCTAAATCATACGGAAAGTAAAATAATAAGGCTTACATCAAGTTCTCACATAGCAGTTTTCAGCAAAATTCAACTCTACACTCCATCGAGCTCAATGCATTACCTTCTATTCTATGCATTTTCTCTTAAGGATGTGGACATAACAACTCATTGTGAGCTGGAATTGTATAGATGTTGCCTGTATACGTGTCACAGCCATGGAATACTCAAATGCAAGACGAATTCAGGAACCTACCTTATAACATTCAGAGTGGTACAGGCAATATCTTTGTTTAGTTCTGTAAATGCTAATGTTAATTTGTGTACAAAAGGTGATGTTACAGAAAGTATCTTCTCGAACTTTGGTAGAACACTCATAAAATTGGTTGCATACTACTCTTAATCATATGGAAAGTAAAATAATAAGGTTTACATCAAGTTATCACATAGCAGTTTTCAGCAAAATTCAACTCCACACTCTATCGAGCTCAATGCATTACCTATTCTATGCATTTTCTCTTAAGGATGTGGACATAACAACTCATTGTGAGCTGGAATTGTATAGATATTGCCTGTATACTTCTCAGAGCCATGGAATACTCAAATGCAAGATGAATTCAGGGACCTACCTCATAACATTCAGACTGGTATAGGCAATATCTTTGTTTGTTCTGTAAATGCTAATGTTCCATTGTGTACAAAAGGTGATGTTACTGAAAGTATCTTCTCGAAAATTGGTAAAACACTCATAAAATTGGTTGCACACTACTCTAAATCATATGGTAAGCAAAATAATAAGGTTTACATCAAGTTAGCGCATAGCGGTTTTCAGCAAAATTCAACTCTACACTCTATCGAGCTCAATGCATTACCTTCTATTCTATGCATTTTCTGTTAAGGATAGGACATAACAACTCATTGTGAGCTGGAATTGTATAGATATTGCCTGTATACTTGTCAGAGCCATGGAATACTCATATGCAAGACGAATTCAGAGACCTACCTCATAACATTCAGAGCGGTACAGGCAATATCTTTGTTTAGTTCTGTAAACGCTAATGTTCCATTGTGTACAAAACGTGATGTTACTGAAAGTATCTTCCCGACCATTGGTAGAACACTCAAAAAATTGGTTGCATACTACTCTAAATCTTATGGAAAGTAAAATAATAAGGCTTACATCAAGTTATCTCATAGCAGTTTTCAGCAAAATTCAACTCTACTCTCTATTGATCTCAAAGCAATACCTTATATTCCATGCATTTTCAGTTAAGGACGAGGACATAACAACTCAAGTTGAGCTGGATTTGCATAGATATTGCCTGTATACTTGTCAGAGCCATGGAATACTCAAAGGCAAGACGAATTCAGGAACCTACCTCATAACATTCAGAGTGGTATTGGCAATATCTTTGCTTGTTCTGAAAAAGCTAATGATCCATTGTGTGCAAAAGGTGATGTTACATAAAGTATCTTCTCCAACATTGGTAGAACACTCATAAAATTGGTTGCATACTACTCTAAATCATATGGAAAGTAAAATAATAAGCTTTACATCAAGTTAGCGCATAGCAGATTTCAGCAAAATTCAGCTCTACACTCTATCGACCTCAATGCATTACCATCTATTCTTTGCATTTTCTGTTAAGGATAGGACATACCAACTCATTGTGAGCTGGAATTGTATAGATATTGCCTGTATACTTGACAGAGCCATGGAATACTCATATGCAAGACGAATTCAGAGACCTACCTCATAACATTCAGAGCGGTACAGGCAATAACTTTGTTTAGTTCTGTAAACGCTAATGTTCCATTGTGTACAAAACTTGATGTTACTGAAAGTATCTTCTTGAACATTGGTAGAACACTCATAAAATTGGTTCCATACTACTCTAAATCATACGGAAAGTAAAATAATAAGGCTTACATCAAGTTCTCACATAGCAGTTTTCAGCAAAATTCAACTCTACACTCCATCGAGCTCAATGCATTACCTTCTATTCTATGCATTTTCTCTTAAGGATGTGGACATAACAACTCATTGTGAGCTGGAATTGTATAGATATTGCCTGTATACTTGTCACAGCCATGGAATACTCAAATGCAAGACGAATTCAGGAACCTACCTTATAACATTCAGAGTGGTACAGGCAATATCTTTGTTTAGTTCTGTAAACGCTAATGTTAATTTGTGTACAAAAGGTGATGTTACAGAAAGTATCTTCTCGAACTTTGGTAGAACACTCATAAAATTGGTTGCATACTACTCTTAATCATATGGAAAGTAAAATAATAAGGTTTACATCAAGTTATCACATAGCAGTTTTCAGCAAAATTCAACTCCACACTCTATCGAGCTCAATGCATTACCTATTCTATGCATTTTCTCTTAAGGATGTGGACATAACAACTCATTGTGAACTGGAATTGTATAGATATTGCCTGTATACTTCTCAGAGCCATGGAATACTCAAATGCAAGATGAATTCAGGAACCTACCTCATAACATTCAGACTGGTATAGGCAATATCTTTGTTTGTTCTGTAAATGCTAATGTTCCATTGTGTACAAAAGGTGATGTTACTGAAAGTATCTTCTCGAAAATTGGTAAAACACTCATAAAATTGGTTGCACACTACTCTAAATCTTATGGAAAGTAAAATAATAAGGCTTACATCAAGTTATCTCATAGCAGTTTTCAGCAAAATTCAACTCTACTCTCTATTGATCTCAAAGCAATACCTTATATTCCATGCATTTTCAGTTAAGGACGAGGACATAACAACTCAAGTTGAGCTGGATTTGCATAGATATTGCCTGTATACTTGTCAGAGCCATGGAATACTCAAAGGCAAGACGAATTCAGGAACCTACCTCATAACATTCAGAGTGGTATTGGCAATATCTTTGCTTGTTCTGAAAAAGCTAATGATCCATTGTGTGCAAAAGGTGATGTTACATAAAGTATCTTCTCGAACATTGGTAGAACACTCATAAAACTGGTTGCATACTACTCTAAATCATATGGAAAGTAAAATAATAAGCTTTACATCAAGTTAGCGCATAGCAGTTTTCAGCAAAATTCAGCTCTACACTCTATCGACCTCAATGCATTACCATCTATTCTTTGCATTTTCTGTTAAGGATAGGACATACCAACTCATTGTGAGCTGGAATTGTATAGATATTGCCTGTATACTTGACAGAGCCATGGAGTACTCATATGCAAGACGAATTCAGAGACCTACCTCATAACATTCAGAGTGGCATAGGCAATATCTTTGTTTAGTTCTGTAAACGCTAATGTTCCATTGTGTACAAAACTTGATGTTACTGAAAGTATCTTCTTGAACATTGGTAGAACACTCATAAAATTGGTTCCATACTACTCTAAATCATACGGAAAGTAAAATAATAAGGCTTACATCAAGTTCTCACATAGCAGTTTTCAGCAAAATTCAACTCTACACTATCGAGCTCAATGCATTACATTCTATTCTATGCATTTTCTCTTAAGGATGTGGACATAACAACTCATTGTGAGCTGGAATTGTATAGATATTGCCTGTATACTTGTCACAGCCATGGAATACTCAAATGCAAGACGAATTCAGGAACCTACCTTATAACATTCAGAGTGGTACAGGCAATATCTTTGTTTAGTTCTGTAAACGCTAATGTTAATTTGTGTACAAAAGGTGATGTTACAGAAAGTATCTTCTCGAACTTTGGTAGAACACTCATAAAATTGGTTGCATACTACTCTTAATCATATGGAAAGTAAAATAATAAGGTTTACATCAAGTTATCACATAGCAGTTTTCAGCAAAATTCAACTCTACACGCTATCGAGCTCAATGCATTACTTTCAATTCTATGCATTTTCTCTTAAGGATGTGGAAATAACAACTCATTGTGAGCTGGAATTGTATAGATATTGCCTGTATACTTGTCACAGCCATGGAATACTCAAATGCAAGACGAATTCAGGAACCTACCTTATAACATTCAGAGTGGTACAGGCAATATCTTTGTTTAGTTCTGTAAACGCTAATGTTAATTTGTGTACAAAAGGTGATGTTACAGAAAGTATCTTCTCGAACTTTGGTAGAACACTCATAAAATTGGTTGCATACTACTCTTAATCATATGGAAAGTAAAATAATAAGGTTTACATCAAGTTATCACATAGCAGTTTTCAGCAAAATTCAACTCCACACTCTATCGAGCTCAATGCATTACCTATTCTATGCATTTTCTCTTAAGGATGTGGACATAACAACTCATTGTGAGCTGGAATTGTATAGATATTGCCTGTATACTTCTCAGAGCCATGGAATACTCAAATGCAAGATGAATTCAGGGACCTACCTCATAACATTCAGACTGGTATAGGCAATATCTTTGTTTGTTCTGTAAATGCTAATGTTCCATTGTGTACAAAAGGTGATGTTACTGAAAGTATCTTCTCGAAAATTGGTAAAACACTCATAAAATTGGTTGCACACTACTCTAAATCATATGGTAAGCAAAATAATAAAGTTTACATCAAGTTAGCGCATAGCAGTTTTCAGCAAAATTCAACTCTACACTCTATCGAGCTCAATGCATTACCTTCTATTCTATGCATTTTCTGTTAAGGATAGGACATAACAACTCATTGTGAGCTGGAATTGTATAGATATTGCCTGTATACTTGTCAGAGCCATGGAATACTCATATGCAAGACGAATTCAGAGACCTACCTCATAACATTCAGAGCGGTACAGGCAATATCTTTGTTTAGTTCTGTAAACGCTAATGTTCCATTGTGTACAAAACGTGATGTTACTGAAAGTATCTTCCCGACCATTGGTAGAACACTCAAAAAATTGGTTGCATACTACTCTAAATCTTATGGAAAGTAAAATAATAAGGCTTACATCAAGTTATCTCATAGCAGTTTTCAGCAAAATTCAACTCTACTCTCTATTGATCTCAAAGCAATACCTTATATTCCATGCATTTTCAGTTAAGGACGAGGACATAACAACTCAAGTTGAGCTGGATTTGCATAGATATTGCCTGTATACTTGTCAGAGCCATGGAATACTCAAAGGCAAGACGAATTCAGGAACCTACCTCATAACATTCAGAGTGGTATTGGCAATATCTTTGCTTGTTCTGAAAAAGCTAATGATCCATTGTGTGCAAAAGGTGATGTTACATAAAGTATCTTCTCCAACATTGGTAGAACACTCATAAAATTGGTTGCATACTACTCTAAATCATATGGAAAGTAAAATAATAAGCTTTACATCAAGTTAGCGCATAGCAGATTTCAGCAAAATTCAGCTCTACACTCTATCGACCTCAATGCATTACCATCTATTCTTTGCATTTTCTGTTAAGGATAGGACATACCAACTCATTGTGAGCTGGAATTGTATAGATATTGCCTGTATACTTGACAGAGCCATGGAATACTCATATGCAAGACGAATTCAGAGACCTACCTCATAACATTCAGAGCGGTACAGGCAATAACTTTGTTTAGTTCTGTAAACGCTAATGTTCCATTGTGTACAAAACTTGATGTTACTGAAAGTATCTTCTTGAACATTGGTAGAACACTCATAAAATTGGTTCCATACTACTCTAAATCATACGGAAAGTAAAATAATAAGGCTTACATCAAGTTCTCACATAGCAGTTTTCAGCAAAATTCAACTCTACACTCCATCGAGCTCAATGCATTACCTTCTATTCTATGCATTTTCTCTTAAGGATGTGGACATAACAACTCATTGTGAGCTGGAATTGTATAGATATTGCCTGTATACTTGTCACAGCCATGGAATACTCAAATGCAAGATGAATTCAGGAACCTACCTCAGAACATTCAGACTGGTATAGGCAATATCTTTGTTTGTTTTGTAAATGCTAATGTTCCATTGTGTACAAAAGGTGATGTTACTGAAAGTATCTTCTCGAAAATTGGTAAAACACTCATAAAATTGGTTGCACACTACTCTAAATCATATGGTAAGCAAAATAATAAGGTTTACATCAAGTTAGCGCATAGCAGTTTTCAGCAAAATTCAACTCTACACTCTATCGAGCTCAATGCATTACCTTCTATTCTATGCATTTTCTGTTAAGGATAGGACATAACAACTCATTGTGAGCTGGAATTGTATAGATATTGCCTGTATACTTGTCAGAGCCATGGAATACTCATATGCAAGACGAATTCAGAGACCTACCTCATAACATTCAGAGCGGTACAGGCAATATCTTTGTTTAGTTCTGTAAACGCTAATGTTCCATTGTGTACAAAACGTGATGTTACTGAAAGTATCTTCCCGACCATTGGTAGAACACTCAAAAAATTGGTTGCATACTACTCTAAATCTTATGGAAAGTAAAATAATAAGGCTTACATCAAGTTATCTCATAGCAGTTTTCAGCAAAATTCAACTCTACTCTCTATTGATCTCAAAGCAATACCTTATATTCCATGCATTTTCAGTTAAGGACGAGGACATAACAACTCAAGTTGAGCTGGATTTGCATAGATATTGCCTGTATACTTGTCAGAGCCATGGAATACTCAAAGGCAAGACGAATTCAGGAACCTACCTCATAACATTCAGAGTGGTATTGGCAATATCTTTGCTTGTTCTGAAAAAGCTAATGATCCATTGTGTGCAAAAGGTGATGTTACATAAAATATCTTCTCGAACATTGGTAGAACACTCATAAAATTGGTTGCATACTACTCTAAATCATATGGAAAGTAAAATAATAAGCTTTACATCAAGTTAGCGCATAGCAGTTTTCAGCAAAATTCAGCTCTACACTCTATCGACCTCAATGCATTACCATCTATTCTTTGCATTTTCTGTTAAGGATAGGACATACCAACTCATTGTGAGCTGGAATTGTATAGATATTGCCTGTATACTTGACAGAGCCATGGAGTACTCATATGCAAGACGAATTCAGAGACCTACCTCTTAACATTCAGAGTGGCATAGGCAATATCTTTGTTTAGTTCTGTAAACGCTAATGTTCCATTGTGTACAAAACTTGATGTTACTGAAAGTATCTTCTTGAACATTGGTAGAACACTCATAAAATTGGTTCCATACTACTCTAAATCATACGGAAAGTAAAATAATAAGGCTTACATCAAGTTCTCACATAGCAGTTTTCAGCAAAATTCAACTCTACACGCTATCGAGCTCAATGCATTACTTTCAATTCTATGCATTTTCTCTTAAGGATGTGGAAATAACAACTCATTGTGAGCTGGAATTGTATAGATATTGCCTGTATACTTGTCACAGCCATGGAATACTCAAATGCAAGACGAATTCAGGAACCTACCTTATAACATTCAGAGTGGTACAGGCAATATCTTTGTTTAGTTCTGTAAACGCTAATGTTAATTTGTGTACAAAAGGTGATGTTACAGAAAGTATCTTCTCGAACTTTGGTAGAACACTCATAAAATTGGTTGCATACTACTCTTAATCATATGGAAAGTAAAATAATAAGGTTTACATCAAGTTATCACATAGCAGTTTTCAGCAAAATTCAACTCCACACTCTATCGAGCTCAATGCATTACCTATTCTATGCATTTTCTCTTAAGGATGTGGACATAACAACTCATTGTGAGCTGGAATTGTATAGATATTGCCTGTATACTTCTCAGAGCCATGGAATACTCAAATGCAAGATGAATTCAGGGACCTACCTCATAACATTCAGACTGGTATAGGCAATATCTTTGTTTGTTCTGTAAATGCTAATGTTCCATTGTGTACAAAAGGTGATGTTACTGAAAGTATCTTCTCGAAAATTGGTAAAACACTCATAAAATTGGTTGCACACTACTCTAAATCATATGGTAAGCAAAATAATAAAGTTTACATCAAGTTAGCGCATAGCAGTTTTCAGCAAAATTCAACTCTACACTCCATCGAGCTCAATGCATTACCTTCTATTCTATGCATTTTCTCTTAAGGATGTGGACATAACAACTCATTGTGAGCTGGAATTGTATAGATATTGCCTGTATACTTGTCACAGCCATGGAATACTCAAATGCAAGATGAATTCAGGAACCTACCTCAGAACATTCAGACTGGTATAGGCAATATCTTTGTTTGTTTTGTAAATGCTAATGTTCCATTGTGTACAAAAGGTGATGTTACTGAAAGTATCTTCTCGAAAATTGGTAAAACACTCATAAAATTGGTTGCACACTACTCTAAATCATATGGTAAGCAAAATAATAAGGTTTACATCAAGTTAGCGCATAGCAGTTTTCAGCAAAATTCAACTCTACACTCTATCGAGCTCAATGCATTACCTTCTATTCTATGCATTTTCTGTTAAGGATAGGACATAACAACTCATTGTGAGCTGGAATTGTATAGATATTGCCTGTATACTTGTCAGAGCCATGGAATACTCATATGCAAGACGAATTCAGAGACCTACCTCATAACATTCAGAGCGGTACAGGCAATATCTTTGTTTAGTTCTGTAAACGCTAATGTTCCATTGTGTACAAAACGTGATGTTACTGAAAGTATCTTCCCGACCATTGGTAGAACACTCAAAAAATTGGTTGCATACTACTCTAAATCTTATGGAAAGTAAAATAATAAGGCTTACATCAAGTTATCTCATAGCAGTTTTCAGCAAAATTCAACTCTACTCTCTATTGATCTCAAAGCAATACCTTATATTCCATGCATTTTCAGTTAAGGACGAGGACATAACAACTCAAGTTGAGCTGGATTTGCATAGATATTGCCTGTATACTTGTCAGAGCCATGGAATACTCAAAGGCAAGACGAATTCAGGAACCTACCTCATAACATTCAGAGTGGTATTGGCAATATCTTTGCTTGTTCTGAAAAAGCTAATGATCCATTGTGTGCAAAAGGTGATGTTACATAAAGTATCTTCTCGAGCATTGGTAGAACACTCATAAAATTGGTTGCATACTACTCTAAATCATATGGAAAGTAAAATAATAAGCTTTACATCAAGTTAGCGCATAGCAGTTTTCAGCAAAATTCAGCTCTACACTCTATCGACCTCAATGCATTACCATCTATTCTTTGCATTTTCTGTTAAGGATAGGACATACCAACTCATTGTGAGCTGGAATTGTATAGATATTGCCTGTATACTTGACAGAGCCATGGAGTACTCATATGCAAGACGAATTCAGAGACCTACCTCTTAACATTCAGAGTGGCATAGGCAATATCTTTGTTTAGTTCTGTAAACGCTAATGTTCCATTGTGTACAAAACTTGATGTTACTGAAAGTATCTTCTTGAACATTGGTAGAACACTCATAAAATTGGTTCCATACTACTCTAAATCATACGGAAAGTAAAATAATAAGGCTTACATCAAGTTATCTCATAGCAGTTTTCAGCAAAATTCAACTCTACTCTCTATTGATCTCAAAGCAATACCTTATATTCCATGCATTTTCAGTTAAGGACGAGGACATAACAACTCAAGTTGAGCTGGATTTGCATAGATATTGCCTGTATACTTGTCAGAGCCATGGAATACTCAAAGGCAAGACGAATTCAGGAACCTACCTCATAACATTCAGAGTGGTATTGGCAATATCTTTGCTTGTTCTGAAAAAGCTAATGATCCATTGTGTGCAAAAGGTGATGTTACATAAAGTATCTTCTCCAACATTGGTAGAACACTCATAAAATTGGTTGCATACTACTCTAAATCATATGGAAAGTAAAATAATAAGCTTTACATCAAGTTATCACATAGCAGTTTTCACAAAATTCAACTCCACACTCTATCGAGCTCAATGCATTACCTATTCTATGCATTTTCTCTTAAGGATGTGGACATAACAACTCATTGTGAACTGGAATTGTATAGATATTGCCTGTATACTTCTCAGAGCCATGGAATACTCAAATGCAAGATGAATTCAGGAACCTACCTCATAACATTCAGACTGGTATAGGCAATATCTTTGTTTGTTCTGTAAATGCTAATGTTCCATTGTGTACAAAAGGTGATGTTACTGAAAGTATCTTCTCGAAAATTGGTAAAACACTCATAAAATTGGTTGCACACTACTCTAAATCATATGGTAAGCAAAATAATAAGGTTTACATCAAGTTACCGCATAGCAGTTTTCAGCAAAATTCAACTCTACACTCTAACGAGCTCAATGCATTACCTTCTATTCTATGCATTTTCTGTTAAGGATAGGACATAACAACTCATTGTGAACTGGAATTGTATAGATATTGCCTGTATACTTCTCAGAGCCATGGAATACTCAAATGCAAGATGAATTCAGGAACCTACCTCATAACATTCAGACTGGTATAGGCAATATCTTTGTTTGTTCTGTAAATGCTAATGTTCCATTGTGTACAAAAGGTGATGTTACTGAAAGTATCTTCTCGAAAATTGGTAAAACACTCATAAAATTGGTTGCACACTACTCTAAATCATATGGTAAGCAAAATAATAAGGTTTACATCAAGTTAGCGCATAGCAGTTTTCAGCAAAATTCAACTCTACACTCTATCGAGCTCAATGCATTACCTTCTATTCTATGCATTTTCTGTTAAGGATAGGACATAACAACTCATTGTGAGCTGGAATTGTATAGATATTGCCTGTATACTTGTCAGAGCCATGGAATACTCATATGCAAGACGAATTCAGAGACCTACCTCATAACATTCAGAGCGGTACAGGCAATATCTTTGTTTAGTTCTGTAAACGCCTATGTTCCATTGTGTACAAAAGGTGATGTTACTGAAAGTATCTTCTCGAAAATTGGTAAAACACTCATAAAATTGGTTGCATACTACTCTTAATCATATGGAAAGTAAAATAATAAGGTTTACATCAAGTTATCACATAGCAGTTTTCAGCAAAATTCAACTCTACACTCTATCGAGCTCAATGCATTACCTTCTATTCTATGCATTTTCTCTTAAGGATGTGGACATAACAACTCATTGTGAGCTGGAATTGTATAGATGTTGCCTGTATACTTGTCACAGCCATGGAATACTCAAATGCAAGACGAATTCAGGAACCTACCTTATAACATTCAGAGTGGTACAGGCAATATCTTTGTTTAGTTCTGTAAATGCTAATGTTAATTTGTGTACAAAAGGTGATGTTACAGAAAGTATCTTCTCGAACTTTGGTAGAACACTCATAAAATTGGTTGCATACTACTCTTAATCATATGGAAAGTAAAATAATAAGGTTTACATCAAGTTATCACATAGCAGTTTTCAGCAAAATTCAACTCCACACTCTATCGAGCTCAATGTATTACCTATTCTATGCATTTTCTCTTAAGGACGTGGACATAACAACTCATTGTGAGCTGGAATTGTATAGATATTGCCTGTATACTTCTCAGAGCCATGGAATACTCAAATGCAAGATGAATTCAGGAACCTACCTCAAAACATTCAGACTGGTATAGGCAATATCTTTGTTTGTTCTGTAAATGCTAATGTTCCATGGTGTACAAAAGGTGATGTTACTGAAAGTATCTTCTCGAAAATTGGTAAAACACTCATAAAATTGGTTGCACACTACTCTAAATCATATGGAAAGTAAAATAATAAGGCTTACATCAAGTTATCTCATAGCAGTTTTCAGCAAAATTCAACTCTACTCTCTATTGATCTCAAAGCAATTCCTTATATTCCATGCATTTTCAGTTAAGGACGAGGACATAACAACTCAAGTTGAGCTGGATTTGCATAGATATTGCCTGTATACTTGTCAGAGCCATGGAATACTCAAAGGCAAGACGAATTCAGGAACCTACCTCATAACATTCAGAGTGGTATTGGCAATATCTTTGCTTGTTCTGAAAAAGCTAATGATCCATTGTGTGCAAAAGGTGATGTTACAGAAAGTATCTTCTCGAACATTGGTAGAACACTCATAAAATTGGTTGCATACTACTCTAAATCATATGGAAAGTAAAATAATAAGCTTTACATCAAGTTAGCGCATAGCAGTTTTCAGCAAAATTCAGCTCTACACTCTATCGCCCTCAATGCATTACCATCTATTCTTTGCATTTTCTGTTAAGGATAGGACATACCAACTCATTGTGAGCTGGAATTGTATAGATATTGCCTGTATACTTGTCACAGCCATGGAATACTCAAATGCAAGACGAATTCAGGATCCTACCTTATAACATTCAGAGTGGTACAGGCAATATCTTTGTTTAGTTCTGTAAATGCTAATGTTAATTTGTGTACAAAAGGTGATGTTACAGAAAGTATCTTCTCGAAAATTGGTAAAACACTCATAAAATTGGTTGCACACTACTCTAAATCATATGGTAAGCAAAATAATAAGGTTTACATCAAGTTACCGCATAGCAGTTTTCAGCAAAATTCAACTCTACACTCTAACGAGCTCAATGCATTACCTTCTATTCTATGCATTTTCTGTTAAGGATAGGACATAACAACTCATTGTGAGCTGGAATTGTATAGATGTTGCCTGTATACGTGTCACAGCCATGGAATACTCAAATGCAAGACGAATTCAGGAACCTACCTTATAACATTCAGAGTGGTACAGGCAATATCTTTGTTTAGTTCTGTAAATGCTAATGTTAATTTGTGTACAAAAGGTGATGTTACAGAAAGTATCTTCTCGAACTTTGGTAGAACACTCATAAAATTGGTTGCATACTACTCTTAATCATATGGAAAGTAAAATAATAAGGTTTACATCAAGTTATCACATAGCAGTTTTCAGCAAAATTCAACTCCACACTCTATCGAGCTCAATGCATTACCTATTCTATGCATTTTCTCTTAAGGATGTGGACATAACAACTCATTGTGAGCTGGAATTGTATAGATATTGCCTGTATACTTCTCAGAGCCATGGAATACTCAAATGCAAGATGAATTCAGGGACCTACCTCATAACATTCAGACTGGTATAGGCAATATCTTTGTTTGTTCTGTAAATGCTAATGTTCCATTGTGTACAAAAGGTGATGTTACTGAAAGTATCTTCTCGAAAATTGGTAAAACACTCATAAAATTGGTTGCACACTACTCTAAATCATATGGTAAGCAAAATAATAAGGTTTACATCAAGTTAGCGCATAGCAGTTTTCAGCAAAATTCAACTCTACACTCTATCGAGCTCAATGCATTACCTTCTATTCTATGCATTTTCTGTTAAGGATAGGACATAACAACTCATTGTGAGCTGGAATTGTATAGATATTGCCTGTATACTTGTCAGAGCCATGGAATACTCATATGCAAGACGAATTCAGAGACCTACCTCATAACATTCAGAGCGGTACAGGCAATATCTTTGTTTAGTTCTGTAAACGCTAATGTTCCATTGTGTACAAAACGTGATGTTACTGAAAGTATCTTCCCGACCATTGGTAGAACACTCAAAAAATTGGTTGCATACTACTCTAAATCTTATGGAAAGTAAAATAATAAGGCTTACATCAAGTTATCTCATAGCAGTTTTCAGCAAAATTCAACTCTACTCTCTATTGATCTCAAAGCAATACCTTATATTCCATGCATTTTCAGTTAAGGACGAGGACATAACAACTCAAGTTGAGCTGGATTTGCATAGATATTGCCTGTATACTTGTCAGAGCCATGGAATACTCAAAGGCAAGACGAATTCAGGAACCTACCTCATAACATTCAGAGTGGTATTGGCAATATCTTTGCTTGTTCTGAAAAAGCTAATGATCCATTGTGTGCAAAAGGTGATGTTACATAAAGTATCTTCTCCAACATTGGTAGAACACTCATAAAATTGGTTGCATACTACTCTAAATCATATGGAAAGTAAAATAATAAGCTTTACATCAAGTTATCACATAGCAGTTTTCACAAAATTCAACTCCACACTCTATCGAGCTCAATGCATTACCTATTCTATGCATTTTCTCTTAAGGATGTGGACATAACAACTCATTGTGAACTGGAATTGTATAGATATTGCCTGTATACTTCTCAGAGCCATGGAATACTCAAATGCAAGATGAATTCAGGAACCTACCTCATAACATTCAGACTGGTATAGGCAATATCTTTGTTTGTTCTGTAAATGCTAATGTTCCATTGTGTACAAAAGGTGATGTTACTGAAAGTATCTTCTCGAAAATTGGTAAAACACTCATAAAATTGGTTGCACACTACTCTAAATCATATGGTAAGCAAAATAATAAGGTTTACATCAAGTTACCGCATAGCAGTTTTCAGCAAAATTCAACTCTACACTCTAACGAGCTCAATGCATTACCTTCTATTCTATGCATTTTCTGTTAAGGATAGGACATAACAACTCATTGTGAACTGGAATTGTATAGATATTGCCTGTATACTTCTCAGAGCCATGGAATACTCAAATGCAAGATGAATTCAGGAACCTACCTCATAACATTCAGACTGGTATAGGCAATATCTTTGTTTGTTCTGTAAATGCTAATGTTCCATTGTGTACAAAAGGTGATGTTACTGAAAGTATCTTCTCGAAAATTGGTAAAACACTCATAAAATTGGTTGCACACTACTCTAAATCATATGGTAAGCAAAATAATAAGGTTTACATCAAGTTAGCGCATAGCAGTTTTCAGCAAAATTCAACTCTACACTCTATCGAGCTCAATGCATTACCTTCTATTCTATGCATTTTCTGTTAAGGATAGGACATAACAACTCATTGTGAGCTGGAATTGTATAGATATTGCCTGTATACTTGTCAGAGCCATGGAATACTCATATGCAAGACGAATTCAGAGACCTACCTCATAACATTCAGAGCGGTACAGGCAATATCTTTGTTTAGTTCTGTAAACGCCTATGTTCCATTGTGTACAAAAGGTGATGTTACTGAAAGTATCTTCTCGAAAATTGGTAAAACACTCATAAAATTGGTTGCATACTACTCTTAATCATATGGAAAGTAAAATAATAAGGTTTACATCAAGTTATCACATAGCAGTTTTCAGCAAAATTCAACTCTACACTCTATCGAGCTCAATGCATTACCTTCTATTCTATGCATTTTCTCTTAAGGATGTGGACATAACAACTCATTGTGAGCTGGAATTGTATAGATGTTGCCTGTATACTTGTCACAGCCATGGAATACTCAAATGCAAGACGAATTCAGGAACCTACCTTATAACATTCAGAGTGGTACAGGCAATATCTTTGTTTAGTTCTGTAAATGCTAATGTTAATTTGTGTACAAAAGGTGATGTTACAGAAAGTATCTTCTCGAACTTTGGTAGAACACTCATAAAATTGGTTGCATACTACTCTTAATCATATGGAAAGTAAAATAATAAGGTTTACATCAAGTTATCACATAGCAGTTTTCAGCAAAATTCAACTCCACACTCTATCGAGCTCAATGTATTACCTATTCTATGCATTTTCTCTTAAGGACGTGGACATAACAACTCATTGTGAGCTGGAATTGTATAGATATTGCCTGTATACTTCTCAGAGCCATGGAATACTCAAATGCAAGATGAATTCAGGAACCTACCTCAAAACATTCAGACTGGTATAGGCAATATCTTTGTTTGTTCTGTAAATGCTAATGTTCCATGGTGTACAAAAGGTGATGTTACTGAAAGTATCTTCTCGAAAATTGGTAAAACACTCATAAAATTGGTTGCACACTACTCTAAATCATATGGAAAGTAAAATAATAAGGCTTACATCAAGTTATCTCATAGCAGTTTTCAGCAAAATTCAACTCTACTCTCTATTGATCTCAAAGCAATTCCTTATATTCCATGCATTTTCAGTTAAGGACGAGGACATAACAACTCAAGTTGAGCTGGATTTGCATAGATATTGCCTGTATACTTGTCAGAGCCATGGAATACTCAAAGGCAAGACGAATTCAGGAACCTACCTCATAACATTCAGAGTGGTATTGGCAATATCTTTGCTTGTTCTGAAAAAGCTAATGATCCATTGTGTGCAAAAGGTGATGTTACATAAAGTATCTTCTCCAACATTGGTAGAACACTCATAAAATTGGTTGCATACTACTCTAAATCATATGGAAAGTAAAATAATAAGCTTTACATCAAGTTATCACATAGCAGTTTTCACAAAATTCAACTCCACACTCTATCGAGCTCAATGCATTACCTATTCTATGCATTTTCTCTTAAGGATGTGGACATAACAACTCATTGTGAACTGGAATTGTATAGATATTGCCTGTATACTTCTCAGAGCCATGGAATACTCAAATGCAAGATGAATTCAGGAACCTACCTCATAACATTCAGACTGGTATAGGCAATATCTTTGTTTGTTCTGTAAATGCTAATGTTCCATTGTGTACAAAAGGTGATGTTACTGAAAGTATCTTCTCGAAAATTGGTAAAACACTCATAAAATTGGTTGCACACTACTCTAAATCATATGGTAAGCAAAATAATAAGGTTTACATCAAGTTACCGCATAGCAGTTTTCAGCAAAATTCAACTCTACACTCTAACGAGCTCAATGCATTACCTTCTATTCTATGCATTTTCTGTTAAGGATAGGACATAACAACTCATTGTGAACTGGAATTGTATAGATATTGCCTGTATACTTCTCAGAGCCATGGAATACTCAAATGCAAGATGAATTCAGGAACCTACCTCATAACATTCAGACTGGTATAGGCAATATCTTTGTTTGTTCTGTAAATGCTAATGTTCCATTGTGTACAAAAGGTGATGTTACTGAAAGTATCTTCTCGAAAATTGGTAAAACACTCATAAAATTGGTTGCACACTACTCTAAATCATATGGTAAGCAAAATAATAAGGTTTACATCAAGTTAGCGCATAGCAGTTTTCAGCAAAATTCAACTCTACACTCTATCGAGCTCAATGCATTACCTTCTATTCTATGCATTTTCTGTTAAGGATAGGACATAACAACTCATTGTGAGCTGGAATTGTATAGATATTGCCTGTATACTTGTCAGAGCCATGGAATACTCATATGCAAGACGAATTCAGAGACCTACCTCATAACATTCAGAGCGGTACAGGCAATATCTTTGTTTAGTTCTGTAAACGCCTATGTTCCATTGTGTACAAAAGGTGATGTTACTGAAAGTATCTTCTCGAAAATTGGTAAAACACTCATAAAATTGGTTGCATACTACTCTTAATCATATGGAAAGTAAAATAATAAGGTTTACATCAAGTTATCACATAGCAGTTTTCAGCAAAATTCAACTCTACACTCTATCGAGCTCAATGCATTACCTTCTATTCTATGCATTTTCTCTTAAGGATGTGGACATAACAACTCATTGTGAGCTGGAATTGTATAGATGTTGCCTGTATACTTGTCACAGCCATGGAATACTCAAATGCAAGACGAATTCAGGAACCTACCTTATAACATTCAGAGTGGTACAGGCAATATCTTTGTTTAGTTCTGTAAATGCTAATGTTAATTTGTGTACAAAAGGTGATGTTACAGAAAGTATCTTCTCGAACTTTGGTAGAACACTCATAAAATTGGTTGCATACTACTCTTAATCATATGGAAAGTAAAATAATAAGGTTTACATCAAGTTATCACATAGCAGTTTTCAGCAAAATTCAACTCCACACTCTATCGAGCTCAATGTATTACCTATTCTATGCATTTTCTCTTAAGGACGTGGACATAACAACTCATTGTGAGCTGGAATTGTATAGATATTGCCTGTATACTTCTCAGAGCCATGGAATACTCAAATGCAAGATGAATTCAGGAACCTACCTCAAAACATTCAGACTGGTATAGGCAATATCTTTGTTTGTTCTGTAAATGCTAATGTTCCATGGTGTACAAAAGGTGATGTTACTGAAAGTATCTTCTCGAAAATTGGTAAAACACTCATAAAATTGGTTGCACACTACTCTAAATCATATGGAAAGTAAAATAATAAGGCTTACATCAAGTTATCTCATAGCAGTTTTCAGCAAAATTCAACTCTACTCTCTATTGATCTCAAAGCAATTCCTTATATTCCATGCATTTTCAGTTAAGGACGAGGACATAACAACTCAAGTTGAGCTGGATTTGCATAGATATTGCCTGTATACTTGTCAGAGCCATGGAATACTCAAAGGCAAGACGAATTCAGGAACCTACCTCATAACATTCAGAGTGGTATTGGCAATATCTTTGCTTGTTCTGAAAAAGCTAATGATCCATTGTGTGCAAAAGGTGATGTTACAGAAAGTATCTTCTCGAACATTGGTAGAACACTCATAAAATTGGTTGCATACTACTCTAAATCATATGGAAAGTAAAATAATAAGCTTTACATCAAGTTAGCGCATAGCAGTTTTCAGCAAAATTCAGCTCTACACTCTATCGCCCTCAATGCATTACCATCTATTCTTTGCATTTTCTGTTAAGGATAGGACATACCAACTCATTGTGAGCTGGAATTGTATAGATATTGCCTGTATACTTGTCACAGCCATGGAATACTCAAATGCAAGACGAATTCAGGATCCTACCTTATAACATTCAGAGTGGTACAGGCAATATCTTTGTTTAGTTCTGTAAATGCTAATGTTAATTTGTGTACAAAAGGTGATGTTACAGAAAGTATCTTCTCGAAAATTGGTAAAACACTCATAAAATTGGTTGCACACTACTCTAAATCATATGGTAAGCAAAATAATAAGGTTTACATCAAGTTACCGCATAGCAGTTTTCAGCAAAATTCAACTCTACACTCTAACGAGCTCAATGCATTACCTTCTATTCTATGCATTTTCTGTTAAGGATAGGACATAACAACTCATTGTGAGCTGGAATTGTATAGATGTTGCCTGTATACGTGTCACAGCCATGGAATACTCAAATGCAAGACGAATTCAGGAACCTACCTTATAACATTCAGAGTGGTACAGGCAATATCTTTGTTTAGTTCTGTAAATGCTAATGTTAATTTGTGTACAAAAGGTGATGTTACAGAAAGTATCTTCTCGAACTTTGGTAGAACACTCATAAAATTGGTTGCATACTACTCTTAATCATATGGAAAGTAAAATAATAAGGTTTACATCAAGTTATCACATAGCAGTTTTCAGCAAAATTCAACTCCACACTCTATCGAGCTCAATGCATTACCTATTCTATGCATTTTCTCTTAAGGATGTGGACATAACAACTCATTGTGAGCTGGAATTGTATAGATATTGCCTGTATACTTCTCAGAGCCATGGAATACTCAAATGCAAGATGAATTCAGGGACCTACCTCATAACATTCAGACTGGTATAGGCAATATCTTTGTTTGTTCTGTAAATGCTAATGTTCCATTGTGTACAAAAGGTGATGTTACTGAAAGTATCTTCTCGAAAATTGGTAAAACACTCATAAAATTGGTTGCACACTACTCTAAATCATATGGTAAGCAAAATAATAAGGTTTACATCAAGTTAGCGCATAGCAGTTTTCAGCAAAATTCAACTCTACACTCTATCGAGCTCAATGCATTACCTTCTATTCTATGCATTTTCTGTTAAGGATAGGACATAACAACTCATTGTGAGCTGGAATTGTATAGATATTGCCTGTATACTTGTCAGAGCCATGGAATACTCATATGCAAGACGAATTCAGAGACCTACCTCATAACATTCAGAGCGGTACAGGCAATATCTTTGTTTAGTTCTGTAAACGCTAATGTTCCATTGTGTACAAAACGTGATGTTACTGAAAGTATCTTCCCGACCATTGGTAGAACACTCAAAAAATTGGTTGCATACTACTCTAAATCTTATGGAAAGTAAAATAATAAGGCTTACATCAAGTTATCTCATAGCAGTTTTCAGCAAAATTCAACTCTACTCTCTATTGATCTCAAAGCAATACCTTATATTCCATGCATTTTCAGTTAAGGACGAGGACATAACAACTCAAGTTGAGCTGGATTTGCATAGATATTGCCTGTATACTTGTCAGAGCCATGGAATACTCAAAGGCAAGACGAATTCAGGAACCTACCTCATAACATTCAGAGTGGTATTGGCAATATCTTTGCTTGTTCTGAAAAAGCTAATGATCCATTGTGTGCAAAAGGTGATGTTACATAAAGTATCTTCTCCAACATTGGTAGAACACTCATAAAATTGGTTGCATACTACTCTAAATCATATGGAAAGTAAAATAATAAGCTTTACATCAAGTTATCACATAGCAGTTTTCACAAAATTCAACTCCACACTCTATCGAGCTCAATGCATTACCTATTCTATGCATTTTCTCTTAAGGATGTGGACATAACAACTCATTGTGAACTGGAATTGTATAGATATTGCCTGTATACTTCTCAGAGCCATGGAATACTCAAATGCAAGATGAATTCAGGAACCTACCTCATAACATTCAGACTGGTATAGGCAATATCTTTGTTTGTTCTGTAAATGCTAATGTTCCATTGTGTACAAAAGGTGATGTTACTGAAAGTATCTTCTCGAAAATTGGTAAAACACTCATAAAATTGGTTGCACACTACTCTAAATCATATGGTAAGCAAAATAATAAGGTTTACATCAAGTTACCGCATAGCAGTTTTCAGCAAAATTCAACTCTACACTCTAACGAGCTCAATGCATTACCTTCTATTCTATGCATTTTCTGTTAAGGATAGGACATAACAACTCATTGTGAACTGGAATTGTATAGATATTGCCTGTATACTTCTCAGAGCCATGGAATACTCAAATGCAAGATGAATTCAGGAACCTACCTCATAACATTCAGACTGGTATAGGCAATATCTTTGTTTGTTCTGTAAATGCTAATGTTCCATTGTGTACAAAAGGTGATGTTACTGAAAGTATCTTCTCGAAAATTGGTAAAACACTCATAAAATTGGTTGCACACTACTCTAAATCATATGGTAAGCAAAATAATAAGGTTTACATCAAGTTAGCGCATAGCAGTTTTCAGCAAAATTCAACTCTACACTCTATCGAGCTCAATGCATTACCTTCTATTCTATGCATTTTCTGTTAAGGATAGGACATAACAACTCATTGTGAGCTGGAATTGTATAGATATTGCCTGTATACTTGTCAGAGCCATGGAATACTCATATGCAAGACGAATTCAGAGACCTACCTCATAACATTCAGAGCGGTACAGGCAATATCTTTGTTTAGTTCTGTAAACGCCTATGTTCCATTGTGTACAAAAGGTGATGTTACTGAAAGTATCTTCTCGAAAATTGGTAAAACACTCATAAAATTGGTTGCATACTACTCTTAATCATATGGAAAGTAAAATAATAAGGTTTACATCAAGTTATCACATAGCAGTTTTCAGCAAAATTCAACTCTACACTCTATCGAGCTCAATGCATTACCTTCTATTCTATGCATTTTCTCTTAAGGATGTGGACATAACAACTCATTGTGAGCTGGAATTGTATAGATGTTGCCTGTATACTTGTCACAGCCATGGAATACTCAAATGCAAGACGAATTCAGGAACCTACCTTATAACATTCAGAGTGGTACAGGCAATATCTTTGTTTAGTTCTGTAAATGCTAATGTTAATTTGTGTACAAAAGGTGATGTTACAGAAAGTATCTTCTCGAACTTTGGTAGAACACTCATAAAATTGGTTGCATACTACTCTTAATCATATGGAAAGTAAAATAATAAGGTTTACATCAAGTTATCACATAGCAGTTTTCAGCAAAATTCAACTCCACACTCTATCGAGCTCAATGTATTACCTATTCTATGCATTTTCTCTTAAGGACGTGGACATAACAACTCATTGTGAGCTGGAATTGTATAGATATTGCCTGTATACTTCTCAGAGCCATGGAATACTCAAATGCAAGATGAATTCAGGAACCTACCTCAAAACATTCAGACTGGTATAGGCAATATCTTTGTTTGTTCTGTAAATGCTAATGTTCCATGGTGTACAAAAGGTGATGTTACTGAAAGTATCTTCTCGAAAATTGGTAAAACACTCATAAAATTGGTTGCACACTACTCTAAATCATATGGAAAGTAAAATAATAAGGCTTACATCAAGTTATCTCATAGCAGTTTTCAGCAAAATTCAACTCTACTCTCTATTGATCTCAAAGCAATTCCTTATATTCCATGCATTTTCAGTTAAGGACGAGGACATAACAACTCAAGTTGAGCTGGATTTGCATAGATATTGCCTGTATACTTGTCAGAGCCATGGAATACTCAAAGGCAAGACGAATTCAGGAACCTACCTCATAACATTCAGAGTGGTATTGGCAATATCTTTGCTTGTTCTGAAAAAGCTAATGATCCATTGTGTGCAAAAGGTGATGTTACAGAAAGTATCTTCTCGAACATTGGTAGAACACTCATAAAATTGGTTGCATACTACTCTAAATCATATGGAAAGTAAAATAATAAGCTTTACATCAAGTTAGCGCATAGCAGTTTTCAGCAAAATTCAGCTCTACACTCTATCGCCCTCAATGCATTACCATCTATTCTTTGCATTTTCTGTTAAGGATAGGACATACCAACTCATTGTGAGCTGGAATTGTATAGATATTGCCTGTATACTTGTCACAGCCATGGAATACTCAAATGCAAGACGAATTCAGGATCCTACCTTATAACATTCAGAGTGGTACAGGCAATATCTTTGTTTAGTTCTGTAAATGCTAATGTTAATTTGTGTACAAAAGGTGATGTTACAGAAAGTATCTTCTCGAACTTTGGTAGAACACTCATAAAATTGGTTGCATACTACTCTTAATCATATGGAAAGTAAAATAATAAGGTTTACATCAAGTTATCACATAGCAGTTTTCAGCAAAATTCAACTCTACACTCTATCGAGCTCAATGCATTACCTTCTATTCTATGCATTTTCTCTTAAGGATGTGGACATAACAACTCATTGTGAGCTGGAATTGTATAGATGTTGCCTGTATACTTGTCACAGCCATGGAATACTCAAATGCAAGACGAATTCAGGAACCTACCTTATAACATTCAGAGTGGTACAGGCAATATCTTTGTTTAGTTCTGTAAATGCTAATGTTAATTTGTGTACAAAAGGTGATGTTACTGAAAGTATCTTCTCGAAAATTGGTAAAACACTCATAAAATTGGTTGCACACTACTCTAAATCATATGGTAAGCAAAATAATAAGGTTTACATCAAGTTACCGCATAGCAGTTTTCAGCAAAATTCAACTCTACACTCTAACGAGCTCAATGCATTACCTTCTATTCTATGCATTTTCTGTTAAGGATAGGACATAACAACTCATTGTGAGCTGGAATTGTATAGATATTGCCTGTATACTTGTCAGAGCCATGGAATACTCATATGCAAGACGAATTCAGAGACCTACCTCATAACATTCAGAGAGGTACAGGCAATAACTTTGTTTAGTTCTGTAAACGCTAATGTTCCATTGTGTACAAAACTTGATGTTACTGAAAGTATCTTCTTGAACATTGGTAGAACACTCATAAAATTGGTTCCAAAGTACTCTAAATCATACGGAAAGTAAAATAATAAGGCTTACATCAAGTTCTCACATAGCAGTTTTCAGCAAAATTCAACTCTACACTCCATCGAGCTCAATGCATTACCTTCTATTCTATGCATTTTCTCTTAAGGATGTGGACATAACAACTCATTGTGAGCTGGAATTGTATAGATGTTGCCTGTATACGTGTCACAGCCATGGAATACTCAAATGCAAGACGAATTCAGGAACCTACCTTATAACATTCAGAGTGGTACAGGCAATATCTTTGTTTAGTTCTGTAAATGCTAATGTTAATTTGTGTACAAAAGGTGATGTTACAGAAAGTATCTTCTCGAACTTTGGTAGAACACTCATAAAATTGGTTGCATACTACTCTTAATCATATGGAAAGTAAAATAATAAGGTTTACATCAAGTTATCACATAGCAGTTTTCAGCAAAATTCAACTCCACACTCTATCGAGCTCAATGCATTACCTATTCTATGCATTTTCTCTTAAGGATGTGGACATAACAACTCATTGTGAGCTGGAATTGTATAGATATTGCCTGTATACTTCTCAGAGGCATGGAATACTCAAATGCAAGATGAATTCAGGGACCTACCTCATAACATTCAGACTGGTATAGGCAATATCTTTGTTTGTTCTGTAAATGCTAATGTTCCATTGTGTAGAAAAGGTGATGTTACTGAAAGTATCTTCTCGAAAATTGGTAAAACACTCATAAAATTGGTTGCACACTACTCTAAATCATATGGTAAGCAAAATAATAAGGTTTACATCAAGTTAGCGCATAGCAGTTTTCAGCAAAATTCAACTCTACACTCTATCGAGCTCAATGCATTACCTTCTATTCTATGCATTTTCTGTTAAGGATAGGACATAACAACTCATTGTGAGCTGGAATTGTATAGATATTGCCTGTATACTTGTCAGAGCCATGGAATACTCATATGCAAGACGAATTCAGAGACCTACCTCATAACATTCAGAGCGGTACAGGCAATATCTTTGTTTAGTTCTGTAAACGCTAATGTTCCATTGTGTACAAAACGTGATGTTACTGAAAGTATCTTCCCGACCATTGGTAGAACACTCAAAAAATTGGTTGCATACTACTCTAAATCTTATGGAAAGTAAAATAATAAGGCTTACATCAAGTTATCTCATAGCAGTTTTCAGCAAAATTCAACTCTACTCTCTATTGATCTCAAAGCAATACCTTATATTCCATGCATTTTCAGTTAAGGACGAGGACATAACAACTCAAGTTGAGCTGGATTTGCATAGATATTGCCTGTATACTTGTCAGAGCCATGGAATACTCAAAGGCAAGACGAATTCAGGAACCTACCTCATAACATTCAGAGTGGTATTGGCAATATCTTTGCTTGTTCTGAAAAAGCTAATGATCCATTGTGTGCAAAAGGTGATGTTACATAAAGTATCTTCTCCAACATTGGTAGAACACTCATAAAATTGGTTGCATACTACTCTAAATCATATGGAAAGTAAAATAATAAGCTTTACATCAAGTTAGCGCATAGCAGATTTCAGCAAAATTCAGCTCTACACTCTATCGACCTCAATGCATTACCATCTATTCTTTGCATTTTCTGTTAAGGATAGGACATACCAACTCATTGTGAGCTGGAATTGTATAGATATTGCCTGTATACTTGACAGAGCCATGGAATACTCATATGCAAGACGAATTCAGAGACCTACCTCATAACATTCAGAGCGGTACAGGCAATAACTTTGTTTAGTTCTGTAAACGCTAATGTTCCATTGTGTACAAAACTTGATGTTACTGAAAGTATCTTCTTGAACATTGGTAGAACACTCATAAAATTGGTTCCATACTACTCTAAATCATACGGAAAGTAAAATAATAAGGCTTACATCAAGTTCTCACATAGCAGTTTTCAGCAAAATTCAACTCTACACTCCATCGAGCTCAATGCATTACCTTCTATTCTATGCATTTTCTCTTAAGGATGTGGACATAACAACTCATTGTGAGCTGGAATTGTATAGATATTGCCTGTATACTTGTCACAGCCATGGAATACTCAAATGCAAGACGAATTCAGGAACCTACCTTATAACATTCAGAGTGGTACAGGCAATATCTTTGTTTAGTTCTGTAAACGCTAATGTTAATTTGTGTACAAAAGGTGATGTTACAGAAAGTATCTTCTCGAAATTTGGTAGAACACTCATAAAATTGGTTGCATACTACTCTTAATCATATGGAAAGTAAAATAATAAGGTTTACATCAAGTTATCACATAGCAGTTTTCAGCAAAATTCAACTCCACACTCTATCGAGCTCAATGCATTACCTATTCTATGCATTTTCTCTTAAGGATGTGGACATAACAACTCATTGTGAACTGGAATTGTATAGATATTGCCTGTATACTTCTCAGAGCCATGGAATACTCAAATGCAAGATGAATTCAGGAACCTACCTCATAACATTCAGACTGGTATAGGCAATATCTTTGTTTGTTCTGTAAATGCTAATGTTCCATTGTGTAGAAAAGGTGATGTTACTGAAAGTATCTTCTCGAAAATTGGTAAAACACTCATAAAATTGGTTGCACACTACTCTAAATCATATGGTAAGCAAAATAATAAGGTTTACATCAAGTTAGCGCATAGCAGTTTTCAGCAAAATTCAACTCTACACTCTATCGAGCTCAATGCATTACCTTCTATTCTTTGCATTTTCTGTTAAGGATAGGACATAACAACTCATTGTGAGCTGGAATTGTATAGATATTGCCTGTATACTTGTCAGAGCCATGGAATACTCATATGCAAGACGAATTCAGAGACCTACCTCATAACATTCAGAGCGGTACAGGCAATATCTTTGTTTAGTTCTGTAAACGCTAATGTTCCATTGTGTACAAAACGTGATGTTACTGAAAGTATCTTCCCGACCATTGGTAGAACACTCAAAAAATTGGTTGCATACTACTCTAAATCTTATGGAAAGTAAAATAATAAGGCTTACATCAAGTTATCTCATAGCAGTTTTCAGCAAAATTCAACTCTACTCTCTATTGATCTCAAAGCAATACCTTATATTCCATGCATCTTCAGTTAAGGACGAGGACATAACAACTCAAGTTGAGCTGGATTTGCATAGATATTGCCTGTATACTTGTCAGAGCCATGGAATACTCAAAGGCAAGACGAATTCAGGAACCTACCTCATAACATTCAGAGTGGTATTGGCAATATCTTTGCTTGTTCTGAAAAAGCTAATGATCCATTGTGTGCAAAAGGTGATGTTACATAAAGTATCTTCTCGAACATTGGTAGAACACTCATAAAACTGGTTGCATACTACTCTAAATCATATGGAAAGTAAAATAATAAGCTTTACATCAAGTTAGCGCATAGCAGTTTTCAGCAAAATTCAGCTCTACACTCTATCGACCTCAATGCATTACCATCTATTCTTTGCATTTTCTGTTAAGGATAGGACATACCAACTCATTGTGAGCTGGAATTGTATAGATATTGCCTGTATACTTGACAGAGCCATGGAGTACTCATATGCAAGACGAATTCAGAGACCTACCTCATAACATTCAGAGTGGCATAGGCAATATCTTTGTTTAGTTCTGTAAACGCTAATGTTCCATTGTGTACAAAACTTGATGTTACTGTAAGTATCTTCTTGAACATTGGTAGAACACTCATAAAATTGGTTCCATACTACTCTAAATCATACGGAAAGTAAAATAATAAGGCTTACATCAAGTTCTCACATAGCAGTTTTCAGCAAAATTCAACTCTACACTATCGAGCTCAATGCGTTACATTCTATTCTATGCATTTTCTCTTAAGGATGTGGAAATAACAACTCATTGTGAGCTGGAATTGTATAGATATTGCCTGTATACTTGTCACAGCCATGGAATACTCAAATGCAAGACGAATTCAGGAACCTACCTTATAACATTCAGAGTGGTACAGGCAATATCTTTGTTTAGTTCTGTAAACGCTAATGTTAATTTGTGTACAAAAGGTGATGTTACAGAAAGTATCTTCTCGAACATTGGTAGAACACTCATAAAACTGGTTGCATACTACTCTAAATCATATGGAAAGTAAAATAATAAGCTTTACATCAAGTTCTCACATAGCAGTTTTCAGCAAAATTCAACTCTACACTATCGAGCTCAATGCGTTACATTCTATTCTATGCATTTTCTCTTAAGGATGTGGACATAACAACTCATTGTGAGCTGGAATTGTATAGATATTGCCTGTATACTTGTCACAGCCGTGGAATACTCAAATGCAAGACGAATTCAGGAACCTACCTTATAACATTCAGAGTGGTACAGGCAATATCTTTGTTTAGTTCTGTAAACGCTAATGTTAATTTGTGTACAAAAGGTGATGTTACAGAAAGTATCTTCTCGAACTTTGGTAGAACACTCATAAAATTGGTTGCATACTACTCTTAATCATATGGAAAGTAAAATAATAAGGTTTACATCAAGTTATCACATAGCAGTTTTCAGCAAAATTCAACTCCACACTCTATCGAGCTCAATGCATTACCTATTCTATGCATTTTCTCTTAAGGATGTGGACATAACAACTCATTGTGAGCTGGAATTGTAGAGATATTGCCTGTATACTTCTCAGAGCCATGGAATACTCAAATGCAAGATGAATTCAGGGACCTACCTCATAACATTCAGACTGGTATAGGCAATATCTTTGTTTGTTCTGTAAATGCTAATGTTCCATTGTGTAGAAAAGGTGATGTTACTGAAAGTATCTTCTCGAAAATTGGTAAAACACTCATAAAATTGGTTGCACACTACTCTAAATCATATGGTAAGCAAAATAATAAGGTTTACATCAAGTTAGCGCATAGCAGTTTTCAGCAAAATTCAACTCTACACTCTATCGAGCTCAATGCATTACCTTCTATTCTATGCATTTTCTGTTAAGGATAGGACATAACAACTCATTGTGAGCTGGAATTGTATAGATATTGCCTGTATACTTGTCAGAGCCATGGAATACTCATATGCAAGACGAATTCAGAGACCTACCTCATAACATTCAGAGCGGTACAGGCAATATCTTTGTTTAGTTCTGTAAACGCCTATGTTCCATTGTGTACAAAAGGTGATGTTACTGAAAGTATCTTCTCGAAAATTGGTAAAACACTCATAACATTGGTTGCATACTACTCTTAATCATATGGAAAGTAAAATAATAAGGTTTACATCAAGTTATCACATAGCAGTTTTCAGCAAAATTCAACTCTACACTCTATCGAGCTCAATGCATTACCTTCTATTCTATGCATTTTCTCTTAAGGATGTGGACATAACAACTCATTGTGAGCTGGAATTGTATAGATGTTGCCTGTATACTTGTCACAGCCATGGAATACTCAAATGCAAGACGAATTCAGGAACCTACCTTATAACATTCAGAGTGGTACAGGCAATATCTTTGTTTAGTTCTGTAAATGCTAATGTTAATTTGTGTACAAAAGGTGATGTTACAGAAAGTATCTTCTCGAACTTTGGTAGAACACTCATAAAATTGGTTGCATACTACTCTTAATCATATGGAAAGTAAAATAATAAGGTTTACATCAAGTTATCACATAGCAGTTTTCAGCAAAATTCAACTCCACACTCTATCGAGCTCAATGTATTACCTATTCTATGCATTTTCTCTTAAGGACGTGGACATAACAACTCATTGTGAGCTGGAATTGTATAGATATTGCCTGTATACTTCTCAGAGGCATGGAATACTCAAATGCAAGATGAATTCAGGAACCTACCTCAAAACATTCAGACTGGTATAGGCAATATCTTTGTTTGTTCTGTAAATGCTAATGTTCCATGGTGTACAAAAGGTGATGTTACTGAAAGTATCTTCTCGAAAATTGGTAAAACACTCATAAAATTGGTTGCACACTACTCTAAATCATATGGAAAGTAAAATAATAAGGCTTACATCAAGTTATCTCATAGCAGTTTTCAGCAAAATTCAACTCTACTCTCTATTGATCTCAAAGCAATTCCTTATATTCCATGCATTTTCAGTTAAGGACGAGGACATAACAACTCAAGTTGAGCTGGATTTGCATAGATATTGCCTGTATACTTGTCAGAGCCATGGAATACTCAAAGGCAAGACGAATTCAGGAACCTACCTCATAACATTCAGAGTGGTATTGGCAATATCTTTGCTTGTTCTGAAAAAGCTAATGATCCATTGTGTGCAAAAGGTGATGTTACAGAAAGTATCTTCTCGAACATTGGTAGAACACTCATAAAATTGGTTGCATACTACTCTAAATCATATGGAAAGTAAAATAATAAGCTTTACATCAAGTTAGCGCATAGCAGTTTTCAGCAAAATTCAGCTCTACACTCTATCGCCCTCAATGCATTACCATCTATTCTTTGCATTTTCTGTTAAGGATAGGACATACCAACTCATTGTGAGCTGGAATTGTATAGATATTGCCTGTATACTTGTCACAGCCATGGAATACTCAAATGCAAGACGAATTCAGGATCCTACCTTATAACATTCAGAGTGGTACAGGCAATATCTTTGTTTAGTTCTGTAAATGCTAATGTTAATTTGTGTACAAAAGGTGATGTTACAGAAAGTATCTTCTCGAACTTTGGTAGAACACTCATAAAATTGGTTGCATACTACTCTTAATCATATGGAAAGTAAAATAATAAGGTTTACATCAAGTTATCACATAGCAGTTTTCAGCAAAATTCAACTCTACACTCTATCGAGCTCAATGCATTACCTTCTATTCTATGCATTTTCTCTTAAGGATGTGGACATAACAACTCATTGTGAGCTGGAATTGTATAGATGTTGCCTGTATACTTGTCACAGCCATGGAATACTCAAATGCAAGACGAATTCAGGAACCTACCTTATAACATTCAGAGTGGTACAGGCAATATCTTTGTTTAGTTCTGTAAATGCTAATGTTAATTTGTGTACAAAAGGTGATGTTACTGAAAGTATCTTCTCGAAAATTGGTAAAACACTCATAAAATTGGTTGCACACTACTCTAAATCATATGGTAAGCAAAATAATAAGGTTTACATCAAGTTACCGCATAGCAGTTTTCAGCAAAATTCAACTCTACACTCTAACGAGCTCAATGCATTACCTTCTATTCTATGCATTTTCTGTTAAGGATAGGACATAACAACTCATTGTGAGCTGGAATTGTATAGATATTGCCTGTATACTTGTCAGAGCCATGGAATACTCATATGCAAGACGAATTCAGAGACCTACCTCATAACATTCAGAGCGGTACAGGCAATATCTTTGTTTAGTTCTGTAAACGCTAATGTTCCATTGTGTACAAAACGTGATGTTACTGAAAGTATCTTCCCGACCATTGGTAGAACACTCAAAAAATTGGTTGCATACTACTCTAAATCTTATGGAAAGTAAAATAATAAGGCTTACATCAAGTTATCTCATAGCAGTTTTCAGCAAAATTCAACTCTACTCTCTATTGATCTCAAAGCAATACCTTATATTCCATGCATTTTCAGTTAAGGACGAGGACATAACAACTCAAGTTGAGCTGGATTTCCATAGATATTGCCTGTATACTTGTCAGAGCCATGGAATACTCAAAGGCAAGACGAATTCAGGAACCTACCTCATAACATTCAGAGTGGTATTGGCAATATCTTTGCTTGTTCTGAAAAAGCTAATGATCCATTGTGTGCAAAAGGTGATGTTACATAAAGTATCTTCTCCAACATTGGTAGAACACTCATAAAATTGGTTGCATACTACTCTAAATCATATGGAAAGTAAAATAATAAGCTTTACATCAAGTTAGCGCATAGCAGTTTTCAGCAAAATTCAGCTCTACACTCTATCGACCTCAATGCATTACCATCTATTCTTTGCATTTTCTGTTAAGGATAGGACATACCAACTCATTGTGAGCTGGAATTGTATAGATATTGCCTGTATACTTGACAGAGCCATGGAATACTCATATGCAAGACGAATTCAGAGACCTACCTCATAACATTCAGAGCGGTACAGGCAATAACTTTGTTTAGTTCTGTAAACGCTAATGTTCCATTGTGTACAAAACTTGATGTTACTGAAAGTATCTTCTTGAACATTGGTAGAACACTCATAAAATTGGTTCCATACTACTCTAAATCATACGGAAAGTAAAATAATAAGGCTTACATCAAGTTCTCACATAGCAGTTTTCAGCAAAATTCAACTCTACACTCCATCGAGCTCAATGCATTACCTTCTATTCTATGCATTTTCTCTTAAGGATGTGGACATAACAACTCATTGTGAGCTGGAATTGTATAGATATTGCCTGTATACTTGTCACAGCCATGGAATACTCAAATGCAAGACGAATTCAGGAACCTACCTTATAACATTCAGAGTGGTACAGGCAATATCTTTGTTTAGTTCTGTAAACGCTAATGTTAATTTGTGTACAAAAGGTGATGTTACAGAAAGTATCTTCTCGAAATTTGGTAGAACACTCATAAAATTGGTTGCATACTACTCTTAATCATATGGAAAGTAAAATAATAAGGTTTACATCAAGTTATCACATAGCAGTTTTCAGCAAAATTCAACTCCACACTCTATCGAGCTCAATGCATTACCTATTCTATGCATTTTCTCTTAAGGATGTGGACATAACAACTCATTGTGAACTGGAATTGTATAGATATTGCCTGTATACTTCTCAGAGCCATGGAATACTCAAATGCAAGATGAATTCAGGAACCTACCTCATAACATTCAGACTGGTATAGGCAATATCTTTGTTTGTTCTGTAAATGCTAATGTTCCATTGTGTAGAAAAGGTGATGTTACTGAAAGTATCTTCTCGAAAATTGGTAAAACACTCATAAAATTGGTTGCACACTACTCTAAATCATATGGTAAGCAAAATAATAAGGTTTACATCAAGTTAGCGCATAGCAGTTTTCAGCAAAATTCAACTCTACACTCTATCGAGCTCAATGCATTACCTTCTATTCTATGCATTTTCTGTTAAGGATAGGACATAACAACTCATTGTGAGCTGGAATTGTATAGATATTGCCTGTATACTTGTCAGAGCCATGGAATACTCATATGCAAGACGAATTCAGAGACCTACCTCATAACATTCAGAGCGGTACAGGCAATATCTTTGTTTAGTTCTGTAAACGCTAATGTTCCATTGTGTACAAAACGTGATGTTACTGAAAGTATCTTCCCGACCATTGGTAGAACACTCAAAAAATTGGTTGCATACTACTCTAAATCTTATGGAAAGTAAAATAATAAGGCTTACATCAAGTTATCACATAGCAGTTTTCAGCAAAATTCAACTCTACACTCTATCGAGCTCAATGCATTACCTTCTATTCTATGCATTTTCTCTTAAGGATGTGGACATAACAACTCATTGTGAGCTGGAATTGTATAGATGTTGCCTGTATACTTGTCACAGCCATGGAATACTCAAATGCAAGACGAATTCAGGAACCTACCTTATAACATTCAGAGTGGTACAGGCAATATCTTTGTTTAGTTCTGTAAATGCTAATGTTAATTTGTGTACAAAAGGTGATGTTACAGAAAGTATCTTCTCGAACTTTGGTAGAACACTCATAAAATTGGTTGCATACTACTCTTAATCATATGGAAAGTAAAATAATAAGGTTTACATCAAGTTATCACATAGCAGTTTTCAGCAAAATTCAACTCCACACTCTATCGAGCTCAATGTATTACCTATTCTATGCATTTTCTCTTAAGGACGTGGACATAACAACTCATTGTGAGCTGGAATTGTATAGATATTGCCTGTATACTTCTCAGAGCCATGGAATACTCAAATGCAAGATGAATTCAGGAACCTACCTCAAAACATTCAGACTGGTATAGGCAATATCTTTGTTTGTTCTGTAAATGCTAATGTTCCATGGTGTACAAAAGGTGATGTTACTGAAAGTATCTTCTCGAAAATTGGTAAAACACTCATAAAATTGGTTGCACACTACTCTAAATCATATGGAAAGTAAAATAATAAGGCTTACATCAAGTTATCTCATAGCAGTTTTCAGCAAAATTCAACTCTACTCTCTATTGATCTCAAAGCAATTCCTTATATTCCATGCATTTTCAGTTAAGGACGAGGACATAACAACTCAAGTTGAGCTGGATTTGCATAGATATTGCCTGTATACTTGTCAGAGCCATGGAATACTCAAAGGCAAGACGAATTCAGGAACCTACCTCATAACATTCAGAGTGGTATTGGCAATATCTTTGCTTGTTCTGAAAAAGCTAATGATCCATTGTGTGCAAAAGGTGATGTTACAGAAAGTATCTTCTCGAACATTGGTAGAACACTCATAAAATTGGTTGCATACTACTCTAAATCATATGGAAAGTAAAATAATAAGCTTTACATCAAGTTAGCGCATAGCAGTTTTCAGCAAAATTCAGCTCTACACTCTATCGCCCTCAATGCATTACCATCTATTCTTTGCATTTTCTGTTAAGGATAGGACATACCAACTCATTGTGAGCTGGAATTGTATAGATATTGCCTGTATACTTGTCACAGCCATGGAATACTCAAATGCAAGACGAATTCAGGATCCTACCTTATAACATTCAGAGTGGTACAGGCAATATCTTTGTTTAGTTCTGTAAATGCTAATGTTAATTTGTGTACAAAAGGTGATGTTACAGAAAGTATCTTCTCGAACTTTGGTAGAACACTCATAAAATTGGTTGCATACTACTCTTAATCATATGGAAAGTAAAATAATAAGGTTTACATCAAGTTATCACATAGCAGTTTTCAGCAAAATTCAACTCTACACTCTATCGAGCTCAATGCATTACCTTCTATTCTATGCATTTTCTCTTAAGGATGTGGACATAACAACTCATTGTGAGCTGGAATTGTATAGATGTTGCCTGTATACTTGTCACAGCCATGGAATACTCAAATGCAAGACGAATTCAGGAACCTACCTTATAACATTCAGAGTGGTACAGGCAATATCTTTGTTTAGTTCTGTAAATGCTAATGTTAATTTGTGTACAAAAGGTGATGTTACTGAAAGTATCTTCTCGAAAATTGGTAAAACACTCATAAAATTGGTTGCACACTACTCTAAATCATATGGTAAGCAAAATAATAAGGTTTACATCAAGTTACCGCATAGCAGTTTTCAGCAAAATTCAACTCTACACTCTAACGAGCTCAATGCATTACCTTCTATTCTATGCATTTTCTGTTAAGGATAGGACATAACAACTCATTGTGAGCTGGAATTGTATAGATATTGCCTGTATACTTGTCAGAGCCATGGAATACTCATATGCAAGACGAATTCAGAGACCTACCTCATAACATTCAGAGCGGTACAGGCAATATCTTTGTTTAGTTCTGTAAACGCTAATGTTCCATTGTGTACAAAACGTGATGTTACTGAAAGTATCTTCCCGACCATTGGTAGAACACTCAAAAAATTGGTTGCATACTACTCTAAATCTTATGGAAAGTAAAATAATAAGGCTTACATCAAGTTATCTCATAGCAGTTTTCAGCAAAATTCAACTCTACTCTCTATTGATCTCAAAGCAATACCTTATATTCCATGCATTTTCAGTTAAGGACGAGGACATAACAACTCAAGTTGAGCTGGATTTGCATAGATATTGCCTGTATACTTGTCAGAGCCATGGAATACTCAAAGGCAAGACGAATTCAGGAACCTACCTCATAACATTCAGAGTGGTATTGGCAATATCTTTGCTTGTTCTGAAAAAGCTAATGATCCATTGTGTGCAAAAGGTGATGTTACATAAAGTATCTTCTCCAACATTGGTAGAACACTCATAAAATTGGTTGCATACTACTCTAAATCATATGGAAAGTAAAATAATAAGCTTTACATCAAGTTAGCGCATAGCAGATTTCAGCAAAATTCAGCTCTACACTCTATCGACCTCAATGCATTACCATCTATTCTTTGCATTTTCTGTTAAGGATAGGACATACCAACTCATTGTGAGCTGGAATTGTATAGATATTGCCTGTATACTTGACAGAGCCATGGAATACTCATATGCAAGACGAATTCAGAGACCTACCTCATAACATTCAGAGCGGTACAGGCAATAACTTTGTTTAGTTCTGTAAACGCTAATGTTCCATTGTGTACAAAACTTGATGTTACTGAAAGTATCTTCTTGAACATTGGTAGAACACTCATAAAATTGGTTCCATACTACTCTAAATCATACGGAAAGTAAAATAATAAGGCTTACATCAAGTTCTCACATAGCAGTTTTCAGCAAAATTCAACTCTACACTCCATCGAGCTCAATGCATTACCTTCTATTCTATGCATTTTCTCTTAAGGATGTGGACATAACAACTCATTGTGAGCTGGAATTGTATAGATATTGCCTGTATACTTGTCACAGCCATGGAATACTCAAATGCAAGACGAATTCAGGAACCTACCTTATAACATTCAGAGTGGTACAGGCAATATCTTTGTTTAGTTCTGTAAACGCTAATGTTAATTTGTGTACAAAAGGTGATGTTACAGAAAGTATCTTCTCGAACTTTGGTAGAACACTCATAAAATTGGTTGCATACTACTCTTAATCATATGGAAAGTAAAATAATAAGGTTTACATCAAGTTATCACATAGCAGTTTTCAGCAAAATTCAACTCTACACTCTATCGAGCTCAATGCATTACCTTCTATTCTATGCATTTTCTCTTAAGGATGTGGACATAACAACTCATTGTGAGCTGGAATTGTATAGATGTTGCCTGTATACTTGTCACAGCCATGGAATACTCAAATGCAAGACGAATTCAGGAACCTACCTTATAACATTCAGAGTGGTACAGGCAATATCTTTGTTTAGTTCTGTAAATGCTAATGTTCCATTGTGTAGAAAAGGTGATGTTACTGAAAGTATCTTCTCGAAAATTGGTAAAACACTCATAAAATTGGTTGCACACTACTCTAAATCATATGGTAAGCAAAATAATAAGGTTTACATCAAGTTAGCGCATAGCAGTTTTCAGCAAAATTCAACTCTACACTCTATCGAGCTCAATGCATTACCTTCTATTCTATGCATTTTCTGTTAAGGATAGGACATAACAACTCATTGTGAGCTGGAATTGTATAGATATTGCCTGTATACTTGTCAGAGCCATGGAATACTCATATGCAAGACGAATTCAGAGACCTACCTCATAACATTCAGAGCGGTACAGGCAATATCTTTGTTTAGTTCTGTAAACGCTAATGTTCCATTGTGTACAAAACGTGATGTTACTGAAAGTATCTTCCCGACCATTGGTAGAACACTCAAAAAATTGGTTGCATACTACTCTAAATCTTATGGAAAGTAAAATAATAAGGCTTACATCAAGTTATCTCATAGCAGTTTTCAGCAAAATTCAACTCTACTCTCTATTGATCTCAAAGCAATACCTTATATTCCATGCATTTTCAGTTAAGGACGAGGACATAACAACTCAAGTTGAGCTGGATTTGCATAGATATTGCCTGTATACTTGTCAGAGCCATGGAATACTCAAAGGCAAGACGAATTCAGGAACCTACCTCATAACATTCAGAGTGGTATTGGCAATATCTTTGCTTGTTCTGAAAAAGCTAATGATCCATTGTGTGCAAAAGGTGATGTTACATAAAGTATCTTCTCGAACATTGGTAGAACACTCATAAAACTGGTTGCATACTACTCTAAATCATATGGAAAGTAAAATAATAAGCTTTACATCAAGTTAGCGCATAGCAGTTTTCAGCAAAATTCAGCTCTACACTCTATCGACCTCAATGCATTACCATCTATTCTTTGCATTTTCTGTTAAGGATAGGACATACCAACTCATTGTGAGCTGGAATTGTATAGATATTGCCTGTATACTTGACAGAGCCATGGAGTACTCATATGCAAGACGAATTCAGAGACCTACCTCATAACATTCAGAGTGGCATAGGCAATATCTTTGTTTAGTTCTGTAAACGCTAATGTTCCAATGTGTACAAAACTTGATGTTACTGTAAGTATCTTCTTGAACATTGGTAGAACACTCATAAAATTGGTTCCATACTACTCTAAATCATACGGAAAGTAAAATAATAAGGCTTACATCAAGTTCTCACATAGCAGTTTTCAGCAAAATTCAACTCTACACTATCGAGCTCAATGCGTTACATTCTATTCTATGCATTTTCTCTTAAGGATGTGGACATAACAACTCATTGTGAGCTGGAATTGTATAGATATTGCCTGTATACTTGTCACAGCCATGGAATACTCAAATGCAAGACGAATTCAGGAACCTACCTTATAACATTCAGAGTGGTACAGGCAATATCTTTGTTTAGTTCTGTAAATGCTAATGTTAATTTGTGTACAAAAGGTGATGTTACAGAAAGTATCTTCTCGAACTTTGGTAGAACACTCATAAAATTGGTTGCATACTACTCTTAATCATATGGAAAGTAAAATAATAAGGTTTACATCAAGTTATCACATAGCAGTTTTCAGCAAAATTCAACTCTACACGCTATCGAGCTCAATGCATTACTTTCAATTCTATGCATTTTCTCTTAAGGATGTGGAAATAACAACTCATTGTGAGCTGGAATTGTATAGATATTGCCTGTATACTTGTCACAGCCATGGAATACTCAAATGCAAGACGAATTCAGGAACCTACCTTATAACATTCAGAGTGGTACAGGCAATATCTTTGTTTAGTTCTGTAAACGCTAATGTTAATTTGTGTACAAAAGGTGATGTTACAGAAAGTATCTTCTCGAACTTTGGTAGAACACTCATAAAATTGGTTGCATACTACTCTTAATCATATGGAAAGTAAAATAATAAGGTTTACATCAAGTTATCACATAGCAGTTTTCAGCAAAATTCAACTCCACACTCTATCGAGCTCAATGCATTACCTATTCTATGCATTTTCTCTTAAGGATGTGGACATAACAACTCATTGTGAGCTGGAATTGTAGAGATATTGCCTGTATACTTCTCAGAGCCATGGAATACTCAAATGCAAGATGAATTCAGGGACCTACCTCATAACATTCAGACTGGTATAGGCAATATCTTTGTTTGTTCTGTAAATGCTAATGTTCCATTGTGTAGAAAAGGTGATGTTACTGAAAGTATCTTCTCGAAAATTGGTAAAACACTCATAAAATTGGTTGCACACTACTCTAAATCATATGGTAAGCAAAATAATAAGGTTTACATCAAGTTAGCGCATAGCAGTTTTCAGCAAAATTCAACTCTACACTCTATCGAGCTCAATGCATTACCTTCTATTCTATGCATTTTCTGTTAAGGATAGGACATAACAACTCATTGTGAGCTGGAATTGTATAGATATTGCCTGTATACTTGTCAGAGCCATGGAATACTCATATGCAAGACGAATTCAGAGACCTACCTCATAACATTCAGAGCGGTACAGGCAATATCTTTGTTTAGTTCTGTAAACGCTAATGTTCCATTGTGTACAAAACGTGATGTTACTGAAAGTATCTTCCCGACCATTGGTAGAACACTCAAAAAATTGGTTGCATACTACTCTAAATCTTATGGAAAGTAAAATAATAAGGCTTACATCAAGTTATCTCATAGCAGTTTTCAGCAAAATTCAACTCTACTCTCTATTGATCTCAAAGCAATACCTTATATTCCATGCATTTTCAGTTAAGGACGAGGACATAACAACTCAAGTTGAGCTGGATTTGCATAGATATTGCCTGTATACTTGTCAGAGCCATGGAATACTCAAAGGCAAGACGAATTCAGGAACCTACCTCATAACATTCAGAGTGGTATTGGCAATATCTTTGCTTGTTCTGAAAAAGCTAATGATCCATTGTGTGCAAAAGGTGATGTTACATAAAGTATCTTCTCCAACATTGGTAGAACACTCATAAAATTGGTTGCATACTACTCTAAATCATATGGAAAGTAAAATAATAAGCTTTACATCAAGTTAGCGCATAGCAGATTTCAGCAAAATTCAGCTCTACACTCTATCGACCTCAATGCATTACCATCTATTCTTTGCATTTTCTGTTAAGGATAGGACATACCAACTCATTGTGAGCTGGAATTGTATAGATATTGCCTGTATACTTGACAGAGCCATGGAATACTCATATGCAAGACGAATTCAGAGACCTACCTCATAACATTCAGAGTGGTACAGGCAATATCTTTGTTTAGTTCTGTAAACGCTAATGTTAATTTGTGTACAAAAGGTGATGTTACAGAAAGTATCTTCTCGAACTTTGGTAGAACACTCATAAAATTGGTTGCATACTACTCTTAATCATATGGAAAGTAAAATAATAAGGTTTACATCAAGTTATCACATAGCAGTTTTCAGCAAAATTCAACTCCACTCTCTATCGAGCTCAATGCATTACCTATTCTATGCATTTTCTCTTAAGGATGTGGACATAACAACTCATTGTGAACTGGAATTGTATAGATATTGCCTGTATACTTCTCAGAGCCATGGAATACTCAAATGCAAGATGAATTCAGGAACCTACCTCATAACATTCAGACTGGTATAGGCAATATCTTTGTTTGTTCTGTAAATGCTAATGTTCCATTGTGTACAAAAGGTGATGTTACTGAAAGTATCTTCTCGAAAATTGGTAAAACACTCATAAAATTGGTTGCACACTACTCTAAATCATATGGTAAGCAAAATAATAAGGTTTACATCAAGTTAGCGCATAGCAGTTTTCAGCAAAATTCAACTCTACACTCTATCGAGCTCAATGCATTACCTTCTATTCTATGCATTTTCTGTTAAGGATAGGACATAACAACTCATTGTGAGCTGGAATTGTATAGATATTGCCTGTATACTTGTCAGAGCCATGGAATACTCATATGCAAGACGAATTCAGAGACCTACCTCATAACATTCAGAGCGGTACAGGCAATATCTTTGTTTAGTTCTGTAAACGCTAATGTTCCATTGTGTACAAAACGTGATGTTACTGAAAGTATCTTCCCGACCATTGGTAGAACACTCAAAAAATTGGTTGCATACTACTCTAAATCTTATGGAAAGTAAAATAATAAGGCTTACATCAAGTTATCTCATAGCAGTTTTCAGCAAAATTCAACTCTACTCTCTATTGATCTCAAAGCAATACCTTATATTCCATACATTTTCAGTTAAGGACGAGGACATAACAACTCAAGTTGAGCTGGATTTGCATAGATATTGCCTGTATACTTGTCAGAGCCATGGAATACTCAAAGGCAAGACGAATTCAGGAACCTACCTCATAACATTCAGAGTGGTATTGGCAATATCTTTGCTTGTTCTGAAAAAGCTAATGATCCATTGTGTGCAAAAGGTGATGTTACATAAAGTATCTTCTCGAACATTGGTAGAACACTCATAAAATTGGTTGCATACTACTCTAAATCATATGGAAAGTAAAATAATAAGCTTTACATCAAGTTAGCGCATAGCAGTTTTCAGCAAAATTCAGCTCTACACTCTATCGACCTCAATGCATTACCATCTATTCTTTGCATTTTCTGTTAAGGATAGGACATACCAACTCATTGTGAGCTGGAATTGTATAGATATTGCCTGTATACTTGACAGAGCCATGGAGTACTCATATGCAAGACGAATTCAGAGACCTACCTCATAACATTCAGAGTGGCATAGGCAATATCTTTGTTTAGTTCTGTAAACGCTAATGTTCCATTGTGTACAAAACTTGATGTTACTGAAAGTATCTCTTGAACATTGGTAGAACACTCATAAAATTGGTTCCATACTACTCTAAATCATACGGAAAGTAAAATAATAAGGCTTACATCAAGTTCTCACATAGCAGTTTTCAGCAAAATTCAACTCTACACTATCGAGCTCAATGCATTACATCCTATTCTATGCATTTTCTCTTAAGGATGTGGACATAACAACTCATTGTGAGCTGGAATTGTATAGATATTGCCTGTATACTTGTCACAGCCATGGAATACTCAAATGCAAGACGAATTCAGGAACCTACCTTATAACATTCAGAGTGGTACAGGCAATATCTTTGTTTAGTTCTGTAAATGCTAATGTTAATTTGTGTACAAAAGGTGATGTTACAGAAAGTATCTTCTCGAACTTTGGTAGAACACTCATAAAATTGGTTGCATACTACTCTTAATCATATGGAAAGTAAAATAATAAGGTTTACATCAAGTTATCACATAGCAGTTTTCAGCAAAATTCAACTCTACACGCTATCGAGCTCAATGCATTACTTTCAATTCTATGCATTTTCTCTTAAGGATGTGGAAATAACAACTCATTGTGAGCTGGAATTGTATAGATATTGCCTGTATACTTGTCACAGCCATGGAATACTCAAATGCAAGACGAATTCAGGAACCTACCTTATAACATTCAGAGTGGTACAGGCAATATCTTTGTTTAGTTCTGTAAACGCTAATGTTAATTTGTGTACAAAAGGTGATGTTACAGAAAGTATCTTCTCGAACTTTGGTAGAACACTCATAAAATTGGTTGCATACTACTCTTAATCATATGGAAAGTAAAATAATAAGGTTTACATCAAGTTATCACATAGCAGTTTTCACAAAATTCAACTCCACACCCTATCGAGCTCAATGCATTACCTATTCTATGCATTTTCTCTTAAGGATGTGGACATAACAACTCATTGTGAACTGGAATTGTATAGATATTGCCTGTATACTTCTCAGAGCCATGGAATACTCAAATGCAAGATGAATTCAGGAACCTACCTCATAACATTCAGACTGGTATAGGCAATATCTTTGTTTGTTCTGTAAATGCTAATGTTCCATTGTGTACAAAAGGTGATGTTACTGAAAGTATCTTCTCGAAAATTGGTAAAACACTCATAAAATTGGTTGCACACTACTCTAAATCATATGGTAAGCAAAATAATAAGGTTTACATCAAGTTAGCGCATAGCAGTTTTCAGCAAAATTCAACTCTACACTCTATCGAGCTCAATGCATTACCTTCTATTCTATGCATTTTCTGTTAAGGATAGGACATAACAACTCATTGTGAGCTGGAATTGTATAGATATTGCCTGTATACTTGTCAGAGCCATGGAATACTCATATGCAAGACGAATTCAGAGACCTACCTCATAACATTCAGAGCGGTACAGGCAATATCTTTGTTTAGTTCTGTAAACGCCTATGTTCCATTGTGTACAAAAGGTGATGTTACTGAAAGTATCTTCTCGAAAATTGGTAAAACACTCATAAAATTGGTTGCATACTACTCTTAATCATATGGAAAGTAAAATAATAAGGTTTACATCAAGTTATCAGATAGCAGTTTTCAGCAAAATTCAACTCTACACTCTATCGAGCTCAATGCATTACCTTCTATTCTATGCATTTTCTCTTAAGGATGTGGACATAACAACTCATTGTGAGCTGGAATTGTATAGATGTTGCCTGTATACTTCTCAGAGCCATGGAATACTCAAATGCAAGATGAATTCAGGAACCTACCTCATAACATTCAGAGTGGTATTGGCAATATCTTTGCTTGTTCTGAAAAAGCTAATGATCCATTGTGTGCAAAAGGTGATGTTACAGAAAGTATCTTCTCGAACATTGGTAGAACACTCATAAAATTGGTTGCATACTACTCTAAATCATATGGAAAGTAAAATAATAAGCTTTACATCAAGTTAGCGCATAGCAGTTTTCAGCAAAATTCAGCTCTACACTCTATCGCCCTCAATGCATTATCATCTATTCTTTGCATTTTCTGTTAAGGATAGGACATACCAACTCATTGTGAGCTGGAATTGTATAGATATTGCCTGTATACTTGTCACAGCCATGGAATACTCAAATGCAAGACGAATTCAGGATCCTACCTTATAACATTCAGAGTGGTACAGGCAATATCTTTGTTTAGTTCTGTAAATGCTAATGTTAATTTGTGTACAAAAGGTGATGTTACAGAAAGTATCTTCTCGAACTTTGGTAGAACACTCATAAAATTGGTTGCATACTACTCTTAATCATATGGAAAGTAAAATAATAAGGTTTACATCAAGTTATCACATAGCAGTTTTCAGCAAAATTCAACTCTACACTCTATCGAGCTCAATGCATTACCTTCTATTCTATGCATTTTCTCTTAAGGATGTGGACATAACAACTCATTGTGAGCTGGAATTGTATAGATGTTGCCTGTATACTTGTCACAGCCATGGAATACTCAAATGCAAGACGAATTCAGGAACCTACCTTATAACATTCAGAGTGGTACAGGCAATATCTTTGTTTAGTTCTGTAAATGCTAATGTTAATTTGTGTACAAAAGGTGATGTTACAGAAAGTATCTTCTCGAACTTTGGTAGAACACTCATAAAATTGGTTGCATACTACTCTTAATCATATGGAAAGTAAAATAATAAGGTTTACATCAAGTTATCACATAGCAGTTTTCAGCAAAATTCAACTCCACACTCTATCGAGCTCAATGCATTACCTATTCTATGCATTTTCTCTTAAGGATGTGGACATAACAACTCATTGTGAGCTGGAATTGTATAGATATTGCCTGTATACTTCTCAGAGCCATGGAATACTCAAATGCAAGATGAATTCAGGAACCTACCTCATAACATTCAGACTGGTATAGGCAATATCTTTGTTTGTTCTGTAAATGCTAATGTTCCATTGTGTACAAAAGGTGATGTTACTGAAAGTATCTTCTCGAAAATTGGTAAAACACTCATAAAATTGGTTGCACACTACTCTAAATCATATGGTAAGCAAAATAATAAGGTTTACATCAAGTTACCGCATAGCAGTTTTCAGCAAAATTCAACTCTACACTCTATCGAGCTCAATGCATTACCTTCTATTCTATGCATTTTCTGTTAAGGATAGGACATAACAACTCATTGTGAGCTGGAATTGTATAGATATTGCCTGTATACTTGTCAGAGCCATGGAATACTCATATGCAAGACGAATTCAGAGACCTCCCTCATAACATTCAGAGCGGTACAGGCAATATCTTTGTTTAGTTCTGTAAACGCCTATGTTCCATTGTGTACAAAACGTGATGTTACTGAAAGTATCTTCCCGACCATTGGTAGAACACTCAAAAAATTGGTTGCATACTACTCTAAATCTTATGGAAAGTAAAATAATAAGGCTTACATCAAGTTATCTCATAGCAGTTTTCATCAAAATTCAACTCTACACTATCGAGCTCAATGCATTACATTCTATTCTATGCATTTTCTCTTAAGGATGTGGACATAACAACTCATTGTGAGCTGGAATTGTATAGATATTGCCTGTATACTTGTCACAGCCATGGAATACTCAAATGGAAGACGAATTCAGGAACCTACCTTATAACATTCAGAGTGGTACAGGCAATATCTTTGTTTAGTTCTGTAAATGCTAATGTTAATTTGTGTACAAAAGGTGATGTTACAGAAAGTATCTTCTCGAACTTTGGTAGAACACTCATAAAATTGGTTGCATACTACTCTTAATCATATGGAAAGTAAAATAATAAGGTTTACATCAAGTTATCACATAGCAGTTTTCAGCAAAATTCAACTCCACACTCTATCGAGCTCAATGCATTACCTATTCTATGCATTTTCTCTTAAGGATGTGGACATAACAACTCATTGTGAGCTGGAATTGTATAGATATTGCCTGTATACTTCTCAGAGCAATGGAATACTCAAATGCAAGATGAATTCAGGAACCTACCTCATAACATTCAGACTGGTATAGGCAATATCTTTGTTTGTTCTGTAAATGCTAATGTTCCATTGTGTACAAAAGGTGATGTTACTGAAAGTATCTTCTCGAAAATTGGTAAAACACTCATAAAATTGGTTGCACACTACTCTAAATCATATGGTAAGCAGAATAATAAGGTTTACATCAAGTTACCGCATAGCAGTTTTCAGCAAAATTCAACTCTACACTCTATCGAGCTCAATGCATTACCTTCTATTCTATGCATTTTCTGTTAAGGATAGGACATAACAACTCATTGTGAGCTGGAATTGTATAGATATTGCCTGTATACTTGTCAGAGCCATGGAATACTCATATGCAAGACGAATTCAGAGACCTACCTCATAACATTCAGAGCGGTACAGGCAATATCTTTGTTTAGTTCTGTAAACGCCTATGTTCCATTGTGTACAAAACGTGATGTTACTGAAAGTATCTTCCCGACCATTGGTAGAACACTCAAAAAATTGGTTGCATACTACTCTAAATCTTATGGAAAGTAAAATAATAAGGCTTACATCAAGTTATCTCATAGCAGTTTTCAGCAAAATTCAACTCTACTCTCTATTGATCTCAAAGCAATACCTTATATTCCATGCATTTTCAGTTAAGGACGAGGACATAACAACTCAAGTTGAGCTGGATTTGCATAGATATTGCCTGTATACTTGTCAGAGCCATGGAATACTCAAAGGCAAGACGAATTCAGGAACCTACCTCATAACATTCAGAGTGGTATTGGCAATATCTTTGCTTGTTCTGAAAAAGCTAATGATCCATTGTGTGCAAAAGGTGATGTTACATAAAGTATCTTCTCCAACATTGGTAGAACACTCATAAAATTGGTTGCATACTACTCTAAATCATATGGAAAGTAAAATAATAAGCTTTACATCAAGTTAGCGCATAGCAGATTTCAGCAAAATTCAGCTCTACACTCTATCGACCTCAATGCATTACCATCTATTCTTTGCATTTTCTGTTAAGGATAGGACATACCAACTCATTGTGAGCTGGAATTGTATAGATATTGCCTGTATACTTGACAGAGCCATGGAATACTCATATGCAAGACGAATTCAGAGACCTACCTCATAACATTCAGAGCGGTACAGGCAATAACTTTGTTTAGTTCTGTAAACGCTAATGTTCCATTGTGTACAAAACTAGATGTTACTGAAAGTATCTTCTTGAACATTGGTAGAACACTCATAAAATTGGTTCCATACTACTCTAAATCATACGGAAAGTAAAATAATAAGGCTTACATCAAGTTCTCACATAGCAGTTTTCAGCAAAATTCAACTCTACACTATCGAGCTCAATGCATTACATTCTATTCTATGCATTTTCTCTTAAGGATGTGGACATAACAACTCATTGTGAGCTGGAATTGTATAGATATTGCCTGTATACTTGTCACAGCCATGGAATACTCAAATGCAAGACGAATTCAGGAACCTACCTTATAACATTCAGAGTGGTACAGGCAATATCTTTGTTTAGTTCTGTAAATGCTAATGTTAATTTGTGTACAAAAGGTGATGTTACAGAAAGTATCTTCTCGAACTTTGGTAGAACACTCATAAAATTGGTTGCATACTACTCTTAATCATATGGAAAGTAAAATAATAAGGTTTACATCAAGTTATCACATAGCAGTTTTCAGCAAAATTCAACTCCACACTCTATCGAGCTCAATGCATTACCTACTCTATGCATTTTCTCTTAAGGATGTGGACATAACAACTCATTGTGAGCTGGAATTGTATAGATATTGCCTGTATACTTCTCAGAGCCATGGAATACTCAAATGCAAGATGAATTCAGGAACCTACCTCATAACATTCAGACTGGTATAGGCAATATCTTTGTTTGTTCTGTAAATGCTAATGTTCCATTGTGTACAAAAGGTGATGTTACTGAAAGTATCTTCTCGAAAATTGGTAAAACACTCATAAAATTGGTTGCACACTACTCTAAATCATATGGTAAGCAAAATAATAAGGTTTACATCAAGTTACCGCATAGCAGTTTTCAGCAAAATTCAACTCTACACTCTATCGAGCTCAATGCATTACCTTCTATTCTATGCATTTTCTGTTAAGGATAGGACATAACAACTCATTGTGAGCTGGAATTGTATAGATATTGCCTGTATACTTGTCAGAGCCATGGAATACTCATATGCAAGACGAATTCAGAGACCTACCTCATAACATTCAGAGCGGTACAGGCAATATCTTTGTTTAGTTCTGTAAACGCCTATGTTCCATTGTGTACAAAACGTGATGTTACTGAAAGTATCTTCCCGACCATTGGTAGAACACTCAAAAAATTGGTTGCATACTACTCTAAATCTTATGGAAAGTAAAATAATAAGGCTAACATCAAGTTATCTCATAGCAGTTTTCAGCAAAATTCAACTCTACTCTCTATTGATCTCAAAGCAATACCTTATATTCCATGCATTTTCAGTTAAGGACGAGGACATAACAACTCAAGTTGAGCTGGATTTGCATAGATATTGCCTGTATACTTGTCAGAGCCATGGAATACTCAAAGGCAAGACGAATTCAGGAACCTACCTCATAACATTCAGAGTGGTATTGGCAATATCTTTGCTTGTTCTGAAAAAGCTAATGATCCATTGTGTGCAAAAGGTGATGTTATTGAAAGTATCTTCTTGAACATTGGTAGAACACTCATAAAATTGGTTGCATACTACTCTAAATCATATGGAAAGTAAAATAATAAGCTTTACATCAAGTTAGCACATAGCAGTATTCAGCAAATTTCAGCTCTACACTCTATCGACCTCAATGCATTACCATCTATTCTTTGCATTTTCTGTTAAGGATAGGACATACCAACTCATTGTGAGCTGGAATTGTATAGATATTGCCTGTATACTTGACAGAGCCATGGAATACTCATATGCAAGACGAATTCAGAGACCTACCTCATAACATTCAGAGAGGTACAGGCAATAACTTTGTTTAGTTCTGTAAACGCTAATGTTCCATTGTGTACAAAACTTGATGTTACTGAAAGTATCTTCTTGAACATTGGTAGAACACTCATAAAATTGGTTCCATACTACTCTAAATCATACGGAAAGTAAAATAATTATGCTTACATCAAGTTCTCACATAGCAGTTTTCAGCAAAATTCAACTCTACACTCCATCGAGCTCAATGCATTACCTTCTATTCTATGCATTTTCTCTTAAGGATGTGGACATAACAACTCATTGTGAGCTGGAATTGTATAGATGTTGCCTGTATACGTGTCACAGCCATGGAATACTCAAATGCAAGACGAATTCAGGAACCTACCTTATAACATTCAGAGTGGTACAGGCAATATCTTTGTTTAGTTCTGTAAATGCTAATGTTAATTTGTGTACAAAAGGTGATGTTACAGAAAGTATCTTCTCGAACTTTGGTAGAACACTCATAAAATTGGTTGCATACTACTCTTAATTATATGGAAAGTAAAATAATAAGGTTTACATCAAGTTATCACATAGCAGTTTTCAGCAAAATTCAACTCCACACTCTATCGAGCTCAATGCATTACCTATTCTATGCATTTTCTCTTAAGGATGTGGACATAACAACTCATTGTGAGCTGGAATTGTATAGATATTGCCTGTATACTTCTCAGAGCCATGGAATACTCAAATGCAAGATGAATTCAGGAACCTACCTCATAACATTCAGACTGGTATAGGCAATATCTTTGTTTGTTCTGTAAATGCTAATGTTCCATTGTGTACAAAAGGTGATGTTACTGAAAGTATCTTCTCGAAAATTGGTAAAACACTCATAAAATTGGTTGCACACTACTCTAAATCATATGGTAAGCAAAATAATAAGGTTTACATCAAGTTAGCGCATAGCAGTTTTCAGCAAAATTCAACTCTACACTCTATCGAGCTCAATGCATTACCTTCTATTCTATGCATTTTCTGTTAAGGATAGGACATAACAACTCATTGTGAGCTGGAATTGTATAGATATTGCCTGTATACTTGTCAGAGCCATGGAATACTCATATGCAAGACGAATTCAGAGACCTACCTCATAACATTCAGAGCGGTACAGGCAATATCTTTGTTTAGTTCTGTAAACGCCTATGTTCCATTGTGTACAAAACGTGATGTTACTGAAAGTATCTTCCCGACCATTGGTAGAACACTCAAAAAATTGGTTGCATACTACTCTAAATCTTATGGAAAGTAAAATAATAAGGCTAACATCAAGTTATCTCATAGCAGTTTTCAGCAAAATTCAACTCTACTCTCTATTGATCTCAAAGCAATACCTTATATTCCATGCATTTTCAGTTAAGGACGAGGACATAACAACTCAAGTTGAGCTGGATTTGCATAGATATTGCCTGTATACTTGTCAGAGCCATGGAATACTCAAAGGCAAGACGAATTCAGGAACCTACCTCATAACATTCAGAGTGGTATTGGCAATATCTTTGCTTGTTCTGAAAAAGCTAATGATCCATTGTGTGCAAAAGGTGATGTTATTGAAAGTATCTTCTTGAACATTGGTAGAACACTCATAAAATTGGTTGCATACTACTCTAAATCATATGGAAAGTAAAATAATAAGCTTTACATCAAGTTAGCACATAGCAGTTTTCAGCAAAATTCAGCTCTACACTCTATCGACCTCAATGCATTACCATCTATTCTTTGCATTTTCTGTTAAGGATAGGACATACCAACTCATTGTGAGCTGGAATTGTATAGATATTGCCTGTATACTTGACAGAGCCATGGAATACTCATATGCAAGACGAATTCAGAGACCTACCTCATAACATTCAGAGAGGTACAGGCAATAACTTTGTTTAGTTCTGTAAACGCTAATGTTCCATTGTGTACAAAACTTGATGTTACTGAAAGTATCTTCTTGAACATTGGTAGAACACTCATAAAATTGGTTCCATACTACTCTAAATCATACGGAAAGTAAAATAATTATGCTTACATCAAGTTCTCACATAGCAGTTTTCAGCAAAATTCAACTCTACACTCCATCGAGCTCAATGCATTACCTTCTATTCTATGCATTTTCTCTTAAGGATGTGGACATAACAACTCATTGTGAGCTGGAATTGTATAGATGTTGCCTGTATACGTGTCACAGCCATGGAATACTCAAATGCAAGACGAATTCAGGAACCTACCTTATAACATTCAGAGTGGTACAGGCAATATCTTTGTTTAGTTCTGTAAATGCTAATGTTAATTTGTGTACAAAAGGTGATGTTACAGAAAGTATCTTCTCGAACTTTGGTAGAACACTCATAAAATTGGTTGCATACTACTCTTAATTATATGGAAAGTAAAATAATAAGGTTTACATCAAGTTATCACATAGCAGTTTTCAGCAAAATTCAACTCCACACTCTATCGAGCTCAATGCATTACCTATTCTATGCATTTTCTCTTAAGGATGTGGACATAACAACTCATTGTGAGCTGGAATTGTATAGATATTGCCTGTATACTTCTCAGAGCCATGGAATACTCAAATGCAAGATGAATTCAGGAACCTACCTCATAACATTCAGACTGGTATAGGCAATATCTTTGTTTGTTCTGTAAATGCTAATGTTCCATTGTGTACAAAAGGTGATGTTACTGAAAGTATCTTCTCGAAAATTGGTAAAACACTCATAAAATTGGTTGCACACTACTCTAAATCATATGGTAAGCAAAATAATAAGGTTTACATCAAGTTAGCGCATAGCAGTTTTCAGCAAAATTCAACTCTACACTCTATCGAGCTCAATGCATTACCTTCTATTCTATGCATTTTCTGTTAAGGATAGGACATAACAACTCATTGTGAGCTGGAATTGTATAGATATTGCCTGTATACTTGTCAGAGCCATGGAATACTCATATGCAAGACGAATTCAGAGACCTACCTCATAACATTCAGAGCGGTACAGGCAATATCTTTGTTTAGTTCTGTAAACGCTAATGTTCCATTGTGTACAAAACGTGATGTTACTGAAAGTATCTTCCCGACCATTGGTAGAACACTCAAAAAATTGGTTGCATACTACTCTAAATCTTATGGAAAGTAAAATAATAAGGCTTACATCAAGTTATCTCATAGCAGTTTTCAGCAAAATTCAACTCTACTCTCTATTGATCTCAAAGCAATACCTTATATTCCATGCATTTTCAGTTAAGGACGAGGACATAACAACTCAAGTTGAGCTGGATTTGCATAGATATTGCCTGTATACTTGTCAGAGCCATGGAATACTCAAAGGCAAGACGAATTCAGGAACCTACCTCATAACATTCAGAGTGGTATTGGCAATATCTTTGCTTGTTCTGAAAAAGCTAATGATCCATTGTGTGCAAAAGGTGATGTTACATAAAGTATCTTCTCGAACATTGGTAGAACACTCATAAAATTGGTTGCATACTACTCTAAATCATATGGAAAGTAAAATAATAAGCTTTACATCAAGTTAGCGCATAGCAGATTTCAGCAAAATTCAGCTCTACACTCTATCGACCTCAATGCATTACCATCTATTCTTTGCATTTTCTGTTAAGGATAGGACATACCAACTCATTGTGAGCTGGAATTGTATAGATATTGCCTGTATACTTGACAGAGCCATGGAATACTCATATGCAAGACGAATTCAGAGACCTACCTCATAACATTCAGAGCGGTACAGGCAATAACTTTGTTTATTTCTGTAAACGCTAATGTTCCATTGTGTACAAAACTTGATGTTACTGAAAGTATCTTCTTGAACATTGGTAGAACACTCATAAAATTGTTTCCATACTACTCTAAATCATACGGAAAGTAAAATAATAAGGCTTACATCAAGTTCTCACATAGCAGTTTTCAGCAAAATTCAACTCTACACTATCGAGCTCAATGCATTACATTCTATTCTATGCATTTTCTCTTAAGGATGTGGACATAACAACTCATTGTGAGCTGGAATTGTATAGATATTGCCTGTATACTTGTCACAGCCATGGAATACTCAAATGCAAGACGAATTCAGGAACCTACCTTATAACATTCAGAGTGGTACAGGCAATATCTTTGTTTAGTTCTGTAAACGCTAATGTTAATTTGTGTACAAAAGGTGATGTTACAGAAAGTATCTTCTCGAACTTTGGTAGAACACTCATAAAATTGGTTGCATACTACTCTTAATCATATGGAAAGTAAAATAATAAGGTTTACATCAAGTTATCACATAGCAGTTTTCACAAAATTCAACTCCACACTCTATCGAGCTCAATGCATTACCTATTCTATGCATTTTCTCTTAAGGATGTGGACATAACAACTCATTGTGAACTGGAATTGTATAGATATTGCCTGTATACTTCTCAGAGCCATGGAATACTCAAATGCAAGATGAATTCAGGAACCTACCTCATAACATTCAGACTGGTATAGGCAATATCTTTGTTCTGTAAATGCTAATGTTCCATTGTGTACAAAAGGTGATGTTACTGAAAGTATCTTCTCGAAAATTGGTAAAACACTCATAAAATTGTTTGCACACTACTCTAAATCATATGGTAAGCAAAATAATAAGGTTTACATCAAGTTAGCGCATAGCAGTTTTCAGCAAAATTCAACTCTACACTCTATCGAGCTCAATGCATTACCTTCTATTCTATGCATTTTCTGTTAAGGATAGGACATAACAACTCATTGTGAGCTGGAATTGTATAGATATTGCCTGTATACTTGTCAGAGCCATGGAATACTCATATGCAAGACGAATTCAGAGACCTACCTCATAACATTCAGAGCGGTACAGGCAATATCTTTGTTTAGTTCTGTAAACGCTAATGTTCCATTGTGTTCAAAACGTGATGTTACTGAAAGTATCTTCCCGACCATTGGTAGAACACTCAAAAAATTGGTTGCATACTACTCTAAATCTTATGGAAAGTAAAATAATAAGGCTTACATCAAGTTATCTCATAGCAGTTTTCAGCAAAATTCAACTCTACTCTCTATTGATCTCAAAGCAATACCTTATATTCCATGCATTTTCAGTTAAGGACGAGGACATAACAACTCAAGTTGAGCTGGATTTGCATAGATATTGCCTGTATACTTGTCAGAGCCATGGAATACTCAAAGGCAAGACGAATTCAGGAACCTACCTCATAACATTCAGAGTGGTATTGGCAATATCTTTGCTTGTTCTGAAAAAGCTAATGATCCATTGTGTGCAAAAGGTGATGTTACATAAAGTATCTTCTCGAACATTGGTAGAACACTCATAAAATTGGTTGCATACTACTCTAAATCATATGGAAAGTAAAATAATAAGCTTTACATCAAGTTAGCGCATAGCAGTTTTCAGCAAAATTCAGCTCTACACTCTATCGACCTCAATGCATTACCATCTATTCTTTGCATTTTCTGTTAAGGATAGGACATACCAACTCATTGTGAGCTGGAATTGTATAGATATTGCCTGTATACTTGACAGAGCCATGGAGTACTCATATGCAAGACGAATTCAGAGACCTACCTCATAACATTCAGAGCGGTACAGGCAATAACTTTGTTTAGTTCTGTAAACGCTAATGTTCCATTGTGTACAAAACTTGATGTTACTGAAAGTATCTTCTTGAACATTGGTAGAACACTCATAAAATTGGTTCCACACTACTCTAAATCATACGGAAAGTAAAATAATAAGGCTTACATCAAGTTCTCACATAGCAGTTTTCAGCAAAATTCAACTCTACACTCCATCGAGCTCAATGCATTACCTTCTACTCTATGCATTTTCTCTTAAGGATGTGGACATAACAACTCATTGTGAGCTGGAATTGTATAGATGTTGCCTGTATACTTGTCACAGCCATGGAATACTCAAATGCAAGACGAATTCAGGAACCTACCTTATAACATTCAGAGTGGTACAGGCAATATCTTTGTTTAGTTCTGTAAACGCTAATGTTAATTTGTGTACAAAAGGTGATGTTACAGAAAGTATCTTCTCTAACTTTTGTAGAACACTCATAAAATTGGTTGCATACTGTTCTAAATCATATGGAAAGTAAAATAATAAGGTTCAGATCAAGTTATCACATAGCAGTTTTCAGCAAAATTCAACTCTACACTCTACTGAGCTGAAAGCATTACCTTATATTCCATGCATTTTCTGTTAAGGACGAGGACATAACAACTCAGGGTGAGCTGGAATTTTATAGATATTGCCTGTATACCTGTCAGAGCAATGGAATACACAAGTGCAAGATGAATTCAGGAACCTACCTCATAACATTCAGAGTGGCATAGGCAATATCTTTGTTTAGTTCTGTAAACGCTAATGTTCCATTGTGTACAAAACTTGATGTTACTGAAAGTATCTTCTTGAACATTGGTAGAACACTCATAAAATTGGTTGCATACTACTCTTAATCATATGGAAAGTAAAATAATAATGTTTACATCAAGTTATCACATAGTAGTTTTCAGCAAAATTCAACTCTACCCTCTATTGATCTCAATGCAATACCTTATATACCATGCATTTTCAGTTAAGGACGAGGACATAACAACTCAAGTTGAGCTGGATTTGCATAGATATTGCCTGTATACTTGTCAGAGCCATGGAATACTCAAAGGCAAGAATTCAGGAACCTACCTCATAACATTCAGAGTGGTATTGGCAATATCTTTGCTTGTTCTGAAAAAGCTAATGATCCATTGTGTGCAAAAGGTGATGTTACAGAAAGTATCTTCTCGAACTTTGGTAGAACACTCATAAAATTGGTTGCATACTACTCTTAATCATATGGAAAGTAAAATAATAAGGTTTACATCAAGTTATCACATAGCAGTTTTCAGCAAAATTCAACTCTACACGCTATCGAGCTCAATGCATTACTTTCAATTCTATGCATTTTCTCTTAAGGATGTGGAAATAACAACTCATTGTGAGCTGGAATTGTATAGATATTGCCTGTATACTTGTCACAGCCATGGAATACTCAAATGCAAGACGAATTCAGGAACCTACCTTATAACATTCAGAGTGGTACAGGCAATATCTTTGTTTAGTTCTGTAAATGCTAATGTTAATTTGTGTACAAAAGGTGATGTTACAGAAAGTATCTTCTCGAACTTTGGTAGAACACTCATAAAATTGGTTGCATACTACTCTTAATCATATGGAAAGTAAAATAATAAGGTTTACATCAAGTTATCACATAGCAGTTTTCAGCAAAATTCAACTCTACACTCTATCGAGCTCAATGCATTACCTTCTATTCTATGCATTTTCTCTTAAGGATGTGGACATAACAACTCATTGTGAGCTGGAATTGTATAGATGTTGCCTGTATACTTGTCACAGCCATGGAATACTCAAATGCAAGACGAATTCATGAACCTACCTTATAACATTCAGAGTGGTACAGGCAATATCTTTGTTTAGTTCTGTAAATGCTAATGTTAATTTGTGTACAAAAGGTGATGTTACAGAAAGTATCTTCTCGAACTTTGGTAGAACACTCATAAAATTGGTTGCATACTACTCTTAATCATATGGAAAGTAAAATAATAAGGTTTACATCAAGTTATCACATAGCAGTTTTCAGCAAAATTCAACTCCACACTCTATCGAGCTCAATGCATTACCTATTCTATGCATTTTCTCTTAAGGATGTGGACATAACAACTCATTGTGAGCTGGAATTGTATAGATATTGCCTGTATACTTCTCAGAGCCATGGAATACTCAAATGCAAGATGAATTCAGGGACCTACCTCATAACATTCAGACTGGTATAGGCAATATCTTTGTTTGTTCTGTAAATGCTAATGTTCCATTGTGTACAAAAGGTGATGTTACTGAAAGTATCTTCTCGAAAATTGGTAAAACACTCATAAAATTGGTTGCACACTACTCTAAATCATATGGTAAGCAAAATAATAAGGTTTACATCAAGTTAGCGCATAGCAGTTTTCAGCAAAATTCAACTCTTCACTCTATCGAGCTCAATGCATTACCTTCTATTCTATGCATTTTCTGTTAAGGATAGGACATAACAACTCATTGTGAGCTGGAATTGTATAGATATTGCCTGTATACTTGTCAGAGACATAGAATACTCATATGCAAGACGAATTCAGAGACCTACCTCATAACATTCAGAGCGGTACAGGCAATATCTTTGTTTAGTTCTGTAAACGCTAATGTTCCATTGTGTACAAAACGTGATGTTACTGAAAGTATCTTCCCGACCATTGGTAGAACACTCAAAAAATTGGTTGCATACTACTCTAAATCTTATGGAAAGTAAAATAATAAGGCTTACATCAAGTTATCTCATAGCAGTTTTCAGCAAAATTCAACTCTACACTCCATCGAGCTCAATGCATTACCTTCTATTCTATGCATTTTCTCTTAAGGATGTGGACATAACAACTCATTGTGAGCTGGAATTGTATAGATGTTGCCTGTATACTTGTCACAGCCATGGAATACTCAAATGCAAGACGAATTCAGGAACCTACCTTATAACATTCAGAGTGGTACAGGCAATATCTTTGTTTAGTTCTGTAAATGCTAATGTTAATTTGTGTACAAAAGGTGTTGTTACAGAAAGTATCTTCTCGAACTTTGGTAGAACACTCATAAAATTGGTTGCATACTACTCTTAATCATATGGAAAGTAAAATAATAAGGTTTACATCAAGTTATCACATAGCAGTTTTCAGCAAAATTCAACTCCACACTCTATCGAGCTCAATGCATTACCTATTCTATGCATTTTCTCTTAAGGATGTGGACATAACAACTCATTGTGAGCTGGAATTGTATAGATATTGCCTGTATACTTCTCAGAGCCATGGAATACTCAAATGCAAGATGAATTCAGGTACCTACCTCATAACATTCAGACTGGTATAGGCAATATCTTTGTTTGTTCTGTAAATGCTAATGTTCCATTGTGTACAAAAGGTGATGATACTGAAAGTATCTTCTCGGAAATTGGTAAAACACTCATAAAATTGGTTGCACACTACTCTAAATCATATGGTAAGCAAAATAATAAGGTTTACATCAAGTTAGCGCATAGCAGTTTTCAGCAAAATTCAACTCTACACTCTATCGAGCTCAATGCATTACCTTCTATTCTATGCATTTTCTGTTAAGGATAGGACATAACAACTCATTGTGAGCTGGAATTGTATAGATATTGCCTGTATACTTGTCAGAGCCATGGAATACTCATATGCAAGACGAATTCAGAGACCTACCTCATAACATTCAGAGCGGTACAGGCAATATCTTTGTTTAGTTCTGTAAACGCTAATGTTCCATTGTGTACAAAACGTGATGTTACTGAAAGTATCTTCCCGACCATTGGTAGAACACTCAAAAAATTGGTTGCATACTACTCTAAATCTTATGGAAAGTAAAATAATAAGGCTTACATCAAGTTATCTCATAGCAGTTTTCAGCAAAATTCAACTCTACTCTCTATTGATCTCAAAGCAATACCTTATATTCCATGCATTTTCAGTTAAGGACGAGGACATAACAACTCAAGTTGAGCTGGATTTGCATAGATATTGCCTGTATACTTGTCAGAGCCATGGAATACTCAAAGGCAAGACGAATTCAGGAACCTACCTTATAACATTCAGAGTGGTACAGGCAATATCTTTGTTTAGTTCTGTAAACGCTAATGTTAATTTGTGTACAAAAGGTGATGTTACAGAAAGTATCTTCTCGAACTTTGGTAGAACACTCATAAAATTGGTTGCATACTGTTCTAAATCATATGGAAAGTAAAATAATAAGGTTCACATCAAGTTATCACATAGCAGTTTTCAGCAAAATTCAACTCTACACTCTATCGACCTCAATGCATTACCATCTATTCTATGCATTTTCTGTTAAGGATAAGACATAACAACTGATTGTGAGCTGGAATTGTATAGATGTTGCCTGTATACTTGTCACAGCCATGGAATACTCAAATGCAAGACGAATTCATGAACCTACCTTATAACATTCAGAGTGGTACAGGCAATATCTTTGTTTAGTTCTGTAAATGCTAATGTTAATTTGTGTACAAAAGGTGATGTTACAGAAAGTATCTTCTCGAACTTTGGTAGAACACTCATAAAATTGGTTGCATACTACTCTTAATCATATGGAAAGTAAAATAATAAGGTTTACATCAAGTTATCACATAGCAGTTTTCAGCAAAATTCAACTCCACACTCTATCGAGCTCAATGCATTACCTATTCTATGCATTTTCTCTTAAGGATGTGGACATAACAACTCATTGTGAGCTGGAATTGTATAGATATTGCCTGTATACTTCTCAGAGCCATGGAATACTCAAATGCAAGATGAATTCAGGGACCTACCTCATAACATTCAGACTGGTATAGGCAATATCTTTGTTTGTTCTGTAAATGCTAATGTTCCATTGTGTACAAAAGGTGATGTTACTGAAAGTATCTTCTCGAAAATTGGTAAAACACTCATAAAATTGGTTGCACACTACTCTAAATCATATGGTAAGCAAAATAATAAGGTTTACATCAAGTTAGCGCATAGCAGTTTTCAGCAAAATTCAACTCTTCACTCTATCGAGCTCAATGCATTACCTTCTATTCTATGCATTTTCTGTTAAGGATAGGACATAACAACTCATTGTGAGCTGGAATTGTATAGATATTGCCTGTATACTTGTCAGAGACATAGAATACTCATATGCAAGACGAATTCAGAGACCTACCTCATAACATTCAGAGCGGTACAGGCAATATCTTTGTTTAGTTCTGTAAACGCTAATGTTCCATTGTGTACAAAACGTGATGTTACTGAAAGTATCTTCCCGACCATTGGTAGAACACTCAAAAAATTGGTTGCATACTACTCTAAATCTTATGGAAAGTAAAATAATAAGGCTTACATCAAGTTATCTCATAGCAGTTTTCAGCAAAATTCAACTCTACACTCCATCGAGCTCAATGCATTACCTTCTATTCTATGCATTTTCTCTTAAGGATGTGGACATAACAACTCATTGTGAGCTGGAATTGTATAGATGTTGCCTGTATACTTGTCACAGCCATGGAATACTCAAATGCAAGACGAATTCAGGAACCTACCTTATAACATTCAGAGTGGTACAGGCAATATCTTTGTTTAGTTCTGTAAATGCTAATGTTAATTTGTGTACAAAAGGTGTTGTTACAGAAAGTATCTTCTCGAACTTTGGTAGAACACTCATAAAATTGGTTGCATACTACTCTTAATCATATGGAAAGTAAAATAATAAGGTTTACATCAAGTTATCACATAGCAGTTTTCAGCAAAATTCAACTCCACACTCTATCGAGCTCAATGCATTACCTATTCTATGCATTTTCTCTTAAGGATGTGGACATAACAACTCATTGTGAGCTGGAATTGTATAGATATTGCCTGTATACTTCTCAGAGCCATGGAATACTCAAATGCAAGATGAATTCAGGTACCTACCTCATAACATTCAGACTGGTATAGGCAATATCTTTGTTTGTTCTGTAAATGCTAATGTTCCATTGTGTACAAAAGGTGATGATACTGAAAGTATCTTCTCGGAAATTGGTAAAACACTCATAAAATTGGTTGCACACTACTCTAAATCATATGGTAAGCAAAATAATAAGGTTTACATCAAGTTAGCGCATAGCAGTTTTCAGCAAAATTCAACTCTACACTCTATCGAGCTCAATGCATTACCTTCTATTCTATGCATTTTCTGTTAAGGATAGGACATAACAACTCATTGTGAGCTGGAATTGTATAGATATTGCCTGTATACTTGTCAGAGCCATGGAATACTCATATGCAAGACGAATTCAGAGACCTACCTCATAACATTCAGAGCGGTACAGGCAATATCTTTGTTTAGTTCTGTAAACGCTAATGTTCCATTGTGTACAAAACGTGATGTTACTGAAAGTATCTTCCCGACCATTGGTAGAACACTCAAAAAATTGGTTGCATACTACTCTAAATCTTATGGAAAGTAAAATAATAAGGCTTACATCAAGTTATCTCATAGCAGTTTTCAGCAAAATTCAACTCTACTCTCTATTGATCTCAAAGCAATACCTTATATTCCATGCATTTTCAGTTAAGGACGAGGACATAACAACTCAAGTTGAGCTGGATTTGCATAGATATTGCCTGTATACTTGTCAGAGCCATGGAATACTCAAAGGCAAGACGAATTCAGGAACCTACCTTATAACATTCAGAGTGGTACAGGCAATATCTTTGTTTAGTTCTGTAAACGCTAATGTTAATTTGTGTACAAAAGGTGATGTTACAGAAAGTATCTTCTCGAACTTTGGTAGAACACTCATAAAATTGGTTGCATACTGTTCTAAATCATATGGAAAGTAAAATAATAAGGTTCACATCAAGTTATCACATAGCAGTTTTCAGCAAAATTCAACTCTACACTCTATCGACCTCAATGCATTACCATCTATTCTATGCATTTTCTGTTAAGGATAAGACATAACAACTGATTGTGAGCTGGAATTGTATAGATATTGCCTGTATACTTGACAGAGCCATGGAATACTCATATGCAAGACGAATTCAGAGACCTACCTCATAACATTCAGAGCGGTACAGGCAATAACTTTGTTTAGTTCTGTAAACGCTAATGTTCCATTGTGTACAAAACTTGATGTTACTGAAAGTATCTTCTTGAACATTGGTAGAACACTCATAAAATTGGTTCCATACTACTCTAAATCATACGGAAAGTAAAATAATAAGGCTTACATCAAGTTCTCACATAGCAGTTTTCAGCAAAATTCAACTCTACACTATCGAGCTCAATGCATTACCTTCTATTCTATGCATTTTCTCTTAAGGATGTGGACATAACAACTCATTGTGAGCTGGAATTGTATAGATATTGCCTGTATACTTGTCACAGCCATGGAATACTCAAATGCAAGACGAATTCAGGAACCTACCTTATAACATTCAGAGTGGTACAGGCAATATCTTTGTTTAGTTCTGTAAATGCTAATGTTAATTTGTGTACAAAAGGTGATGTTACAGAAAGTATCTTCTCGAACTTTGGTAGAACACTCATAAAATTGGTTGCATACTACTCTTAATCATATGGAAAGTAAAATAATAAGGTTTACATCAAGTTATCACATAGCAGTTTTCAGCAAAATTCAACTCTACACTCTATCGAGCTCAATGCATTACCTTCTATTCTATGCATTTTCTCTTAAGGATGTGGACATAACAACTCATTGTGAGCTGGAATTGTATAGATATTGCCTGTATACTTGTCACAGCCATGGAATACTCAAATGCAAGACGAATTCAGGAACCTACCTTATAACATTCAGAGTGGTACAGGCAATATCTTTGTTTAGTTCTGTAAATGCTAATGTTAATTTGTGTACAAAAGGTGATGTTACAGAAAGTATCTTCTCGAACTTTGGTAGAACACTCATAAAATTGGTTGCATACTACTCTTAATCATATGGAAAGTAAAATAATAAGGTTTACATCAAGTTATCACATAGCAGTTTTCAGCAAAATTCAACTCCACACTCTATCGAGCTCAATGCATTACCTATTCTATGCATTTTCTCTTAAGGATGTGGACATAACAACTCATTGTGAGCTGGAATTGTATAGATATTGCCTGTATACTTCTCAGAGCCATGGAATACTCAAATGCAAGATGAATTCAGGAACCTACCTCATAACATTCAGACTGGTATAGGCAATATCTTTGTTTGTTCTGTAAATGCTAATGTTCCATTGTGTACAAAAGGTGATGTTACTGAAAGTACCTTCTCGAAAATTGGTAAAACACTCATAAAATTGGTTGCACACTACTCTAAATCATATGGTAAGCAAAATAATAAGGTTTACATCAAGTTAGCGCATAGCAGTTTTCAGCAAAATTCAACTCTACACTCTATCGAGCTCAATGCATTACCTTCTATTCTATACATTTTCTGTTAAGGATAAGACATAACAACTCATTGTGAGCTGGAATTGTATAGATATTGCCTGTATACTTGACAGAGCCATGGAATACTCATATGCAAGACGAATTCAGAGACCTACCTCATAACATTCAGAGCGGTACAGGCAATAACTTTGTTTAGTTCTGTAAACGCTAATGTTCCATTGTGTACAAAACTTGATGTTACTGAAAGTATCTTCTTGAACATTGGTAGAACACTCATAAAATTGGTTCCATACTACTCTAAATCATACGGAAAGTAAAATAATAAGGCTTACATCAAGTTCTCACATAGCAGTTTTCAGCAAAATTCAACTCTACACTCCATCGAGCTCAATGCATTACCTTCTATTCTATGCATTTTCTCTTAAGGATGTGGACATAACAACTCATTGTGAGCTGGAATTGTATAGATATTGCCTGTATACTTGTCACAGCCATGGAATACTCAAATGCAAGACGAATTCAGGAACCTACCTTATAACATTCAGAGTGGTACAGGCAATATCTTTGTTTAGTTCTGTAAATGCTAATGTTAATTTGTGTACAAAAGGTGATGTTACAGAAAGTATCTTCTCGAACTTTGGTAGAACACTCATAAAATTGGTTGCATACTACTCTTAATCATATGGAAAGTAAAATAATAAGGTTTACATCAAGTTATCACATAGCAGTTTTCAGCAAAATTCAACTCCACACTCTATCGAGCTCAGTGCATTACCTTCTATTCTATGCATTTTCTCTTAAGGATGTGGACATAACAACTCATTGTGAGCTGGAATTGTATAGATATTGCCTGTATACTTGTCAGAGCCATGGAATACTCATATGCAAGACGAATTCAGAGACCTACCTCATAACATTCAGAGCGGTACAGGCAATATCTTTGTTTAGTTCTGTAAACGCTAATGTTCCATTGTGTACAAAACGTGATGTTACTGAAAGTATCTTCCCGACCATTGGTAGAACACTCAAAAAATTGGTAGCATACTACTCTAAATCTTATGGAAAGTAAAAAAATAAGGCTTACATCAAGTTATCTCATAGCAGTTTTCAGCAAAATTCAACTTTACTCTCTATTGATCTCAAAGCAATACCTTATATTCCATGCATTTTCAGTTAGGGATAGGACATAACAACTCAGGGTGAGCTGGAATTGCATAGATATTGCCTGTATACTTGTCAGAGCCATGGAATACTCAAAGGCAAGACGAATTCAGGAACCTATCTCATAACATTCAGAGTGGTACAGGCAATTTCTTTGTTTAGTTCTGTAAATGCTAATGTTGCATTGTGTACAAAAGTTGATGTTACAGAAAGTATCTTCTCGAACATTGGTAGAACACTCATAAAACTGGTTGCATACTGTTCTAAATCATATGGAAAGTAAAATAATAAGGTTCACATCAAGTTATCACATAGCAGTTTTCAGCAAAATTCAACTCTACACTCTACTGAGCTGAAAGCATTACCTTATATTCCATGCATTTTCCGTTAAAGACGAGGACATAACAACTCAGGGTGAGCTGGAATTTTATAGATATTGCCTGTATACTTGTCAGAGCAATGGAATACACAAGTGCAAGATGAATTCAGGAACCTACCTCATAACATTCAGAGTGGTATAGGCAATATCTTTGTTCTGTAAACGCTAATGGTCCATTGTGTACAAAAGGTGATGTTACAGAAAGTATCTTCTCGAACTTTGGTAGAACACTCATAAAATTGGTTGCATACTACTCTTAATCATATGGAAAGTAAAATAATAATGTTTACATCAAGTTATCACATAGTAGTTTTCAGCAAAATTCAACTCTACCCTCTATTGATCTCAATGCAATACCTTATATACTATGCATTTTCAGTTAAGGACGAGGACATAACAACTCAAGTTGAGCTGGATTTGCATAGATATTGCCTGTATACTTGTCAGAGCCATGGAATACTCAAAGGCAAGACGAATTCAGGAACCTACCTCATCACATTCAGAGTGGTATTGTCAATATATTTGCTTGTTCTGAAAAAGCTAATGATCCATTGTGTGCAAAAGGTGATGTTACAGAAAGTATCTTCTCGAACATTGGTAGAACACTCATAAAATTGGTTGCATACTACTCTAAATCATATGGAAATTAATAAGCATTACTTTCTATTCTATGCATTTTGAGTTATGGATGTGTACATAACTACTCAGGGCGAGGTGGAACAGTATAAATATTGCATGTATCCTACTCAGAGCCAAGGAATACTCAAATGCAAGGTGAATTCAGGAAGCTACCTCATAACATTTAGAGTGGAACAGTAAATATCTTTGTTTTGTTCTGTAAACGGAAATGTTCCATTGTGCAAAAAAGATGAAGTTACTAAAAGTAACTTCTCCAACATTGGTAGCACACTCATAAAATCGGTTGCATACTACTCTAAGTGATGTGGTAAGTAAAATAATTAGGTTTACAGCAAGTTATCACATAGTAGTTTCCAGCAAAATTCAACTCTACACTCTATTGAGCTGAATGCATTACATTCTATTGTATGCATTTTGAGTTATGGATGTGTACATAACTACTCAGGGTGAGGTGGAACGGTAGAAATATTGCAGGTATCCTACTCAGAGCCATGGAATACTCAATTGCAAGGTGAATTCAGGAAGTTACCTCATAACATTTAGAGTGGTACAGGCAATATCTTTCTTTAGTTCTGTAAAAGCTTATGTTCCATTGTGTACAAAACGTGATGTTACTGAAAGTATCTTCTCGAACATTGTTAGAACACTGATAAAATTGGTTCCATAATAATCTAAATCATATGGAATGTAAAATAATAAGGTTTACATCAAGTTATCACATAGTAGTTTTCAGCAAATTTCAACTCTACTCTCTATTGATCTCAAAGCAATACCTTATATTCCATGCATTTTCAGTTAAGGATAGGACATAACAACTCAGGGTGAGCTGGAATTGCATAGATATTGCCTGTATACTTGTCAGAGCCATGGAATACTCAAAGGCAAGACGAATTCAGGAACCTATCTTATAACATTCATTGTGGTACAGGCAATATCTTTGTTTGTTATGTAAATGCTAATGTTGCATTGTGTACAAAAGTTGATGTTACAGAAAGTATCTTCTCGAACATTGGTAGAACACTCATAAAACTGGTTGCATACTGTTCTAAATCATATGGAAATTAAAATAATAAGGTTCACATCAAGTTATCACATAGCAGTTTTCAGCAAAATTCAACACTACACTCTACTGAGCTGAAAGCATTACCTTATATTCCATCCATTTTCTGTTAAGGACGAGGACATAACAACTCATTGTTAGCTGGAATTTTATAGATATTGCCTGTATACTCGTCAGAGCAATGGAATACACAAGTGCAAGATGAATTCAGGAACCTACCTCATAACATTCAGAGTGGTATAGGCAATATCTTTGTTCTGTAAACGCTAATGGTCCATTGTGTACAAAAGGTGATGTTACAGAAAGTATCTTCTCGAACTTTGGTAGAACACTCATAAAATTGTTTGCATACTACACTAAATCATATGGAAAGTAAAATAGAGGTTTACATCAAGTTATCACATAGTAGTTTTCAGCAAATTTCAACTCTACACTCTATCGTGCTCAATGCAATACCTTCTATTTATTCATTTTCTGTTAAGGATAGGACATAACAACTCATTGTGAGCTGGAATTGTATAGATATTGCCTGTATACTTCTCAGAGCCATGGAATACGCAAATGGAAGATGAATTCAGGAACCTACCTCATAACATTCAGAGTGGTGCAGGCAATATCTTTGTTTAGTTCTGTAAACGCTAATGGTCCATTGTGTACAAAGTGTGATGTTACAGAAAGTATCTTCTCGAACTTTGGTAGAACACTCATAAAATTGGTTGCATACTACTCTTAATCATATGGAAAGTAAAATAATAAGGTTCACATCAAGTTATCACATAGCAGTTTTCAGCAAAATTCAACTCTACACTCTACTGAGCTGAAAGCATTACCTTATATTCCATGCATTTTCTGTTAAAGACGAGGACATAACAACTCAGGGTGAGCTGGAATTGCATAGATATTGCCTGTATACTTGTCAGAGCAATGGAATACACAAGTGCAAGATGAATTCAAGAACCTACCTCATAACATTCAGAGTGGTATAGGCAATATCTTTGTTCTGTAAACGCTAATGGTCCATTGTGTACAAAAGGTGATGTTACAGAAAGTATCTTCTCGAACTTTGGTAGAACACTCATAAAATTGGTTGCATACTACTCTTAATCATATGGAAAGTAAAATAATAATGTTTACATCATGTTATCACATAGTAGTTTTCAGCAAAATTCAACTCTACCCTCTATTGATCTCAATGCAATACCATATATACTATGCATTTTCTGTTAAGGACGAGGACATAACAACTCAAGTTGAGCTGGATTTGCATAGATATTGCCTGTATACTTGTCAGAGCCATGGAATACTCAAAGGCAAGACGAATTCAGGAACCTACCTCATCACATTCAGAGTGGTATTGTCAATATCTTTGCTTGTTCTGAAAAAGCTAATGATCCATTGTGTACAAAAGTTGATGTTACAGAAAGTATCTTCTCGAACATTGGTAGAACACTCATAAAACTGGTTGCATACTGTTCTAAATCATATGGAAAGTAAAATAATAAGGTTCACATCAAGTTATCACATAGCAGTTTTCAGCAAAATTCAACTCTACACTCTACTGAGCTGAAAGCATTACCTTATATTCCATGCATTTTCCGTTAAAGACGAGGACATAACAACTCAGGGTGAGCTGGAATTTTATAGATATTGCCTGTATACTTGTCAGAGCAATGGAATACACAAGTGCAAGATGAATTCAGGAACCTACCTCATAACATTCAGAGTGGTATAGGCAATATCTTTGTTCTGTAAACGCTAATGGTCCATTGTGTACAAAAGGTGATGTTACAGAAAGTATCTTCTCGAACTTTGGTAGAACACTCATAAAATTGGTTGCATACTACTCTTAATCATATGGAAAGTAAAATAATAATGTTTACATCAAGTTATCACATAGTAGTTTTCAGCAAAATTCAACTCTACCCTCTATTGATCTCAATGCAATACCTTATATACTATGCATTTTCAGTTAAGGACGAGGACATAACAACTCAAGTTGAGCTGGATTTGCATAGATATTGCCTGTATACTTGTCAGAGCCATGGAATACTCAAAGGCAAGACGAATTCAGGAACCTACCTCATCACATTCAGAGTGGTATTGTCAATATATTTGCTTGTTCTGAAAAAGCTAATGATCCATTGTGTGCAAAAGGTGATGTTACAGAAAGTATCTTCTCGAACATTGGTAGAACACTCATAAAATTGGTTGCATACTACTCTAAATCATATGGAAATTAATAAGCATTACTTTCTATTCTATGCATTTTGAGTTATGGATGTGTACATAACTACTCAGGGCGAGGTGGAACAGTATAAATATTGCATGTATCCTACTCAGAGCCAAGGAATACTCAAATGCAAGGTGAATTCAGGAAGCTACCTCATAACATTTAGAGTGGAACAGTAAATATCTTTGTTTTGTTCTGTAAACGGAAATGTTCCATTGTGCAAAAAAGATGAAGTTACTAAAAGTAACTTCTCCAACATTGGTAGCACACTCATAAAATCGGTTGCATACTACTCTAAGTGATGTGGTAAGTAAAATAATTAGGTTTACAGCAAGTTATCACATAGTAGTTTCCAGCAAAATTCAACTCTACACTCTATTGAGCTGAATGCATTACATTCTATTGTATGCATTTTGAGTTATGGATGTGTACATAACTACTCAGGGTGAGGTGGAACGGTAGAAATATTGCAGGTATCCTACTCAGAGCCATGGAATACTCAATTGCAAGGTGAATTCAGGAAGTTACCTCATAACATTTAGAGTGGTACAGGCAATATCTTTCTTTAGTTCTGTAAAAGCTTATGTTCCATTGTGTACAAAACGTGATGTTACTGAAAGTATCTTCTCGAACATTGTTAGAACACTGATAAAATTGGTTCCATAATAATCTAAATCATATGGAATGTAAAATAATAAGGTTTACATCAAGTTATCACATAGTAGTTTTCAGCAAATTTCAACTCTACTCTCTATTGATCTCAAAGCAATACCTTATATTCCATGCATTTTCAGTTAAGGATAGGACATAACAACTCAGGGTGAGCTGGAATTGCATAGATATTGCCTGTATACTTGTCAGAGCCATGGAATACTCAAAGGCAAGACGAATTCAGGAACCTATCTTATAACATTCATTGTGGTACAGGCAATATCTTTGTTTGTTATGTAAATGCTAATGTTGCATTGTGTACAAAAGTTGATGTTACAGAAAGTATCTTCTCGAACATTGGTAGAACACTCATAAAACTGGTTGCATACTGTTCTAAATCATATGGAAATTAAAATAATAAGGTTCACATCAAGTTATCACATAGCAGTTTTCAGCAAAATTCAACACTACACTCTACTGAGCTGAAAGCATTACCTTATATTCCATCCATTTTCTGTTAAGGACGAGGACATAACAACTCATTGTTAGCTGGAATTTTATAGATATTGCCTGTATACTCGTCAGAGCAATGGAATACACAAGTGCAAGATGAATTCAGGAACCTACCTCATAACATTCAGAGTGGTATAGGCAATATCTTTGTTCTGTAAACGCTAATGGTCCATTGTGTACAAAAGGTGATGTTACAGAAAGTATCTTCTCGAACTTTGGTAGAACACTCATAAAATTGTTTGCATACTACACTAAATCATATGGAAAGTAAAATAGAGGTTTACATCAAGTTATCACATAGTAGTTTTCAGCAAATTTCAACTCTACACTCTATCGTGCTCAATGCAATACCTTCTATTTATTCATTTTCTGTTAAGGATAGGACATAACAACTCATTGTGAGCTGGAATTGTATAGATATTGCCTGTATACTTCTCAGAGCCATGGAATACGCAAATGGAAGATGAATTCAGGAACCTACCTCATAACATTCAGAGTGGTGCAGGCAATATCTTTGTTTAGTTCTGTAAACGCTAATGGTCCATTGTGTACAAAGTGTGATGTTACAGAAAGTATCTTCTCGAACTTTGGTAGAACACTCATAAAATTGGTTGCATACTACTCTTAATCATATGGAAAGTAAAATAATAAGGTTCACATCAAGTTATCACATAGCAGTTTTCAGCAAAATTCAACTCTACACTCTACTGAGCTGAAAGCATTACCTTATATTCCATGCATTTTCTGTTAAAGACGAGGACATAACAACTCAGGGTGAGCTGGAATTGCATAGATATTGCCTGTATACTTGTCAGAGCAATGGAATACACAAGTGCAAGATGAATTCAAGAACCTACCTCATAACATTCAGAGTGGTATAGGCAATATCTTTGTTCTGTAAACGCTAATGGTCCATTGTGTACAAAAGGTGATGTTACAGAAAGTATCTTCTCGAACTTTGGTAGAACACTCATAAAATTGGTTGCATACTACTCTTAATCATATGGAAAGTAAAATAATAATGTTTACATCATGTTATCACATAGTAGTTTTCAGCAAAATTCAACTCTACCCTCTATTGATCTCAATGCAATACCATATATACTATGCATTTTCTGTTAAGGACGAGGACATAACAACTCAAGTTGAGCTGGATTTGCATAGATATTGCCTGTATACTTGTCAGAGCCATGGAATACTCAAAGGCAAGACGAATTCAGGAACCTACCTCATCACATTCAGAGTGGTATTGTCAATATCTTTGCTTGTTCTGAAAAAGCTAATGATCCATTGTGTGCAAAAGGTGATGTTACAGAAAGTATCTTCTCGAACATTGGTAGAACACTCATAAAATTGGTTGCATACTACTCTAAATCATATGGAAAGTAAAATAAAGAGGTTTACATCAAGTTATCACATAGTAGTTTTCATCAAATTTCAACTCTACACTCTATCGTGCTCAATGCAATACCTTCTATTTATTCATTTTCTGTTAAGGATAGGACATAACAACTCATTGTGAGCTGGAATTCTATAGATATTGCCTGTATACTTCTCAGAGCCATGGACTACGCAAATGCAAGATGAATTCAGGAACCTACCTCATAACATTCAGAGTGGTGCAGGCAATAACTTTGTTTAGTTCTGTAAACGCTAATGTTCCATTGTGTACAAAACTTGATGTTACTGAAAGTATCTTCTTGAACATTGGTAGAACACTCATAAAATTGGTTCCATACTACTCTAAATCATACGGAAAGTAAAATAATAAGGCTTACATCAAGTTCTCACATAGCAGTTTTCAGCAAAATTCAACTCTACACTATCGAGCTCAATGCATTACCTTCTATTCTATGCATTTTCTCTTAAGGATGTGGACATAACAACTCATTGTGAGCTGGAATTGTATAGATATTGCCTGTATACTTGTCACAGCCATGGAATACTCAAATGCAAGACGAATTCAGGAACCTACCTTATAACATTCAGAGTGGTACAGGCAATATCTTTGTTTAGTTCTGTAAATGCTAATGTTAATTTGTGTACAAAAGGTGATGTTACAGAAAGTATCTTCTCGAACTTTGGTAGAACACTCATAAAATTGGTTGCATACTACTCTTAATCATATGGAAAGTAAAATAATAAGGTTTACATCAAGTTATCACATAGCAGTTTTCAGCAAAATTCAACTCTACACTCTATCGAGCTCAATGCATTACCTTCTATTCTATGCATTTTCTCTTAAGGATGTGGACATAACAACTCATTGTGAGCTGGAATTGTATAGATATTGCCTGTATACTTGTCACAGCCATGGAATACTCAAATGCAAGACGAATTCAGGAACCTACCTTATAACATTCAGAGTGGTACAGGCAATATCTTTGTTTAGTTCTGTAAATGCTAATGTTAATTTGTGTACAAATGGTGATGTTACAGAAAGTATCTTCTCGAACTTTGGTAGAACACTCATAAAATTGGTTGCATACTACTCTTAATCATATGGAAAGTAAAATAATAAGGTTTACATCAAGTTATCACATAGCAGTTTTCAGCAAAATTCAACTCCACACTCTATCGAGCTCAATGCATTACCTATTCTATGCATTTTCTCTTAAGGATGTGGACATAACAACTCATTGTGAGCTGGAATTGTATAGATATTGCCTGTATACTTCTCAGAGCCATGGAATACTCAAATGCAAGATGAATTCAGGAACCTACCTCATAACATTCAGACTGGTATAGGCAATATCTTTGTTTGTTCTGTAAATGCTAATGTTCCATTGTGTACAAAAGGTGATGTTACTGAAAGTACCTTCTCGAAAATTGGTAAAACACTCATAAAATTGGTTGCACACTACTCTAAATCATATGGTAAGCAAAATAATAAGGTTTACATCAAGTTAGCGCATAGCAGTTTTCAGCAAAATTCAACTCTACACTCTATCGAGCTCAATGCATTACCTTCTATTCTATACATTTTCTGTTAAGGATAAGACATAACAACTCATTGTGAGCTGGAATTGTATAGATATTGCCTGTATACTTGACAGAGCCATGGAATACTCATATGCAAGACGAATTCAGAGACCTACCTCATAACATTCAGAGCGGTACAGGCAATAACTTTGTTTAGTTCTGTAAACGCTAATGTTCCATTGTGTACAAAACTTGATGTTACTGAAAGTATCTTCTTGAACATTGGTAGAACACTCATAAAATTGGTTCCATACTACTCTAAATCATACGGAAAGTAAAATAATAAGGCTTACATCAAGTTCTCACATAGCAGTTTTCAGCAAAATTCAACTCTACACTCCATCGAGCTCAATGCATTACCTTCTATTCTATGCATTTTCTCTTAAGGATGTGGACATAACAACTCATTGTGAGCTGGAATTGTATAGATATTGCCTGTATACTTGTCACAGCCATGGAATACTCAAATGCAAGACGAATTCAGGAACCTACCTTATAACATTCAGAGTGGTACAGGCAATATCTTTGTTTAGTTCTGTAAATGCTAATGTTAATTTGTGTACAAAAGGTGATGTTACAGAAAGTATCTTCTCGAACTTTGGTAGAACACTCATAAAATTGGTTGCATACTACTCTTAATCATATGGAAAGTAAAATAATAAGGTTTACATCAAGTTATCACATAGCAGTTTTCAGCAAAATTCAACTCCACACTCTATCGAGCTCAGTGCATTACCTTCTATTCTATGCATTTTCTCTTAAGGATGTGGACATAACAACTCATTGTGAGCTGGAATTGTATAGATATTGCCTGTATACTTGTCAGAGCCATGGAATACTCATATGCAAGACGAATTCAGAGACCTACCTCATAACATTCAGAGCGGTACAGGCAATATCTTTGTTTAGTTCTGTAAACGCTAATGTTCCATTGTGTACAAAACGTGATGTTACTGAAAGTATCTTCCCGACCATTGGTAGAACACTCAAAAAATTGGTAGCATACTACTCTAAATCTTATGGAAAGTAAAATAATAAGGCTTACATCAAGTTATCTCATAGCAGTTTTCAGCAAAATTCAACTTTACTCTCTATTGATCTCAAAGCAATACCTTATATTCCATGCATTTTCAGTTAGGGATAGGACATAACAACTCAGGGTGAGCTGGAATTGCATAGATATTGCCTGTATACTTGTCAGAGCCATGGAATACTCAAAGGCAAGACGAATTCAGGAACCTATCTCATAACATTCAGAGTGGTACAGGCAATTTCTTTGTTTAGTTCTGTAAATGCTAATGTTGCATTGTGTACAAAAGTTGATGTTACAGAAAGTATCTTCTCGAACATTGGTAGAACACTCATAAAACTGGTTGCATACTGTTCTAAATCATATGGAAAGTAAAATAATAAGGTTCACATCAAGTTATCACATAGCAGTTTTCAGCAAAATTCAACTCTACACTCTACTGAGCTGAAAGCATTACCTTATATTCCATGCATTTTCCGTTAAAGACGAGGACATAACAACTCAGGGTGAGCTGGAATTTTATAGATATTGCCTGTATACTTGTCAGAGCAATGGAATACACAAGTGCAAGATGAATTCAGGAACCTACCTCATAACATTCAGAGTGGTATAGGCAATATCTTTGTTCTGTAAACGCTAATGGTCCATTGTGTACAAAAGGTGATGTTACAGAAAGTATCTTCTCGAACTTTGGTAGAACACTCATAAAATTGGTTGCATACTACTCTTAATCATATGGAAAGTAAAATAATAATGTTTACATCAAGTTATCACATAGTAGTTTTCAGCAAAATTCAACTCTACCCTCTATTGATCTCAATGCAATACCTTATATACTATGCATTTTCAGTTAAGGACGAGGACATAACAACTCAAGTTGAGCTGGATTTGCATAGATATTGCCTGTATACTTGTCAGAGCCATGGAATACTCAAAGGCAAGACGAATTCAGGAACCTACCTCATCACATTCAGAGTGGTATTGTCAATATATTTGCTTGTTCTGAAAAAGCTAATGATCCATTGTGTGCAAAAGGTGATGTTACAGAAAGTATCTTCTCGAACATTGGTAGAACACTCATAAAATTGGTTGCATACTACTCTAAATCATATGGAAATTAATAAGCATTACTTTCTATTCTATGCATTTTGAGTTATGGATGTGTACATAACTACTCAGGGCGAGGTGGAACAGTATAAATATTGCATGTATCCTACTCAGAGCCAAGGAATACTCAAATGCAAGGTGAATTCAGGAAGCTACCTCATAACATTTAGAGTGGAACAGTAAATATCTTTGTTTTGTTCTGTAAACGGAAATGTTCCATTGTGCAAAAAAGATGAAGTTACTAAAAGTAACTTCTCCAACATTGGTAGCACACTCATAAAATCGGTTGCATACTACTCTAAGTGATGTGGTAAGTAAAATAATTAGGTTTACAGCAAGTTATCACATAGTAGTTTCCAGCAAAATTCAACTCTACACTCTATTGAGCTGAATGCATTACATTCTATTGTATGCATTTTGAGTTATGGATGTGTACATAACTACTCAGGGTGAGGTGGAACGGTAGAAATATTGCAGGTATCCTACTCAGAGCCATGGAATACTCAATTGCAAGGTGAATTCAGGAAGTTACCTCATAACATTTAGAGTGGTACAGGCAATATCTTTCTTTAGTTCTGTAAAAGCTTATGTTCCATTGTGTACAAAACGTGATGTTACTGAAAGTATCTTCTCGAACATTGTTAGAACACTGATAAAATTGGTTCCATAATAATCTAAATCATATGGAATGTAAAATAATAAGGTTTACATCAAGTTATCACATAGTAGTTTTCAGCAAATTTCAACTCTACTCTCTATTGATCTCAAAGCAATACCTTATATTCCATGCATTTTCAGTTAAGGATAGGACATAACAACTCAGGGTGAGCTGGAATTGCATAGATATTGCCTGTATACTTGTCAGAGCCATGGAATACTCAAAGGCAAGACGAATTCAGGAACCTATCTTATAACATTCATTGTGGTACAGGCAATATCTTTGTTTGTTATGTAAATGCTAATGTTGCATTGTGTACAAAAGTTGATGTTACAGAAAGTATCTTCTCGAACATTGGTAGAACACTCATAAAACTGGTTGCATACTGTTCTAAATCATATGGAAATTAAAATAATAAGGTTCACATCAAGTTATCACATAGCAGTTTTCAGCAAAATTCAACACTACACTCTACTGAGCTGAAAGCATTACCTTATATTCCATCCATTTTCTGTTAAGGACGAGGACATAACAACTCATTGTTAGCTGGAATTTTATAGATATTGCCTGTATACTCGTCAGAGCAATGGAATACACAAGTGCAAGATGAATTCAGGAACCTACCTCATAACATTCAGAGTGGTATAGGCAATATCTTTGTTCTGTAAACGCTAATGGTCCATTGTGTACAAAAGGTGATGTTACAGAAAGTATCTTCTCGAACTTTGGTAGAACACTCATAAAATTGTTTGCATACTACACTAAATCATATGGAAAGTAAAATAGAGGTTTACATCAAGTTATCACATAGTAGTTTTCAGCAAATTTCAACTCTACACTCTATCGTGCTCAATGCAATACCTTCTATTTATTCATTTTCTGTTAAGGATAGGACATAACAACTCATTGTGAGCTGGAATTGTATAGATATTGCCTGTATACTTCTCAGAGCCATGGAATACGCAAATGGAAGATGAATTCAGGAACCTACCTCATAACATTCAGAGTGGTGCAGGCAATATCTTTGTTTAGTTCTGTAAACGCTAATGGTCCATTGTGTACAAAGTGTGATGTTACAGAAAGTATCTTCTCGAACTTTGGTAGAACACTCATAAAATTGGTTGCATACTACTCTTAATCATATGGAAAGTAAAATAATAAGGTTCACATCAAGTTATCACATAGCAGTTTTCAGCAAAATTCAACTCTACACTCTACTGAGCTGAAAGCATTACCTTATATTCCATGCATTTTCTGTTAAAGACGAGGACATAACAACTCAGGGTGAGCTGGAATTGCATAGATATTGCCTGTATACTTGTCAGAGCAATGGAATACACAAGTGCAAGATGAATTCAAGAACCTACCTCATAACATTCAGAGTGGTATAGGCAATATCTTTGTTCTGTAAACGCTAATGGTCCATTGTGTACAAAAGGTGATGTTACAGAAAGTATCTTCTCGAACTTTGGTAGAACACTCATAAAATTGGTTGCATACTACTCTTAATCATATGGAAAGTAAAATAATAATGTTTACATCATGTTATCACATAGTAGTTTTCAGCAAAATTCAACTCTACCCTCTATTGATCTCAATGCAATACCATATATACTATGCATTTTCTGTTAAGGACGAGGACATAACAACTCAAGTTGAGCTGGATTTGCATAGATATTGCCTGTATACTTGTCAGAGCCATGGAATACTCAAAGGCAAGACGAATTCAGGAACCTACCTCATCACATTCAGAGTGGTATTGTCAATATCTTTGCTTGTTCTGAAAAAGCTAATGATCCATTGTGTGCAAAAGGTGATGTTACAGAAAGTATCTTCTCGAACATTGGTAGAACACTCATAAAATTGGTTGCATACTACTCTAAATCATATGGAAAGTAAAATAAAGAGGTTTACATCAAGTTATCACATAGTAGTTTTCATCAAATTTCAACTCTACACTCTATCGTGCTCAATGCAATACCTTCTATTTATTCATTTTCTGTTAAGGATAGGACATAACAACTCATTGTGAGCTGGAATTCTATAGATATTGCCTGTATACTTCTCAGAGCCATGGACTACGCAAATGCAAGATGAATTCAGGAACCTACCTCATAACATTCAGAGTGGTGCAGGCAATATATTTGTTTAGTTCTGTAAACGCTAATGGTCCATTGTGTACAAAACTTGATGTTACTGAAAGTATCTTCTTGAACATTGGTAGAAGACTCATAAAATTGGTTCCATACTACTCTAAATCATACGGAAAGTAAAATAATAAGGCTTACATCAAGTTCTCACATAGCAGTTTTCAGCAAAATTCAACTCTACACTCTATCGAGCTCAATGCATTACCTTCTATTCTATGCATTTTCTGTTAAGGATAGGACATAACAACTCATTGTGAGCTGGAATTGTATAGATATTGCCTGTATACTTGTCAGAGCCATGGAATACTCAAAGGCAAGACGAATTCAGGAACCTATCTCATAACATTCAGAGTGGTACAGGCAATTTCTTTGTTTAGTTCTGTAAATGCTAATGTTGCATTGTGTACAAAAGTTGATGTTACAGAAAGTATCTTCTCGAACATTGGTAGAACACTCATAAAACTGGTTGCATACTGTTCTAAATCATATGGAAAGTAAAATAATAAGGTTCACATCAAGTTATCACATAGCAGTTTTCAGCAAAATTCAACTCTACACTCTACTGAGCTGAAAGCATTACCTTATATTCCATGCATTTTCTGTTAAAGACGAGGACATAACAACTCAGGGTGAGCTGGAATTTTATAGATATTGCCTGTATATTTGTCAGAGCAATGGAATACACAAGTGCAAGATGAATTCAGGAACCTACCTCATAACATTCAGAGTGGTATAGGCAATATCTTTGTTCTGTAAACGCTAATGGTCCATTGTGTACAAAAGCTGATGTTACAGAAAGTATCTTCTCGAACTTTGGTAGAACACTCATAAAATTGGTTGCATACTACTCTTAATCATATGGAAAGTAAAATAATAATGTTTACATCAAGTTATCACATAGTAGTTTTCAGCAAAATTCAACTCTACCCTCTATTGATCTCAATGCAATACCCTATATACTATGCATTTTCAGTTAAGGACGAGGACATAACAACTCAAGTTGAGCTGGATTTGCATAGATATTGCCTGTATACTTGTCAGAGCCATGTAATACTCAAAGGCAAGACGAATTCAGGAACCAACCTAATCACATTCAGAGTGGTATTGTCAATATCTTTGCTTGTTCTGAAAAAGCTAATGATCCATTGTGTGCAAAAGGTGATGTTACAGAAAGTATCTTCTCGAACATTGGTAGAACACTCATAAAATTGGTTGCATACTACTCTAAATCATATGATAAGCAAAATAATAAGGTTTACATCAAGTTATCACATAGTAGTTTCCCGCAAAATTCATCTCAACACTCTATTCAGCTGAATGCATTACTTTCTAGATGCTTTTTGAGTTATGGATGTGTACATAACTACTCAGGGTGAGGTGGAACAGTATAAATATTGCATGTATCCTACTCAGAGCCAAGGAATACACAAATGCAAGGTGAATTCAGGAAGCTACCTCATAACATTTAGAGTGGAGCAGTAAATATCTTTGTTTTGTTCTGTAAACGGAAATGTTCCATTGTGTAAAAAAGATGAAGTTACTAAAAGTAACTTCTCCAACATTGGTAGCACACTCATAAAATCGGTTGCATACTACTCTAAGTGATGTGGTAAGTAAAATAATTAGGTTTACAGCAAGTTATCACATAGTAGTTTCCAGCAAAATTCAACTCTACACTCTATTGAGCTGAATGCATTACATTCTATTGTATGCATTTTGAGTTATGGATGTGTACATACCTACTCAGGGTGAGCTGGAACGGTAGAAATATTGCAGGTATCCTACTCAGAGCCATGGAATACTCAATTGCAAGGTGAATTCAGGAAGCTACCTCATAACATTTAGAGTGGTACAGGCAATATCTTTCTTTAGTTCTGTAAAAGCTTATGTTCCATTGTGTACAAAACGTGATGTTACTGAAAGTATCTTCTCGAACATTGTTAGAACACTGATAAAATTGGTTCCATAATACTCTAAATCATATGGAATGTAAAATAATAAGGTTTACATCAAGTTATCACATAGTAGTTTTCAGCAAATTTCAACTCTACTCTCTATTGATCTCAAAGCAATACCTTATATTCCATGCATTTTCAGTTAAGGATAGGACATAACAACTGAGTGTGAGCTGGAATTGCATAGATATTGCCTGTATACTTGTCAGAGCCATGGAATACTCAAAGGCAAGACGAATTCAGGAACCTATCTCATAACATTCAGAGTGCTACAGGCAATATCTTTGTTTAGTTCTGTAAATGCTAATGTTGCATTGTGTACAAAAGTTGATGTTACAGAAAGTATCTTCTCGAACATTGGTAGAACACTCATAAAACTGGTTGCATACTGTTCTAAATCATATGGAAAGTAAAATAATGTTCACATCAAGTTATCACATAGCAGTTTTCAGCAAAATTCAACTCTACACTCTACTGAGCTGAAAGCATTACCTTATATTCCATGCATTTTCTGTTAAGGACGAGGACATAACAACACAGGGTGAGCTGGAATTTTATAGATATTGCCTGTATACTTGTCAGAGCAATGGAATACACAAGTGCAAGATGAATTCAGGAACCTACCTCATAACATTCAGAGTTGTATAGGCAATATCTTTGTTCTGTAAACTCTAATGGTCCATTGTGTACAAAAGGTGATGTTACAGAAAGTATCTTCTCGAACTTTGGTAGAACACTCATAAAATTGTTTGCATACTACTCTAAATCATATGGAAAGTAAAATAAAGAGGTTTACATCAAGTTATCACATAGTAGTTTTCATCAAATTTCAACTCTACACTCTATCGTGCTCAATGCAATACCTTATATACCATGCATTTTCAGTTAAGGACGAGGACATAACAACTCAAGTTGAGCTGGATTTGCATAGATATTGCCTGTATACTTGTCAGAGCCATGGAATACGCAAATGCAAGATGAATTCAGGAACCTACCTCATAACATTCAGAGTTGTATAGGCAATATCTTTGTTCTGTAAACGCTAATGTTCCATTGTGTACAAAACTTGATGTTACTGAAAGTATCTTCTTGAACATTGGTAGAACACTCATAAAATTTGTTCCATACTACTCTAAATCATACGGAAAGTAAAATAATAAGGCTTACATCAAGTTCTCACATAGCAGTTTTCAGCAAAATTCAACTCTACACTCTATCGAGCTCAATGCATTACCTTCTATTCTATGCATTTTCTGTTAAGGATAGGACATAACAACTCATTGTGAGCTGGAATTGTATAGATATTGCCTGTATACTTGTCAGAGCCATGGAATACTCATATGCAAGACGAATTCAGAGACCTACCTTATAACATTCAGAGTGGTACAGGCAATATCTTTGTTTAGTTCTGTAAATGCTAATGTTAATTTGTGTACAAAAGGTGATGTTACAGAAAGTATCTTCTCGAAAATTGGTAAAACACTCATAAAATTGGTTGCACACTACTCTAAATCATATGGTAAGCAAAATAATAAGGTTTACATCAAGTTAGCGCATAGCAGTTTTCAGCAAAATTCAACTCTACACTCTATCGAGCTCAATGCATTACCTTCTATTCTATGCATTTTCTGTTAAGGATAGGACATAACAACTCATTGTGAGCTGGAATTGTATAGATATTGCCTGTATACTTGTCAGAGCCATGGAATACTCATATGCAAGACGAATTCAGAGACCTACCTCATAACATTCAGAGCGGTACAGGCAATATCTTTGTTTAGTTCTGTAAACGCTAATGTTCCATTGTGTACAAAACGTGATGTTACTGAAAGTATCTTCCCGACCATTGGTAGAACACTCAAAAAATTGGTTGCATACTACTCTAAATCTTATGGAAAGTAAAATAATAAGGCTTACATCAAGTTATCTCATAGCAGTTTTCAGCAAAATTCAACTCTACTCTCTATCGAGCTCAATGCATTACCTTCTATTCTATGCATTTTCTCTTAAGGATGTGGACATAACAACTCATTGTGAGCTGGAATTGTATAGATATTGCCTGTATACTCGTCAAAGCCATGGAATACTCAAATGCAAGGTGAATTCAGGAAGCTACCTCATAACATTTAGAGTGGAACAGTAAATATCTTTGTTTTGTTCTGTAAACGGAAATGTTCCATTGTGTAAAAAAGATGAAGTTACTAAAAGTAACTTCTCCAACATTGGTAGCACACTCATAAAATCGGTTGCATACTACTCTAAGTGATGTGGTAAGTAAAATAATTAGGTTTACAGCAAGTTATCACATAGTAGTTTCCAGCAAAATTCAACTCTACACTCTATTGAGCTGAATGCATTACATTCTATTGTATGCATTTTGAGTTATGTATGTGTACATAACTACTCAGGGTGAGGTGGAACGGTAGAAATATTGCAGGTATCCTACTCAGAGCCATGGAATACTCAATTGCAAGGTGAATTCAGGAAGCTACCTCATAACATTTAGAATGGTACAGGCAATATCTTTGTTTAGTTCTGTAAAAGCTTATGTTCCATTGTGTACAAAACGTGATGTTACTGAAAGTATCTTCTCGAACATTGTTAGAACACTGATAAAATTGGTTCCATAATACTCTAAATCATATGGAATGTAAAATAATAAGGTTTACATCAAGTTATCACATAGTAGTTTTCAGCAAATTTCAACTCTACTCTCTATTGATCTCAAAGCAATACCTTATATTCCATGCATTTTCAGTTAAGGATAGGACATAACAACTCAGGGTGAGCTGGAATTGCATAGATATTGCCTGTATACTTGTCAGAGCCATGGAATACTCAAAGGCAAGACGAATTCAGGAACCTATCTCATAACATTCAGAGTGCTACAGGCAATATCTTTGTTTAGTTCTGTAAATGCTAATGTTGCATTGTGTACAAAAGTTGATGTTACAGAAAGTATCTTCTCGAACATTGGTAGAACACTCATAAAACTGGTTGCATACTGTTCTAAATCATATGGAAAGTAAAGTAATAAGGTTTACATCAAGTTAGCACATAGCAGTTTTCAGCAAAATTCAACTCTACACTCTATCGTGCTCAATGCATTACCTTCTATTTATGCATTTTCTGTTAAGGATAGGACATAACAACTCATTGTGAGCTGGAATTGTATAGATATTGCCTGTATACTTCTCAGAACCATGGAATACGCAAATGCAAGATGAATTCAGGAACCTACCTCATAACATTCAGAGTGGTGCAGGCAATATCTTTGTTTAGTTCTGTAAACGCTAATGGTCCATTGTGTACAAAGTGTGATGTTACAGAAAGTATATTCTCGAACTTTGGTAGAACACTCATAAAATTGGTTGCATACTACTCTTAATCATATGGAAAGTAAAATAATAATGTTAACATCAAGTTATCACATAGTAGTTTTCAGCAAAATTCAACTCTACCCTCTATTGATCTCAATGCAATACCTTATATACCATGCATTTTCAGTTAAGGACGAGGACATAACAACTCAAGTTGAGCTGGATTTGCATAGATATTGCCTGTATACTTGTCAGAGCCATGTAATACTCAAAAGGCAAGACGAATTCAGGAACCTACCTCATAACATTCAGAGTGGTATTGGCAATATCTTTGCTTGTTCTGAAAAAGCTAATGATCCATTGTGTGCAAAAGGTGATGTTACAGAAAGTATCTTCTCGAACATTGGTAGAACACTCATAAAATTGGTTGCATACTACTCTAAATTATATGGAAAGTAAAATAATAAGCTTTACATCAAGTTAGCGCATAGCAGTTTTCAGCAAAATTCAGCTCTACACTCTATCGACCTCAATGCATTACCATCTATTCTATGCATTTTCTGTTAAGGATAGGACATAACAACTCATTGTGAGCTGGAATTGTATAGATATTGCCTGTATACTTGACAGAGCCATGGAATACTCATATGCAAGACGAATTCAGAGACCTACCTCATAACATTCAGAGCGGTACAGGCAATAACTTTGTTTAGTTCTGTAAACGCTAATGTTCCATTGTGTACAAAACTTGATGTTACTGAAAGTATCTTCTTGAACATTGGTAGAACACTCATAAAATTTGTTCCATACTACTCTAAATCATACGGAAAGTAAAATAATAAGGCTTACATCAAGTTCTCACATAGCAGTTTTCAGCAAAATTCAACTCTACACTCTATCGAGCTCAATGCATTACCTTCTATTCTATGCATTTTCTCTTAAGGATGTGGACATAACAACTCATTGTGAGCTGGAATTGTATAGATATTGCCTGTATACTTGTCACAGCCATGGAATACTCAAACGCAAGACGAATTCAGGAACCTACCTTATAACATTCAGAGTGGTACAGGCAATATCTTTGTTTAGTTCTGTAAATGCTAATGTTAATTTGTGTACAAAAGGTGATGTTACAGAAAGTATCTTCTCGAAAATTGGTAAAACACTCATAAAATTGGTTGCACACTACTCTAAATCATATGGTAAGCAAAATAATAAGGTTTACATCAAGTTAGCGCATAGCAGTTTTCAGCAAAATTCAACTCTACACTCTATCGAGCTCAATGCATTACCTTCTATTCTATGCATTTTCTGTTAAGGATAGGACATAACAACTCATTGTGAGCTGGAATTGTATAGATATTGCCTGTATACTTGTCAGAGCCATGGAATACTCATATGCAAGACGAATTCAGAGACCTACCTCATAACATTCAGAGCGGTACAGGCAATATCTTTGTTTAGTTCTGTAAACGCTAATGTTCCATTGTGTACAAAACGTGATGTTACTGAAAGTATCTTCCCGACCATTGGTAGAACACTCAAAAAATTGGTTGCATACTACTCTAAATCTTATGGAAAGTAAAATAATAAGGCTTACATCAAGTTATCTCATAGCAGTTTTCAGCAAAATTCAACTCTACTCTCTATCGAGCTCAATGCATTACCTTCTATTCTATGCATTTTCTCTTAAGGATGTGGACATAACAACTCATTGTGAGCTGGAATTGTATAGATATTGCCTGTATACTTCTCAGAGCCATGGACTACGCAAATGCAAGATGAATTCAGGAACCTACCTCATAACATTTAGAGTGGAACAGTAAATATCTTTGTTTTGTTCTGTAAACGGAAATGTTCCATTGTGTAAAAAAGATGAAGTTACTAAAAGTAACTTCTCCAACATTGGTAGCACACTCATAAAATCGGTTGCATACTACTCTAAGTGATGTGGTAAGTAAAATAATTAGGTTTACAGCAAGTTATCACATAGTAGTTTCCAGCAAAATTCAACTCTACACTCTATTGAGCTGAATGCATTACATTCTATTGTATGCATTTTGAGTTATGTATGTGTACATAACTACTCAGGGTGAGGTGGAACGGTAGAAATATTGCAGGTATCCTACTCAGAGCCATGGAATACTCAATTGCAAGGTGAATTCAGGAAGCTACCTCATAACATTTAGAATGGTACAGGCAATATCTTTGTTTAGTTCTGTAAAAGCTTATGTTCCATTGTGTACAAAACGTGATGTTACTGAAAGTATCTTCTCGAACATTGTTAGAACACTGATAAAATTGGTTCCATAATACTCTAAATCATATGGAATGTAAAATAATAAGGTTTACATCAAGTTATCACATAGTAGTTTTCAGCAAATTTCAACTCTACTCTCTATTGATCTCAAAGCAATACCTTATATTCCATGCATTTTCAGTTAAGGATAGGACATAACAACTCAGGGTGAGCTGGAATTGCATAGATATTGCCTGTATACTTGTCAGAGCCATGGAATACTCAAAGGCAAGACGAATTCAGGAACCTATCTCATAACATTCAGAGTGCTACAGGCAATATCTTTGTTTAGTTCTGTAAATGCTAATGTTGCATTGTGTACAAAAGTTGATGTTACAGAAAGTATCTTCTCGAACATTGGTAGAACACTCATAAAACTGGTTGCATACTGTTCTAAATCATATGGAAAGTAAAGTAATAAGGTTTACATCAAGTTAGCACATAGCAGTTTTCAGCAAAATTCAACTCTACACTCTATCGTGCTCAATGCATTACCTTCTATTTATGCATTTTCTGTTAAGGATAGGACATAACAACTCATTGTGAGCTGGAATTGTATAGATATTGCCTGTATACTTCTCAGAACCATGGAATACGCAAATGCAAGATGAATTCAGGAACCTACCTCATAACATTCAGAGTGGTGCAGGCAATATCTTTGTTTAGTTCTGTAAACGCTAATGGTCCATTGTGTACAAAGTGTGATGTTACAGAAAGTATATTCTCGAACTTTGGTAGAACACTCATAAAATTGGTTGCATACTACTCTTAATCATATGGAAAGTAAAATAATAATGTTAACATCAAGTTATCACATAGTAGTTTTCAGCAAAATTCAACTCTACCCTCTATTGATCTCAATGCAATACCTTATATACCATGCATTTTCAGTTAAGGACGAGGACATAACAACTCAAGTTGAGCTGGATTTGCATAGATATTGCCTGTATACTTGTCAGAGCCATGTAATACTCAAAAGGCAAGACGAATTCAGGAACCTACCTCATAACATTCAGAGTGGTATTGGCAATATCTTTGCTTGTTCTGAAAAAGCTAATGATCCATTGTGTGCAAAAGGTGATGTTACAGAAAGTATCTTCTCGAACATTGGTAGAACACTCATAAAATTGGTTGCATACTACTCTAAATTATATGGAAAGTAAAATAATAAGCTTTACATCAAGTTAGCGCATAGCAGTTTTCAGCAAAATTCAGCTCTACACTCTATCGACCTCAATGCATTACCATCTATTCTATGCATTTTCTGTTAAGGATAGGACATAACAACTCATTGTGAGCTGGAATTGTATAGATATTGCCTGTATACTTGACAGAGCCATGGAATACTCATATGCAAGACGAATTCAGAGACCTACCTCATAACATTCAGAGCGGTACAGGCAATAACTTTGTTTAGTTCTGTAAACGCTAATGTTCCATTGTGTACAAAACTTGATGTTACTGAAAGTATCTTCTTGAACATTGGTAGAACACTCATAAAATTTGTTCCATACTACTCTAAATCATACGGAAAGTAAAATAATAAGGCTTACATCAAGTTCTCACATAGCAGTTTTCAGCAAAATTCAACTCTACACTCTATCGAGCTCAATGCATTACCTTCTATTCTATGCATTTTCTCTTAAGGATGTGGACATAACAACTCATTGTGAGCTGGAATTGTATAGATATTGCCTGTATACTTGTCACAGCCATGGAATACTCAAACGCAAGACGAATTCAGGAACCTACCTTATAACATTCAGAGTGGTACAGGCAATATCTTTGTTTAGTTCTGTAAATGCTAATGTTAATTTGTGTACAAAAGGTGATGTTACAGAAAGTATCTTCTCGAAAATTGGTAAAACACTCATAAAATTGGTTGCACACTACTCTAAATCATATGGTAAGCAAAATAATAAGGTTTACATCAAGTTAGCGCATAGCAGTTTTCAGCAAAATTCAACTCTACACTCTATCGAGCTCAATGCATTACCTTCTATTCTATGCATTTTCTGTTAAGGATAGGACATAACAACTCATTGTGAGCTGGAATTGTATAGATATTGCCTGTATACTTGTCAGAGCCATGGAATACTCATATGCAAGACGAATTCAGAGACCTACCTCATAACATTCAGAGCGGTACAGGCAATATCTTTGTTTAGTTCTGTAAACGCTAATGTTCCATTGTGTACAAAACGTGATGTTACTGAAAGTATCTTCCCGACCATTGGTAGAACACTCAAAAAATTGGTTGCATACTACTCTAAATCTTATGGAAAGTAAAATAATAAGGCTTACATCAAGTTATCTCATAGCAGTTTTCAGCAAAATTCAACTCTACTCTCTATCGAGCTCAATGCATTACCTTCTATTCTATGCATTTTCTCTTAAAGATGTGGACATAACAACTCATTGTGAGCTGGAATTGTATAGATATTGCCTGTATACTTCTCAGAGCCATGGACTACGCAAATGCAAGATGAATTCAGGAACCTACCTCATAACATTTAGAGTGGAACAGTAAATATCTTTGTTTTGTTCTGTAAACGGAAATGTTCCATTGTGTAAAAAAGATGAAGTTACTAAAAGTAACTTCTCCAACATTGGTAGCACACTCATAAAATCGGTTGCATACTACTCTAAGTGATGTGGTAAGTAAAATTATTAGGTTTACAGCAAGTTATCACATAGTAGTTTCCAGCAAAATTCAACTCTACACTCTATTGAGCTGAATGCATTACATTCTATTGTATGCATTTTGAGTTATGTATGTGTACATAACTACTCAGGGTGAGGTGGAACGGTAGAAATATTGCAGGTATCCTACTCAGAGCCATGGAATACTCAATTGCAAGGTGAATTCAGGAAGCTACCTCATAACATTTAGAATGGTACAGGCAATATCTTTGTTTAGTTCTGTAAAAGCTTATGTTCCATTGTGTACAAAACGTGATGTTACTGAAAGTATCTTCTCGAACATTGTTAGAACACTGATAAAATTGGTTCCATAATACTCTAAATCATATGGAATGTAAAATAATAAGGTTTACATCAAGTTATCACATAGTAGTTTTCAGCAAATTTCAACTCTACTCTCTATTGATCTCAAAGCAATACCTTATATTCCATGCATTTTCAGTTAAGGATAGGACATAACAACTCAGGGTGAGCTGGAATTGCATAGATATTGCCTGTATACTTGTCAGAGCCATGGAATACTCAAAGGCAAGACGAATTCAGGAACCTATCTCATAACATTCAGAGTGCTACAGGCAATATCTTTGTTTAGTTCTGTAAATGCTAATGTTGCATTGTGTACAAAAGTTGATGTTACAGAAAGTATCTTCTCGAACATTGGTAGAACACTCATAAAACTGGTTGCATACTGTTCTAAATCATATGGAAAGTAAAATAATAAGGTTTACATCAAGTTAGCACATAGCAGTTTTCAGCAAAATTCAACTCTACACTCTATCGTGCTCAATGCATTACCTTCTATTTATGCATTTTCTGTTAAGGATAGGACATAACAACTCATTGTGAGCTGGAATTGTATAGATATTGCCTGTATACTTCTCAGAACCATGGAATACGCAAATGCAAGATGAATTCAGGAACCTACCTCATAACATTCAGAGTGGTGCAGGCAATATCTTTGTTTAGTTCTGTAAACGCTAATGGTCCATTGTGTACAAAGTGTGATGTTACAGAAAGTATATTCTCGAACTTTGGTAGAACACTCATAAAATTGGTTGCATACTACTCTTAATCATATGGAAAGTAAAATAATAATGTTAACATCAAGTTATCACATAGTAGTTTTCAGCAAAATTCAACTCTACCCTCTATTGATCTCAATGCAATACCTTATATACCATGCATTTTCAGTTAAGGACGAGGACATAACAACTCAAGTTGAGCTGGATTTGCATAGATATTGCCTGTATACTTGTCAGAGCCATGTAATACTCAAAGGCAAGACGAATTCAGGAACCTACCTCATAACATTCAGAGTGGTATTGGCAATATCTTTGCTTGTTCTGAAAAAGCTAATGATCCATTGTGTGCAAAAGGTGATGTTACAGAAAGTATCTTCTCGAACATTGGTAGAACACTCATAAAATTGGTTGCATACTACTCTAAATTATATGGAAAGTAAAATAATAAGCTTTACATCAAGTTAGCGCATAGCAGTTTTCAGCAAAATTCAGCTCTACACTCTATCGACCTCAATGCATTACCATCTATTCTATGCATTTTCTGTTAAGGATAGGACATAACAACTCATTGTGAGCTGGAATTGTATAGATATTGCCTGTATACATGACAGAGCCATGGAATACTCATATGCAAGACGAATTCAGAGACCTACCTCATAACATTCAGAGCGGTACAGGCAATAACTTTGTTTAGTTCTGTAAACGCTAATGTTCCATTGTGTACAAAACTTGATGTTACTGAAAGTATCTTCTTGAACATTGGTAGAACACTCATAAAATTTGTTCCATACTACTCTAAATCATACGGAAAGTAAAATAATAAGGCTTACATCAAGTTCTCACATAGCAGTTTTCAGCAAAATTCAACTCTACACTCTATCGAGCTCAATGCATTACCTTCTATTCTATGCATTTTCTCTTAAGGATGTGGACATAACAACTCATTGTGAGCTGGAATTGTATAGATATTGCCTGTATACTTGTCACAGCCATGGAATACTCAAACGCAAGACGAATTCAGGAACCTACCTTATAACATTCAGAGTGGTACAGGCAATATCTTTGTTTAGTTCTGTAAATGCTAATGTTAATTTGTGTACAAAAGGTGATGTTACAGAAAGTATCTTCTCGAAAATTGGTAAAACACTCATAAAATTGGTTGCACACTACTCTAAATCATATGGTAAGCAAAATAATAAGGTTTACATCAAGTTAGCGCATAGCAGTTTTCAGCAAAATTCAACTCTACACTCTATCGAGCTCAATGCATTACCTTCTATTCTATGCATTTTCTGTTAAGGATAGGACATAACAACTCATTGTGAGCTGGAATTGTATAGATATTGCCTGTATACTTGTCAGAGCCATGGAATACTCATATGCAAGACGAATTCAGAGACCTACCTCATAACATTCAGAGCGGTACAGGCAATATCTTTGTTTAGTTCTGTAAACGCTAATGTTGCATTGTGTACAAAACGTGATGTTACTGAAAGTATCTTCCCGACCATTGGTAGAACACTCAAAAAATTGGTTGCATACTACTCTAAATCTTATGGAAAGTAAAATAATAAGGCTTACATCAAGTTATCTCATAGCAGTTTTCAGCAAAATTCAACTCTACTCTCTATCGAGCTCAATGCATTACCTTCTATTCTATGCATTTTCTCTTAAGGATGTGGACATAACAACTCATTGTGAGCTGGAATTGTATAGATATTGCCTGTATACTTCTCAGAGCCATGGACTACGCAAATGCAAGATGAATTCAGGAACCTACCTCATAACATTCAGAGTGGTGCAGGCAATATATTTGTTTAGTTCTGTAAACGCTAATGGTCCATTGTGTACAAAACTTGATGTTACTGAAAGTATCTTCTTGAACATTGGTAGAAGACTCATAAAATTGGTTCCATACTACTCTAAATCATACGGAAAGTAAAATAATAAGGCTTACATCAAGTTCTCACATAGCAGTTTTCAGCAAAAGTCAACTCTACACTCTATCGAGCTCAATGCATTACCTTATATTCCATGCATTTTCAGTTAAGGATAGGACATAACAACTCAGGGTGAGCTGGAATTGCATAGATATTGCCTGTATACTTGTCAGAGCCATGGAATACTCAAAGGCAAGACGAATTCAGGAACCTATCTCATAACATTCAGAGTGCTACAGGCAATATCTTTGTTTAGTTCTGTAAATGCTAATGTTGCATTGTGTACAAAAGTTGATGTTACAGAAAGTATCTTCTCGAACATTGGTAGAACACTCATAAAACTGGTTGCATACTGTTCTAAATCATATGGAAAGTAAAGTAATAAGGTTTACATCAAGTTAGCACATAGCAGTTTTCAGCAAAATTCAACTCTACACTCTATCGTGCTCAATGCATTACCTTCTATTTATGCATTTTCTGTTAAGGATAGGACATAACAACTCATTGTGAGCTGGAATTGTATAGATATTGCCTGTATACTTCTCAGAACCATGGAATACGCAAATGCAAGATGAATTCAGGAACCTACCTCATAACATTCAGAGTGGTGCAGGCAATATCTTTGTTTAGTTCTGTAAACGCTAATGGTCCATTGTGTACAAAGTGTGATGTTACAGAAAGTATATTCTCGAACTTTGGTAGAACACTCATATAATTGGTTGCATACTACTCTTAATCATATGGAAAGTAAAATAATAATGTTAACATCAAGTTATCACATAGTAGTTTTCAGCAAAATTCAACTCTACCCTCTATTGATCTCAATGCAATACCTTATATACCATGCATTTTCAGTTAAGGACGAGGACATAACAACTCAAGTTGAGCTGGATTTGCATAGATATTGCCTGTATACTTGTCAGAGCCATGTAATACTCAAAAGGCAAGACGAATTCAGGAACCTACCTCATAACATTCAGAGTGGTATTGGCAATATCTTTGCTTGTTCTGAAAAAGCTAATGATCCATTGTGTGCAAAAGGTGATGTTACAGAAAGTATCTTCTCGAACATTGGTAGAACACTCATAAAATTGGTTGCATACTACTCTAAATTATATGGAAAGTAAAATAATAAGCTTTACATCAAGTTAGCGCATAGCAGTTTTCAGCAAAATTCAGCTCTACACTCTATCGACCTCAATGCATTACCATCTATTCTATGCATTTTCTGTTAAGGATAGGACATAACAACTCATTGTGAGCTGGAATTGTATAGATATTGCCTGTATACTTGACAGAGCCATGGAATACTCATATGCAAGACGAATTCAGAGACCTACCTCATAACATTCAGAGCGGTACAGGCAATATCTTTGTTTAGTTCTGTAAAAGCTTATGTTCCATTGTGTACAAAACGTGATGTTACTGAAAGTATCTTCTCGAACATTGTTAGAACACTGATAAAATTGGTTCCATAATACTCTAAATCATATGGAATGTAAAATAATAAGGTTTACATCAAGTTATCACATAGTAGTTTTCAGCAAATTTCAACTCTACTCTCTATTGATCTCAAAGCAATACCTTATATTCCATGCATTTTCAGTTAAGGATAGGACATAACAACTCAGGGTGAGCTGGAATTGCATAGATATTGCCTGTATACTTGTCAGAGCCATGGAATACTCAAAGGCAAGACGAATTCAGGAACCTAGCTCATAACATTCAGAGTGCTACAGGCAATATCTTTGTTTAGTTCTGTAAATGCTAATGTTGCATTGTGTACAAAAGTTGATGTTACAGAAAGTATCTTCTCGAACATTGGTAGAACACTCATAAAATTTGTTCCATACTACTCTAAATCATACGGAAAGTAAAATAATAAGGCTTACATCAAGTTCTCACATAGCAGTTTTCAGCAAAATTCAACTCTACACTCTATCGAGCTCAATGCATTACCTTCTATTCTATGCATTTTCTCTTAAGGATGTGGACATAACAACTCATTGTGAGCTGGAATTGTATAGATATTGCCTGTATACTTGTCACAGCCATGGAATACTCAAACGCAAGACGAATTCAGGAACCTACCTTATAACATTCAGAGTGGTACAGGCAATATCTTTGTTTAGTTCTGTAAATGCTAATGTTAATTTGTGTACAAAAGGTGATGTTACAGAAAGTATCTTCTCGAAAATTGGTAAAACACTCATAAAATTGGTTGCACACTACTCTAAATCATATGGTAAGCAAAATAATAAGGTTTACATCAAGTTAGCGCATAGCAGTTTTCAGCAAAATTCAACTCTACACTCTATCGAGCTCAATGCATTACCTTCTATTCTATGCATTTTCTGTTAAGGATAGGACATAACAACTCATTGTGAGCTGGAATTGTATAGATATTGCCTGTATACTTGTCAGAGCCATGGAATACTCATATGCAAGACGAATTCAGAGACCTACCTCATAACATTCAGAGCGGTACAGGCAATATCTTTGTTTAGTTCTGTAAACGCTAATGTTCCATTGTGTACAAAACGTGATGTTACTGAAAGTATCTTCCCGACCATTGGTAGAACACTCAAAAAATTGGTTGCATACTACTCTAAATCTTATGGAAAGTAAAATAATAAGGCTTACATCAAGTTATCTCATAGCAGTTTTCAGCAAAATTCAACTCTACTCTCTATCGAGCTCAATGCATTACCTTCTATTCTATGCATTTTCTCTTAAGGATGTGGACATAACAACTCATTGTGAGCTGGAATTGTATAGATATTGCCTGTATACTTCTCAGAGCCATGGACTACGCACATGCAAGATGAATTCAGGAACCTACCTCATAACATTTAGAGTGGAACAGTAAATATCTTTGTTTTGTTCTGTAAACGGAAATGTTCCATTGTGTAAAAAAGATGAAGTTACTAAAAGTAACTTCTCCAACATTGGTAGCACACTCATAAAATCGGTTGCATACTACTCTAAGTGATGTGGTAAGTAAAATAATTAGGTTTACAGCAAGTTATCACATAGTAGTTTCCAGCAAAATTCAACTCTACACTCTATTGAGCTGAATGCATTACATTCTATTGTATGCATTTTGAGTTATGTATGTGTACATAACTACTCAGGGTGAGGTGGAACGGTAGAAATATTGCAGGTATCCTACTCAGAGCCATGGAATACTCAATTGCAAGGTGAATTCAGGAAGCTACCTCATAACATTTAGAATGGTACAGGCAATATCTTTGTTTAGTTCTGTAAAAGCTTATGTTCCATTGTGTACAAAACGTGATGTTACTGAAAGTATCTTCTCGAACATTGTTAGAACACTGATAAAATTGGTTCCATAATACTCTAAATCATATGGAATGTAAAATAATAAGGTTTACATCAAGTTATCACATAGTAGTTTTCAGCAAATTTCAACTCTACTCTCTATTGATCTCAAAGCAATACCTTATATTCCATGCATTTTCAGTTAAGGATAGGACATAACAACTCAGGGTGAGCTGGAATTGCATAGATATTGCCTGTTTACTTGTCAGAGCCATGGAATACTCAAAGGCAAGACGAATTCAGGAACCTATCTCATAACATTCAGAGTGCTACAGGCAATATCTTTGTTTAGTTCTGTAAATGCTAATGTTGCATTGTGTACAAAAGTTGATGTTACAGAAAGTATCTTCTCGAACATTGGTACAACACTCATAAAACTGGTTGCATACTGTTCTAAATCATATGGAAAGTAAAATAATAAGGTTTACATCAAGTTAGCACATAGCAGTTTTCAGCAAAATTCAACTCTACACTCTATCGTGCTCAATGCATTACCTTCTATTTATGCATTTTCTGTTAAGGATAGGACATAACAACTCATTGTGAGCTGGAATTGTATAGATATTGCCTGTATACTTCTCAGAACCATGGAATACGCAAATGCAAGATGAATTCAGGAACCTACCTCATAACATTCAGAGTGGTGCAGGCAATATCTTTGTTTAGTTCTGTAAACGCTAATGGTCCATTGTGTACAAAGTGTGATGTTACAGAAAGTATATTCTCGAACTTTGGTAGAACACTCATAAAATTGGTTGCATACTACTCTTAATCATATGGAAAGTAAAATAATAATGTTAACATCAAGTTATCACATAGTAGTTTTCAGCAAAATTCAACTCTACCCTCTATTGATCTCAATGCAATACCTTATATACCATGCATTTTCAGTTAAGGACGAGGACATAACAACTCAAGTTGAGCTGGATTTGCATAGATATTGCCTGTATACTTGTCAGAGCCATGTAATACTCAAAGGCAAGACGAATTCAGGAACCTACCTCATAACATTCAGAGTGGTATTGGCAATATCTTTGCTTGTTCTGAAAAAGCTAATGATCCATTGTGTGCAAAAGGTGATGTTACAGAAAGTATCTTCTCGAACATTGGTAGAACACTCATAAAATTGGTTGCATACTACTCTAAATTATATGGAAAGTAAAATAATAAGCTTTACATCAAGTTAGCGCATAGCAGTTTTCAGCAAAATTCAGCTCTACACTCTATCGACCTCAATGCATTACCATCTATTCTATGCATTTTCTGTTAAGGATAGGACATAACAACTCATTGTGAGCTGGAATTGTATAGATATTGCCTGTATACTTGACAGAGCCATGGAATACTCATATGCAAGACGAATTCAGAGACCTACCTCATAACATTCAGAGCGGTACAGGCAATAACTTTGTTTAGTTCTGTAAACGCTAATGTTCCATTGTGTACAAAACTTGATGTTACTGAAAGTATCTTCTTGAACATTGGTAGAACACTCATAAAATTTGTTCCATACTACTCTAAATCATACGGAAAGTAAAATAATAAGGCTTACATCAAGTTCTCACATAGCAGTTTTCAGCAAAATTCAACTCTACACTCTATCGAGCTCAATGCATTACCTTCTATTCTATGCATTTTCTCTTAAGGATGTGGACATAACAACTCATTGTGAGCTGGAATTGTATAGATATTGCCTGTATACTTGTCACAGCCATGGAATACTCAAACGCAAGACGAATTCAGGAACCTACCTTATAACATTCAGAGTGGTACAGGCAATATCTTTGTTTAGTTCTGTAAATGCTAATGTTAATTTGTGTACAAAAGGTGATGTTACAGAAAGTATCTTCTCGAAAATTGGTAAAACACTCATAAAATTGGTTGCACACTACTCTAAATCATATGGTAAGCAAAATAATAAGGTTTACATCAAGTTAGCGAATAGCAGTTTTCAGCAAAATTCAACTCTACTCTCTATCGAGCTCAATGCATTACCTTCTATTCTATGCATTTTCTCTTAAGGATGTGGACATAACAACTCATTGTGAGCTGGAATTGTATAGATATTGCCTGTATACTTCTCAGAGCCATGGACTACGCAAATGCAAGATGAATTCAGGAACCTACCTCATAACATTCAGAGTGGTGCAGGCAATATATTTGTTTAGTTCTGTAAACGCTAATGGTCCATTGTGTACAAAACTTGATGTTACTGAAAGTATCTTCTTGAACATTGGTAGAAGACTCATAAAATTGGTTCCATACTACACTAAATCATACGGAAAGTAAAATAATAAGGCTTACATCAAGTTCTCACATAGCAGTTTTCAGCAAAAGTCAACTCTACACTCTATCGAGCTCAATGCATTACCTTCTATTCTATGCATTTTCTGTTAAGGATAGGACATAACAACTCATTGTGAGCTGGAATTGTATAGATATTGCCTGTATACTTGTCAGAGCCATGGAATACTCAAAGGCAAGACGAATTCAGGAACCTATCTCATAACATTCAGAGTGGTACAGGCAATTTCTTTGTTTAGTTCTGTAAATGCTAATGTTGCATTGTGTACAAAAGTTGATGTTACAGAAAGTATCTTCTCGAACATTGGTAGAACACTCATAAAACTGGTTGCATACTGTTCTAAATCATATGGAAAGTAAAATAATAAGGTTCACATCAAGTTATCACATAGCAGTTTTCAGCAAAATTCAACTCTACACTCTACTGAGCTGAAAGCATTATCTTATATTCCATGCATTTTCTGTTAAAGACGAGGACATAACAACTCAGGGTGAGCTGGAATTTTATAGATATTGCCTGTATATTTGTCAGAGCAATGGAATACACAAGTGCAAGATGAATTCAGGAACCTACCTCATAACATTCAGAGTGGTATAGGCAATATCTTTGTTCTGTAAACGCTAATGGTCCATTGTGTACAAAAGCTGATGTTACAGAAAGTATCTTCTCGAACTTTGGTAGAACACTCATAAAATTGGTTGCATACTACTCTTAATCATATGGAAAGTAAAATAATAATGTTTACATCAAGTTATCACATAGTAGTTTTCAGCAAAATTCAACTCTACCCTCTATTGATCTCAATGCAATACCCTATATACTATGCATTTTCAGTTAAGGACGAGGACATAACAACTCAAGTTGAGCTGGATTTGCATAGATATTGCCTGTATACTTGTCAGAGCCATGTAATACTCAAAGGCAAGACGAATTCAGGAACCAACCTAATCACATTCAGAGTGGTATTGTCAATATCTTTGCTTGTTCTGAAAAAGCTAATGATCCATTGTGTGCAAAAGGTGATGTTACAGAAAGTATCTTCTCGAACATTGGTAGAACACTCATAAAATTGGTTGCATACTACTCTAAATCATATGATAAGCAAAATAATAAGGTTTACATCAAGTTATCACATAGTAGTTTCCCGCAAAATTCATCTCAACACTCTATTCAGCTGAATGCATTACTTTCTAGATGCTTTTTGAGTTATGGATGTGTACATAACTACTCAGGGTGAGGTGGAACAGTATAAATATTGCATGTATCCTACTCAGAGCCAAGGAATACACAAATGCAAGGTGAATTCAGGAAGCTACCTCATAACATTTAGAGTGGAGCAGTAAATATCTTTATTTTGTTCTGTAAACGGAAATGTTCCATTGTGTAAAAAAGATGAAGTTACTAAAAGTAACTTCTCCAACATTGGTAGCACACTCATAAAATCGGTTGCATACTACTCTAAGTGATGTGGTAAGTAAAATAATTAGGTTTACAGCAAGTTATCACATAGTAGTTTCCAGCAAAATTCAACTCTACACTCTATTGAGCTGAATGCATTACATTCTATTGTATGCATTTTGAGTTATGGATGTGTACATAACTACTCAGGGTGAGCTGGAACGGTAGAAATATTGCAGGTATCCTACTCAGAGCCATGGAATACTCAATTGCAAGGTGAATTCAGGAAGCTACCTCATAACATTTAGAGTGGTACAGGCAATATCTTTCTTTAGTTCTGTAAAAGCTTATGTTCCATTGTGTACAAAACGTGATGTTACTGAAAGTATCTTCTCGAACATTGTTAGAACACTGATAAAATTGGTTCCATAATACTCTAAATCATATGGAATATAAAATAATAAGGTTTACATCAAGTTATCACATAGTAGTTTTCAGCAAATTTCAACTCTACTCTCTATTGATCTCAAAGCAATACCTTATATTCCATGCATTTTCAGTTAAGGATAGGACATAACAACTCAGTGTGAGCTGGAATTGCATAGATATTGCCTGTATACTTGTCAGAGCCATGGAATACTCAAAGGCAAGACGAATTCAGGAACCTATCTCATAACATTCAGAGTGCTACAGGCAATATCTTTGTTTAGTTCTGTAAATGCTAATGTTGCATTGTGTACAAAAGTTGATGTTACAGAAAGTATCTTCTCGAACATTGGTAGAACACTCATAAAACTGGTTGCATACTGTTCTAAATCATATGGAAAGTAAAATAATGTTCACATCAAGTTATCACATAGCAGTTTTCAGCAAAATTCAACTCTACACTCTACTGAGCTGAAAGCATTACCTTATATTCCATGCATTTTCTGTTAAGGACGAGGACATAACAACACAGGGTGAGCTGGAATTTTATAGATATTGCCTGTATACTTGTCAGAGCAATGGAATACACAAGTGCAAGATGAATGCAGGAACCTACCTCATAACATTCAGAGTTGTATAGGCAATATCTTTGTTCTGTAAACTCTAATGGTCCATTGTGTACAAAAGGTGATGTTACAGAAAGTATCTTCTCGAACTTTGGTAGAACACTCATAAAATTGTTTGCATACTACTCTAAATCATATGGAAAGTAAAATAAAGTGGTTTACATCAAGTTATCACATAGTAGTTTTCATCAAATTTCAACTCTACACTCTATCGTGCTCAATGCAATACCTTATATACCATGCATTTTCAGTTAAGGACGAGGACATAACAACTCAAGTTGAGCTGGATTTGCATAGATATTGCCTGTATACTTGTCAGAGCCATGGAATACGCAAATGCAAGATGAATTCAGGAACCTACCTCATAACATTCAGAGTGGTGCAGGCAATATCTTTGTTTAGTTCTGTAAACGCTAATGGTCCATTGTGTACAAAGTGTGATGTTACAGAAAGTATCTTCTCGAACTTTGGTAGAACACTCATAAAATTGGTTGCATACTACTCTTAATCATATGGAAAGTAAAATAATAATGTTAACATCAAGTTATCACATAGTAGTTTTCAGCAAAATTCAACACTACCCTCTATTGATCTCAATGCAATACCTTATATACCATGCATTTTCAGTTAAGGACGAGGACATAACAACTCAAGTTGAGCTGGATTTGCATAGATATTGCCTGTATACTTGTCAGAGCCATGGAATACTCAAAGGCAAGACGAATTCAGGAACCTACCTCATAACATTCAGAGTGGTATTGGCAATATCTTTGCTTGTTCTGAAAAAGCTAATGATCCATTGTGTGCAAAAGGTGATGTTACAGAAAGTATCTTCTCGAACATTGGTAGAACACTCATAAAATTGGTTGCATACTACTCTAAATCATATGGAAAGTAAAATAATAAGCTTTACATCAAGTTAGCGCATAGCAGTTTTCAGCAAAATTCAGCTCTACACTCTATCGACCTCAATGCATTACCATCTATTCTATGCATTTTCTGTTAAGGATAGGACATAACAACTCATTGTGAGCTGGAATTGTATAGATATTGCCTGTATACTTGACAGAGCCATGGAATACTCATATGCAAGACGAATTCAGAGACCTACCTCATAACATTCAGAGCGGTACAGGCAATAACTTTGTTTAGTTCTGTAAACGCTAATGTTCCATTGTGTACAAAACTTGATGTTACTGAAAGTATCTTCTTGAACATTGGTAGAACACTCATAAAATTTGTTCCATACTACTCTAAATCATACGGAAAGTAAAATAATAAGGCTTACATCAAGTTCTCACATAGCAGTTTTCAGCAAAATTCAACTCTACACTCTATCGAGCTCAATGCATTACCTTCTATTCTATGCATTTTCTCTTAAGGATGTGGACATAACAACTCATTGTGAGCTGGAATTGTATAGATATTGCCTGTATACTTGTCAGAGCCATGGAATACTCAAAGGCAAGACGAATTCAGGAACCTATCTCATAACATTCAGAGTGCTACAGGCAATATCTTTGTTTAGTTCTGTAAATGCTAATGTTGCATTGTGTACAAAAGTTGATGTTACAGAAAGTATCTTCTCGAACATTGGTAGAACACTCATAAAACTGGTTGCATACTGTTCTAAATCATATGGAAAGTAAAATAATAAGGTTTACATCAAGTTAGCACATAGCAGTTTTCAGCAAAATTCAACTCTACACTCTATCGTGCTCAATGCATTACCTTCTATTTATGCATTTTCTGTTAAGGATAGGACATAACAACTCATTGTGAGCTGGAATTGTATAGATATTGCCTGTATACTTCTCAGAACCATGGAATACGCAAATGCAAGATGAATTCAGGAACCTACCTCATAACATTCAGAGTGGTGCAGGCAATATCTTTGTTTAGTTCTGTAAACGCTAATGGTCCATTGTGTACAAAGTGTGATGTTACAGAAAGTATATTCTCGAACTTTGGTAGAACACTCATAAAATTGGTTGCATACTACTCTTAATCATATGGAAAGTAAAATAATAATGTTAACATCAAGTTATCACATAGTAGTTTTCAGCAAAATTCAACTCTACCCTCTATTGATCTCAATGCAATACCTTATATACCATGCATTTTCAGTTAAGGACGAGGACATAACAACTCAAGTTGAGCTGGATTTGCATAGATATTGCCTGTATACTTGTCAGAGCCATGGAATACTCAAAGGCAAGACGAATTCAGGAACCTACCTCATAACATTCAGAGTGGTATTGGCAATATCTTTGCTTGTTCTGAAAAAGCTAATGATCCATTGTGTGCAAAAGGTGATGTTACAGAAAGTATCTTCTCGAACATTGGTAGAACACTCATAAAATTGGTTGCATACTACTCTAAATTATATGGAAAGTAAAATAATAAGCTTTACATCAAGTTAGCGCATAGCAGTTTTCAGCAAAATTCAGCTCTACACTCTATCGACCTCAATGCATTACCATCTATTCTATGCATTTTCTCTTAAGGATGTGGACATAACAACTCATTGTGAGCTGGAATTGTATAGATATTGCCTGTATACTTGTCACAGCCATGGAATACTCAAACGCAAGACGAATTCAGGAACCTACCTTATAACATTCAGAGTGGTACAGGCAATATCTTTGTTTAGTTCTGTAAATGCTAATGTTAATTTGTGTACAAAAGGTGATGTTACAGAAAGTATCTTCTCGAAAATTGGTAAAACACTCATAAAATTGGTTGCACACTACTCTAAATCATATGGTAAGCAAAATAATAAGGTTTACATCAAGTTAGCGCATAGCAGTTTTCAGCAAAATTCAACTCTACACTCTATCGAGCTCAATGCATTACCTTCTATTCTATGCATTTTCTGTTAAGGATAGGACATAACAACTCATTGTGAGCTGGAATTGTATAGATATTGCCTGTATACTTGTCAGAGCCATGGAATACTCATATGCAAGACGAATTCAGAGACCTACCTCATAACATTCAGAGCGGTACAGGCAATATCTTTGTTTAGTTCTGTAAACGCTAATGTTCCATTGTGTACAAAACGTGATGTTACTGAAAGTATCTTCCCGACCATTGGTAGAACACTCAAAAAATTGGTTGCATACTACTCTAAATCTTATGGAAAGTAAAATAATAAGGCTTACATCAAGTTATCTCATAGCAGTTTTCAGCAAAATTCAACTCTACTCTCTATCGAGCTCAATGCATTACCTTCTATTCTATGCATTTTCTCTTAAGGATGTGGACATAACAACTCATTGTGAGCTGGAATTGTATAGATATTGCCTGTATACTCGTCAAAGCCATGGAATACTCAAATGCAAGGTGAATTCAGGAAGCTACCTCATAACATTTAGAGTGGAACAGTAAATATCTTTGTTTTGTTCTGTAAACGGAAATGTTCCATTGTGTAAAAAAGATGAAGTTACTAAAAGTAACTTCTCCAACATTGGTAGCACACTCATAAAATCGGTTGCATACTACTCTAAGTGATGTGGTAAGTAAAATAATTAGGTTTACAGCAAGTTATCACATAGTAGTTTCCAGCAAAATTCAACTCTACACTCTATTGAGCTGAATGCATTACATTCTATTGTATGCATTTTGAGTTATGTATGTGTACATAACTACTCAGGGTGAGGTGGAACGGTAGAAATATTGCAGGTATCCTACTCAGAGCCATGGAATACTCAATTGCAAGGTGAATTCAGGAAGCTACCTCATAACATTTAGAATGGTACAGGCAATATCTTTGTTTAGTTCTGTAAAAGCTTATGTTCCATTGTGTACAAAACGTGATGTTACTGAAAGTATCTTCTCGAACATTGTTAGAACACTGATAAAATTGGTTCCATAATACTCTAAATCATATGGAATGTAAAATAATAAGGTTTACATCAAGATATCACATAGTAGTTTTCAGCAAATTTCAACTCTACTCTCTATTGATCTCAAAGCAATACCTTATATTCCATGCATTTTCAGTTAAGGATAGGACATAACAACTCAGGGTGAGCTGGAATTGCATAGATATTGCCTGTATACTTGTCAGAGCCATGGAATACTCAAAGGCAAGACGAATTCAGGAACCTATCTCATAACATTCAGAGTGCTACAGGCAATATCTTTGTTTAGTTCTGTAAATGCTAATGTTGCATTGTGTACAAAAGTTGATGTTACAGAAAGTATCTTCTCGAACATTGGTAGAACACTCATAAAACTGGTTGCATACTGTTCTAAATCATATGGAAAGTAAAATAATAAGGTTTACATCAAGTTAGCACATAGCAGTTTTCAGCAAAATTCAACTCTACACTCTATCGTGCTCAATGCATTACCTTCTATTTATGCATTTTCTGTTAAGGATAGGACATAACAACTCATTGTGAGCTGGAATTGTATAGATATTGCCTGTATACTTCTCAGAACCATGGAATACGCAAATGCAAGATGAATTCAGGAACCTACCTCATAACATTCAGAGTGGTGCAGGCAATATCTTTGTTTAGTTCTGTAAACGCTAATGGTCCATTGTGTACAAAGTGTGATGTTACAGAAAGTATATTCTCGAACTTTGGTAGAACACTCATAAAATTGGTTGCATACTACTCTTAATCATATGGAAAGTAAAATAATAATGTTAACATCAAGTTATCACATAGTAGTTTTCAGCAAAATTCAACTCTACCCTCTATTGATCTCAATGCAATACCTTATATACCATGCATTTTCAGTTAAGGACGAGGACATAACAACTCAAGTTGAGCTGGATTTGCATAGATATTGCCTGTATACTTGTCAGAGCCATGGAATACTCAAAGGCAAGACGAATTCAGGAACCTACCTCATAACATTCAGAGTGGTATTGGCAATATCTTTGCTTGTTCTGAAAAAGCTAATGATCCATTGTGTGCAAAAGGTGATGTTACAGAAAGTATCTTCTCGAACATTGGTAGAACACTCATAAAATTGGTTGCATACTACTCTAAATTATATGGAAAGTAAAATAATAAGCTTTACATCAAGTTAGCGCATAGCAGTTTTCAGCAAAATTCAGCTCTACACTCTATCGACCTCAATGCATTACCATCTATTCTATGCATTTTCTCTTAAGGATGTGGACATAACAACTCATTGTGAGCTGGAATTGTATAGATATTGCCTGTATACTTGTCACAGCCATGGAATACTCAAACGCAAGACGAATTCAGGAACCTACCTTATAACATTCAGAGTGGTACAGGCAATATCTTTGTTTAGTTCTGTAAATGCTAATGTTAATTTGTGTACAAAAGGTGATGTTACAGAAAGTATCTTCTCGAAAATTGGTAAAACACTCATAAAATTGGTTGCACACTACTCTAAATCATATGGTAAGCAAAATAATAAGGTTTACATCAAGTTAGCGCATAGCAGTTTTCAGCAAAATTCAACTCTACACTCTATCGAGCTCAATGCATTACCTTCTATTCTATGCATTTTCTGTTAAGGATAGGACATAACAACTCATTGTGAGCTGGAATTGTATAGATATTGCCTGTATACTTGTCAGAGCCATGGAATACTCATATGCAAGACGAATTCAGAGACCTACCTCATAACATTCAGAGCGGTACAGGCAATATCTTTGTTTAGTTCTGTAAACGCTAATGTTCCATTGTGTACAAAACGTGATGTTACTGAAAGTATCTTCCCGACCATTGGTAGAACACTCAAAAAATTGGTTGCATACTACTCTAAATCTTATGGAAAGTAAAATAATAAGGCTTACATCAAGTTATCTCATAGCAGTTTTCAGCAAAATTCAACTCTACTCTCTATCGAGCTCAATGCATTACCTTCTATTCTATGCATTTTCTCTTAAGGATGTGGACATAACAACTCATTGTGAGCTGGAATTGTATAGATATTGCCTGTATACTCGTCAAAGCCATGGAATACTCAAATGCAAGGTGAATTCAGGAAGCTACCTCATAACATTTAGAGTGGAACAGTAAATATCTTTGTTTTGTTCTGTAAACGGAAATGTTCCATTGTGTAAAAAAGATGAAGTTACTAAAAGTAACTTCTCCAACATTGGTAGCACACTCATAAAATCGGTTGCATACTACTCTAAGTGATGTGGTAAGTAAAATAATTAGGTTTACAGCAAGTTATCACATAGTAGTTTCCAGCAAAATTCAACTCTACACTCTATTGAGCTGAATGCATTACATTCTATTGTATGCATTTTGAGTTATGTATGTGTACATAACTACTCAGGGTGAGGTGGAACGGTAGAAATATTGCAGGTATCCTACTCAGAGCCATGGAATACTCAATTGCAAGGTGAATTCAGGAAGATACCTCATAACATTTAGAATGGTACAGGCAATATCTTTGTTTAGTTCTGTAAAAGCTTATGTTCCATTGTGTACAAAACGTGATGTTACTGAAAGTATCTTCTCGAACATTGTTAGAACACTGATAAAATTGGTTCCATAATACTCTAAATCATATGGAATGTAAAATAATAAGGTTTACATCAAGTTATCACATAGTAGTTTTCAGCAAATTTCAACTCTACTCTCTATTGATCTCAAAGCAATACCTTATATTCCATGCATTTTCAGTTAAGGATAGGACATAACAACTCAGGGTGAGCTGGAATTGCATAGATATTGCCTGTATACTTGTCAGAGCCATGGAATACTCAAAGGCAAGACGAATTCAGGAACCTATCTCATAACATTCAGAGTGCTACAGGCAATATCTTTGTTTAGTTCTGTAAATGCTAATGTTGCATTGTGTACAAAAGTTGATGTTACAGAAAGTATCTTCTCGAACATTGGTAGAACACTCATAAAACTGGTTGCATACTGTTCTAAATCATATGGAAAGTAAAATAATAAGGTTTACATCAAGTTAGCACATAGCAGTTTTCAGCAAAATTCAACTCTACACTCTATCGTGCTCAATGCATTACCTTCTATTTATGCATTTTCTGTTAAGGATAGGACATAACAACTCATTGTGAGCTGGAATTGTATAGATATTGCCTGTATACTTCTCAGAACCATGGAATACGCAAATGCAAGATGAATTCAGGAACCTATCTCATAACATTCAGAGTGCTACAGGCAATATCTTTGTTTAGTTCTGTAAATGCTAATGTTGCATTGTGTACAAAAGATGATGTTACAGAAAGTATCTTCTCGAACATTGGTAGAACACTCATAAAACTGGTTGCATACTGTTCTAAATCATATGGAAAGTAAAATAATAAGGTTTACATCAAGTTAGCACATAGCAGTTTTCAGCAAAATTCAACTCTACACTCTATCGTGCTCAATGCATTACCTTCTATTTATGCATTTTCTGTTAAGGATAGGACATAACAACTCATTGTGAGCTGGAATTGTATAGATATTGCCTGTATACTTCTCAGAACCATGGAATACGCAAATGCAAGATGAATTCAGGAACCTACCTCATAACATTCAGAGTGGTGCAGGCAATATCTTTGTTTAGTTCTGTAAACGCTAATGGTCCATTGTGTACAAAGTGTGATGTTACAGAAAGTATATTCTCGAACTTTGGTAGAACACTCATAAAATTGGTTGCATACTACTCTTAATCATATGGAAAGTAAAATAATAATGTTTACATCAAGTTATCACATAGTAGTTTTCAGCAAAATTCAACTCTACCCTCTATTGATCTCAATGCAATACCTTATATACCATGCATTTTCAGTTAAGGACGAGGACATAACAACTCAAGTTGAGCTGGATTTGCATAGATATTGCCTGTATACTTGTCAGAGCCATGGAATACTCAAAGGCAAGACGAATTCAGGTACCTACCTCATAACATTCAGAGTGGTATTGGCAATATCTTTGCTTGTTCTGAAAAAGCTAATGATCCATTGTGTGCAAAAGGTGATGTTACAGAAAGTATCTTCTCGAACATTGGTAGAACACTCATAAAATTGGTTGCATACTACTCTAAATCATATGGAAAGTAAAATAATAAGCTTTACATCAAGTTAGCGCATAGCAGTTTTCAGCAAAATTCAGCTCTACACTCTATCGACCTCAATGCATTACCATCTATTCTATGCATTTTCTGTTAAGGATAGGACATAACAACTCATTGTGAGCTGGAATTGTATAGATATTGCCAGAATACTTGACAGAGCCATGGAATACTCATATGCAAGACGAATTCAGAGACCTACCTCATAACATTCAGAGCGGTACAGGCAATAACTTTGTTTAGTTCTGTAAACGCTAATGTTCCATTGTGTACAAAACTTGATGTTACTGAAAGTATCTTCTTGAACATTGGTAGAACACTCATAAAATTTGTTCCATACTACTCTAAATCATACGGAAAGTAAAATAATAAGGCTTACATCAAGTTCTCACATAGCAGTTTTCAGCAAAATTCAACTCTACACTCTATCGAGCTCAATGCATTACCTTCTATTCTATGCATTTTCTCTTAAGGATGTGGACATAACAACTCATTGTGAGCTGGAATTGTATAGATATTGGCTGTATACTTCTCAGAGCCATGGAATACTCAAACGCAAGACGAATTCAGGAACCTACCTTATAACATTCAGAGTGGTACAGGCAATATCTTTGTTTAGTTCTGTAAATGCTAATGTTAATTTGTGTACAAAAGGTGATGTTACAGAAAGTATCTTCTCGAAAATTGGTAAAACACTCATAAAATTGGTTGCACACTACTCTAAATCATATGGTAAGCAAAATAATAAGGTTTACATCAAGTTAGCGCATAGCAGTTTTCAGCAAAATTCAACTCTACACTCTATCGAGCTCAATGCATTACCTTCTATTCTATGCATTTTCTGTTAAGGATAGGACATAACAACTCATTGTGAGCTGGAATTGTATAGATATTGCCTGTATACTTGTCAGAGCCATGGAATACTCATATGCAAGACGAATTCAGAGACCTACCTCATAACATTCAGAGCGGTACAGGCAATATCTTTGTTTAGTTCTGTAAACGCTAATGTTCCATTGTGTACAAAACGTGATGTTACTGAAAGTATCTTCCCGACCATTGGTAGAACACTCAAAAAATTGGTTGCATACTACTCTAAATCTTATGGAAAGTAAAATAATAAGGCTTACATCAAGTTATCTCATAGCAGTTTTCAGCAAAATTCAACTCTACTCTCTATCGAGCTCAATGCATTACCTTCTATTCTATGCATTTTCTCTTAAGGATGTGGACATAACAACTCATTGTGAGCTGGAATTGTATAGATATTGCCTGTATACTCGTCAAAGCCATGGAATACTCAAATGCAAGGTGAATTCAGGAAGCTACCTCATAACATTTAGAGTGGAACAGTAAATATCTTTGTTTTGTTCTGTAAACGGAAATGTTCCATTGTGTAAAAAAGATGAAGTTACTAAAAGTAACTTCTCCAACATTGGTAGCACACTCATAAAATCGGTTGCATACTACTCTAAGTGATGTGGTAAGTAAAATAATTAGGTTTACAGCAAGTTATCACATAGTAGTTTCCAGCAAAATTCAACTCTACACTCTATTGAGCTGAATGCATTACATTCTATTGTATGCATTTTGAGTTATGTATGTGTACATAACTACTCAGGGTGAGGTGGAACGGTAGAAATATTGCAGGTATCCTACTCAGAGCCATGGAATACTCAATTGCAAGGTGAATTCAGGAAGCTACCTCATAACATTTAGAATGGTACAGGCAATATCTTTGTTTAGTTCTGTAAAAGCTTATGTTCCATTGTGTACAAAACGTGATGTTACTGAAAGTATCTTCTCGAACATTGTTAGAACACTGATAAAATTGGTTCCATAATACTCTAAATCATATGGAATGTAAAATAATAAGGTTTACATCAAGATATCACATAGTAGTTTTCAGCAAATTTCAACTCTACTCTCTATTGATCTCAAAGCAATACCTTATATTCCATGCATTTTCAGTTAAGGATAGGACATAACAACTCAGGGTGAGCTGGAATTGCATAGATATTGCCTGTATACTTGTCAGAGCCATGGAATACTCAAAGGCAAGACGAATTCAGGAACCTATCTCATAACATTCAGAGTGCTACAGGCAATATCTTTGTTTAGTTCTGTAAATGCTAATGTTGCATTGTGTACAAAAGTTGATGTTACAGAAAGTATCTTCTCGAACATTGGTAGAACACTCATAAAACTGGTTGCATACTGTTCTAAATCATATGGAAAGTAAAATAATAAGGTTTACATCAAGTTAGCACATAGCAGTTTTCAGCAAAATTCAACTCTACACTCTATCGTGCTCAATGCATTACCTTCTATTTATGCATTTTCTGTTAAGGATAGGACATAACAACTCATTGTGAGCTGGAATTGTATAGATATTGCCTGTATACTTCTCAGAACCATGGAATACGCAAATGCAAGATGAATTCAGGAACCTACCTCATAACATTCAGAGTGGTGCAGGCAATATCTTTGTTTAGTTCTGTAAACGCTAATGGTCCATTGTGTACAAAGTGTGATGTTACAGAAAGTATATTCTCGAACTTTGGTAGAACACTCATAAAATTGGTTGCATACTACTCTTAATCATATGGAAAGTAAAATAATAATGTTAACATCAAGTTATCACATAGTAGTTTTCAGCAAAATTCAACTCTACCCTCTATTGATCTCAATGCAATACCTTATATACCATGCATTTTCAGTTAAGGACGAGGACATAACAACTCAAGTTGAGCTGGATTTGCATAGATATTGCCTGTATACTTGTCAGAGCCATGGAATACTCAAAGGCAAGACGAATTCAGGAACCTACCTCATAACATTCAGAGTGGTATTGGCAATATCTTTGCTTGTTCTGAAAAAGCTAATGATCCATTGTGTGCAAAAGGTGATGTTACAGAAAGTATCTTCTCGAACATTGGTAGAACACTCATAAAATTGGTTGCATACTACTCTAAATTATATGGAAAGTAAAATAATAAGCTTTACATCAAGTTAGCGCATAGCAGTTTTCAGCAAAATTCAGCTCTACACTCTATCGACCTCAATGCATTACCATCTATTCTATGCATTTTCTCTTAAGGATGTGGACATAACAACTCATTGTGAGCTGGAATTGTATAGATATTGCCTGTATACTTGTCACAGCCATGGAATACTCAAACGCAAGACGAATTCAGGAACCTACCTTATAACATTCAGAGTGGTACAGGCAATATCTTTGTTTAGTTCTGTAAATGCTAATGTTAATTTGTGTACAAAAGGTGATGTTACAGAAAGTATCTTCTCGAAAATTGGTAAAACACTCATAAAATTGGTTGCACACTACTCTAAATCATATGGTAAGCAAAATAATAAGGTTTACATCAAGTTAGCGCATAGCAGTTTTCAGCAAAATTCAACTCTACACTCTATCGAGCTCAATGCATTACCTTCTATTCTATGCATTTTCTGTTAAGGATAGGACATAACAACTCATTGTGAGCTGGAATTGTATAGATATTGCCTGTATACTTGTCAGAGCCATGGAATACTCATATGCAAGACGAATTCAGAGACCTACCTCATAACATTCAGAGCGGTACAGGCAATATCTTTGTTTAGTTCTGTAAACGCTAATGTTCCATTGTGTACAAAACGTGATGTTACTGAAAGTATCTTCCCGACCATTGGTAGAACACTCAAAAAATTGGTTGCATACTACTCTAAATCTTATGGAAAGTAAAATAATAAGGCTTACATCAAGTTATCTCATAGCAGTTTTCAGCAAAATTCAACTCTACTCTCTATCGAGCTCAATGCATTACCTTCTATTCTATGCATTTTCTCTTAAGGATGTGGACATAACAACTCATTGTGAGCTGGAATTGTATAGATATTGCCTGTATACTCGTCAAAGCCATGGAATACTCAAATGCAAGGTGAATTCAGGAAGCTACCTCATAACATTTAGAGTGGAACAGTAAATATCTTTGTTTTGTTCTGTAAACGGAAATGTTCCATTGTGTAAAAAAGATGAAGTTACTAAAAGTAACTTCTCCAACATTGGTAGCACACTCATAAAATCGGTTGCATACTACTCTAAGTGATGTGGTAAGTAAAATAATTAGGTTTACAGCAAGTTATCACATAGTAGTTTCCAGCAAAATTCAACTCTACACTCTATTGAGCTGAATGCATTACATTCTATTGTATGCATTTTGAGTTATGTATGTGTACATAACTACTCAGGGTGAGGTGGAACGGTAGAAATATTGCAGGTATCCTACTCAGAGCCATGGAATACTCAATTGCAAGGTGAATTCAGGAAGCTACCTCATAACATTTAGAATGGTACAGGCAATATCTTTGTTTAGTTCTGTAAAAGCTTATGTTCCATTGTGTACAAAACGTGATGTTACTGAAAGTATCTTCTCGAACATTGTTAGAACACTGATAAAATTGGTTCCATAATACTCTAAATCATATGGAATGTAAAATAATAAGGTTTACATCAAGTTATCACATAGTAGTTTTCAGCAAATTTCAACTCTACTCTCTATTGATCTCAAAGCAATACCTTATATTCCATGCATTTTCAGTTAAGGATAGGACATAACAACTCAGGGTGAGCTGGAATTGCATAGATATTGCCTGTATACTTGTCAGAGCCATGGAATACTCAAAGGCAAGACGAATTCAGGAACCTATCTCATAACATTCAGAGTGCTACAGGCAATATCTTTGTTTAGTTCTGTAAATGCTAATGTTGCATTGTGTACAAAAGTTGATGTTACAGAAAGTATCTTCTCGAACATTGGTAGAACACTCATAAAACTGGTTGCATACTGTTCTAAATCATATGGAAAGTAAAATAATAAGGTTTACATCAAGTTAGCACATAGCAGTTTTCAGCAAAATTCAACTCTACACTCTATCGTGCTCAATGCATTACCTTCTATTTATGCATTTTCTGTTAAGGATAGGACATAACAACTCATTGTGAGCTGGAATTGTATAGATATTGCCTGTATACTTCTCAGAACCATGGAATACGCAAATGCAAGATGAATTCAGGAACCTATCTCATAACATTCAGAGTGCTACAGGCAATATCTTTGTTTAGTTCTGTAAATGCTAATGTTGCATTGTGTACAAAAGATGATGTTACAGAAAGTATCTTCTCGAACATTGGTAGAACACTCATAAAACTGGTTGCATACTGTTCTAAATCATATGGAAAGTAAAATAATAAGGTTTACATCAAGTTAGCACATAGCAGTTTTCAGCAAAATTCAACTCTACACTCTATCGTGCTCAATGCATTACCTTCTATTTATGCATTTTCTGTTAAGGATAGGACATAACAACTCATTGTGAGCTGGAATTGTATAGATATTGCCTGTATACTTCTCAGAACCATGGAATACGCAAATGCAAGATGAATTCAGGAACCTACCTCATAACATTCAGAGTGGTGCAGGCAATATCTTTGTTTAGTTCTGTAAACGCTAATGGTCCATTGTGTACAAAGTGTGATGTTACAGAAAGTATATTCTCGAACTTTGGTAGAACACTCATAAAATTGGTTGCATACTACTCTTAATCATATGGAAAGTAAAATAATAATGTTTACATCAAGTTATCACATAGTAGTTTTCAGCAAAATTCAACTCTACCCTCTATTGATCTCAATGCAATACCTTATATACCATGCATTTTCAGTTAAGGACGAGTACATAACAACTCAAGTTGAGCTGGATTTGCATAGATATTGCCTGTATACTTGTCAGAGCCATGGAATACTCAAAGGCAAGACGAATTCAGGTACCTACCTCATAACATTCAGAGTGGTATTGGCAATATCTTTGCTTGTTCTGAAAAAGCTAATGATCCATTGTGTGCAAAAGGTGATGTTACAGAAAGTATCTTCTCGAACATTGGTAGAACACTCATAAAATTGGTTGCATACTACTCTAAATCATATGGAAAGTAAAATAATAAGCTTTACATCAAGTTAGCGCATAGCAGTTTTCAGCAAAATTCAGCTCTACACTCTATCGACCTCAATGCATTACCATCTATTCTATGCATTTTCTGTTAAGGATAGGACATAACAACTCATTGTGAGCTGGAATTGTATAGATATTGCCAGAATACTTGACAGAGCCATGGAATACTCATATGCAAGACGAATTCAGAGACCTACCTCATAACATTCAGAGCGGTACAGGCAATAACTTTGTTTAGTTCTGTAAACGCTAATGTTCCATTGTGTACAAAACTTGATGTTACTGAAAGTATCTTCTTGAACATTGGTAGAACACTCATAAAATTTGTTCCATACTACTCTAAATCATACGGAAAGTAAAATAATAAGGCTTACATCAAGTTCTCACATAGCAGTTTTCAGCAAAATTCAACTCTACACTCTATCGAGCTCAATGCATTACCTTCTATTCTATGCATTTTCTCTTAAGGATGTGGACATAACAACTCATTGTGAGCTGGAATTGTATAGATATTGGCTGTATACTTCTCAGAGCCATGGAATACTCAAATGCAAGATGAATTCAGGAACCTACCTCATAACATTCAGACTGGGTTAGGCAATATCTTTGTTTGTTCTGTAAATGCTAATGTTCCATTGTGTACAAAAGGTGATGTTACAGAAAGTATCTTATCGAAAATTGGTAAAACACTCATAAAATTGGTTGCACACTACTCTAAATCATATGGTAAGCAAAATAATAAGGTTTACATCAAGTTAGCGCATAGCTGTTTTCAGCAAAATTCAACTCTACACTCTATCGAGCTCAATGCATTACCTTCTATTCTATGCATTTTCTGTTAAGGATAGGACATAACAACTCATTGTGAGCTGGATTTGTATAGATATTGTCTGTATACTTGTCAGAGCCATGGAATACTCATATGCAAGACGAATTCAGAGACCTACCTCATAACATTCAGAGCGGTACAGGCAATAACTTTGTTTAGTTCTGTAAACGCTAATGTTCCATTGTGTACAAAACGTGATGTTACTGAATGTATCTTCCCGACCATTGGTAGAACACTCAAAAAATTGCTTGCATACTACTCTAAATCTTATGGAAAGTAAAATAATAAGGCTTACATCAAGTTATCTCATAGCAGTTTTCAGCAAAATTCAACTCTACTCTCTATTGATCTCAAAGCAATACCTTATATTCCATGCATTTTCAGTTAAGGACGAGGACATAACAACTCAAGTTGAGCTGGATTTGCATAGATATTGCCTGTATACTTGTCAGAGCCATGGAATACTCAAAGGCAAGACGAATTCAGGAACCTACCTCATAACATTCAGAGTGGTATTGGCAATATCTTTGCTTGTTCTGAAAAAACTAATGATCCATTGTGTGCAAAAGGTGATGTTACGGAAAGTATCTTCTCGAACATTGGTAGAACACTCATAAAATTGGTTGCATACTACTCTAAATCATATGGAAAGTAAAATAATAAGCTTTACATTAAGTTAGCGCATAGCAGTTTTCAGCAAAATTCAGCTCTACACTCTATCGACCTCAATGCATTACCATCTATTCTATGCATTTTCTGTTAAGGATAGGACATAACAACTCATTGTGAGCTGGAATTGTATAGATATTGCCTGTATACTTGACAGAGCCATGGAATACTCATATGCAAGACGAATTCAGAGACCTACCTCATAACATTCAGAGCGGTACAGGCAATAACTTTGTTTAGTTCTGTAAACGCTAATGTTCCATTGTGTACAAAACTTGATGTTACTGAAAGTATCTTCTTGAACATTGGTAGAACACTCATAAAATTGGTTGCATACTACTCTAAATCATATCATAAGCTAAATAATAAGGTTTACATCAAGTTATCACATAGTAGTTTCCCGCAAAATTCATCTCAACACTCTATTCAACTAAATGCATTACTTTCTATTCGATGCATTTTGAGTTATGGATGTGTACATAACTACTCAGGGTGAGGTGGAACGGTATAAATATTGCATGTATCCTACTCAGAGTCATGGAATACTCAAATGCAAGGTGAATTCCGGAAGCTACCTCATAACATTTAGAGTGGAACAGTAAATATCTTTGTTTAGTTCTGTAAACGGTAATGTTCCATTGTGTCAAAAAGTTGGTTACTAAAAGTAACTTCTCGAACATTGGTAGCACACTCATAAAATTGGTTGCATTTTATTCTAAATCATATGATAAGCAAAATAATAAGGTTTACATCAAGTTATCACATAGTAGTTTCCCGCAAAATTCATCTCAACACTCTATTCAGCTGAATGCATTACTTTCTAGTCGATGCATTTTGAGTTATGGATGTGTACATAACTACTCAGCGTGAGGTGGAACGGTATAAATATTGCATGTATCCTACTCAGAGCTATGGAATACTCAAATGCAAGGTGAATTCAGGAAGCTACCTCATAACATTTAGAGAGGAACAGTAAATATCTTTGTTTAGTTCTGTAAACGGTAATGTTCCATTGTGTAAAAAAGTTGGTTACTAAAAGTAACTTCTCGAACATTGGTAGCACACTCATAAAATTGGTTGCATACTACTCTAAATCATATGATAAGCAAAATAATAAGGTTTACATCAAGTTATCACATAGTAGTTTCCCGCAAAATTCATCTCAACACTCTATTCAGCTGAATGCATTACTTTCTAGTCGATGCATTTTGAGTTATGGATGTGTACATAACTACTCAGCGTGAGGTGGAACGGTATAAATATTGCATGTATCCTACTCAGAGCCATGGAATACTCAAATGCAAGGTGAATTCAGGAAGCTACCTCATAACATTTAGAGTGGAACAGTAAATATCTTTGTTTAGTTCTGTAAACGGTAATGTTCCATTGTGTAAAAAAGTTGGCTACTAAAAGTAACTTCTCGAACATTGGTAGCACACTCATAAAATTGGTTGCATTTTATTCTAAATCATATGATAAGCAAAATAATAAGGTTTACATCAAGTTATCACATAGTAGTTTCCCGCAAAATTCATCTCAACACTCTATTCAGCTGAATGCATTACTTTCTAGATGCTTTTTGAGTTATGGATGTGTACATAACTACTCAGGGTGAGGTGGTACTGTATAAATATTGCATGTATCCTACTCAGAGCCATGGAATACTCAAATGCAAGGTGAATTCAGGAAGCTACCTCATAAGATTTAGAGTGGAACAGTAAATATCTTTGTTTAGTTCTGTAAACGGTAATATTCCATTGTGTAAAAAAGTTGGTTAGTAAAAGTAACTTCTCGAACATTGGTAGCACACTCATAAAATTGGTTGCATACTACTCTAAATCATATGATAAGCAAAATAATAAGGTTTACATCAAGTTATCACATAGTAGTTTCCCGCAAAATTCATCTCAACACTCTAATCAGCTGAATGCATTACTTTCTAGATGCTTTTTGAGTTATGGATGTGTACATAACTACTCAGGGTGAGGTGGTACTGTATAAATATTGCATGTATCCTACTCAGAGCCATGGAATACTCAAATGCAAGGTGAATTCAGGAAGCTACCTCATAAGATTTAGAGTGGAACAGTAAATATCTTTGTTTAGTTCTGTAAACGGTAATATTCCATTGTGTAAAAAAGTTGGTTAGTAAAAGTAACTTCTCGAACATTGGTAGCACACTCATAAAATTGGTTGCATACTACTCTAAATCATATGATAAGCAAAATAATAAGGTTTACATCAAGTTATCACATAGTAGTTTCCCGCAAAATTCATCTCAACACTCTATTCAGCTGAATGCATTACTTTCTAGTCGATGCATTTTGAGTTATGGATGTGTACATAACTACTCAGCGTGAGGAGGAACGGTATAAATATTGCATGTATCCTACTCAGAGCCATGGAATACTCAAATGCAAGGTGAATTCAGGAAGCTACCTCATAACATTTAGAGTGGAACAGTAAATATCTTTGTTTAGTTCTGTAAACGGTAATGTTCCATTGTGTAAAAAAGTTGGTTACTAAAAGTAACTTCTCGAACATTGGTAGCACACTCATAAAATTGGTTGCATTTTATTCTAAATCATATGATAAGCAAAATAATAAGGTTTACATCAAGTTATCACATAGTAGTTTCCCGCAAAATTCATCTCAACACTCTATTCAGCTGAATGCATTACTTTCTAGATGCTTTTTGAGTTATGGATGTGTACATAACTACTCAGGGTGAGGTGGTACTGTATAAATATTGCATGTATCCTACTCAGAGCCATGGAATACTCAAATGCAAGGTGAATTCAGGAAGCTACCTCATAAGATTTAGAGTGGAACAGTAAATATCTTTGTTTAGTTCTGTAAACGGTAATATTCCATTGTGTAAAAAAGTTGGTTAGTAAAAGTAACTTCTCGAACATTGGTAGCACACTCATAAAATTGGTTGCATACTACTCTAAATCATATGATAAGCAAAATAATAAGGTTTACATCAAGTTATCACATAGTAGTTTCCCGCAAAATTCATCTCAACACTCTAATCAGCTGAATGCATTACTTTCTAGATGCTTTTTGAGTTATGGATGTGTACATAACTACTCAGCGTGAGGAGGAACGGTATAAATATTGCATGTATCCTACTCAGAGCCATGGAATACTCAAATGCAAGGTGAATTCAGGAAGCTACCTCATAACATTTAGAGTGGAACAGTAAATATCTTTGTTCAGTTCTGTAAACGGTAATGTTCCATTGTGTAAAAAAGTTGGTTACTAAAAGTAACTTCTCGAACATTGGTAGCACACTCATAAAATTGGTTGCATACTACTCTAAATCATATGATAAGCAAAATAATAAGGTTTACATCAAGTTATCACATAGTAGTTTCCCGCAAAATTCATCTCAACACTCTATTCAGCTGAATGCATTACTTTCTATTCTATGCTTTTTGAGTTATGGATGTGTACATAACTACTCAGGGTGAGGTGGTACTGTATAAATATTGCATGTATCCTACTCAGAGCCATGGAATACTCAAATGCAAGGTGAATTCAGGAAGCTACCTCATAACATTTAGAGTGGAACAGTAAATATCTTTGTTTAGTTCTGTAAACGGTAATGTTCCATTGTGTAAAAAATTGGTTACTAAAAGTAACTTCTCGAACATTGGTAGCACACTCATAAAATTGGTTGCATACTACTCTAAATCATATCATAAGCTAAATAATAAGGTTTACATCGTTATCACATAGTAGTTTCCCGCAAAATTCATCTCAACACTCTATTCAGCTGAATGCATTACTTTCTAGATGCTTTTTGAGTTATGGATGTGTACATAACTACTCAGGGTGAGGTGGTACTGTATAAATATTGCATGTATCCTACTCAGAGCCATGGAATACTCAAATGAAAGGTGAATTCAGGAAGCTACCTCATAACATTTAGAGTGGAACAGTAAATATCTTTGTTTAGTTCTGTAAACGGTAATGTTCCATTGTGTAAAAAAGTTGGTTACTAAAAGTAACTTCTCGAACATTGGTAGCACACTCATAAAATTGGTTGCATACTACTCTAAATCATATGATAAGCAAAATAATAAGGTTTACATCAAGTTATCACATAGTAGTTTCCCGCAAAATTCATCTCAACACTCTATTCAGCTGAATGCATTACTTTCTATTCTATGCTTTTTGAGTTATGGATGTGTACATAACTACTCAGGGTGAGGTGGTACTGTATAAATATTGCATGTATCCTACTCAGAGCCATGGAATACTCAAATGCAAGGTGAATTCAGGAAGCTACCTCATAACATTTAGAGTGGAACAGTAAATATCTTTGTTTAGTTCTGTAAACGGTAATGTTCCATTGTGTAAAAAAGTTGGTTACTAAAAGTAACTTCTCGAACATTGGTAGCACACTCATAAAATTGGTTGCATACTACTCTAAATCATATCATAAGCTAAATAATAAGGTTTACATCGTTATCACATAGTAGTTTCCCGCAAAATTCATCTCAACACTCTATTCAGCTGAATGCATTACTTTCTAGATGCTTTTTGAGTTATGGATGTGTACATAACTACTCAGGGTGAGGTGGTACTGTATAAATATTGCATGTATCCTACTCAGAGCCATGGAATACTCAAATGCAAGGTGAATTCAGGAAGCTACCTCATAACATTTAGAGTGGAACAGTAAATATCTTTGTTTAGTTCTGTAAACGGTAATGTTCCATTGTGTAAAAAAGTTGGTTACTAAAAGTAACTTCTCGAACATTGGTAGCACACTCATAAAATTGGTTGCATACTACTCTAAATCATATGATGAGCAAAATAATAAGGTTTACATCAAGTTATCACATAGTAGTTTCCCGCAAAATTCATCTCAACACTCTATTCAGCTGAATGCATTACTTTCTATTCTATGCTTTTTGAGTTATGGATGTGTACATAACTACTCAGGGTGAGGTGGTACTGTATAAATATTGCATGTATCCTACTCAGAGCCATGGAATACTCAAATGCAAGGTGAATTCAGGAAGCTACCTCATAACATTTAGAGTGGAACAGTAAATATCTTTGTTTAGTTCTGTAAACGGTAATGTTCCATTGTGTAAAAAAGTTGAAGTTACTAAAAGTAACTTCTCGAACATTGGTAGCACACTCATAAAATTGGTTGCATTTTATTCTAAATCATATGATAAGGAAAATAATAAGGTTTACATCAAGTTATCACATAGTAGTTTCCCGCAAAATTCATCTCAACACTCTATTCAGCTGAATGCATTACTTTCTAGATGCTTTTTGAGTTATGGATGTGTACATAACTACTCAGGGTGAGGTGGTACTATATAAATATTGCATGTATCCTACTCAGAGCCATGGAATACTCAAATGCAAGGTGAATTCAGGAAGCTACCTCATAAGATTTAGAGTGGAACAGTAAATATCTTTGTTTAGTTCTGTAAACGGTAATATTCCATTGTGTAAAAAAGTTGGTTAGTAAAAGTAACTTCTCGAACATTGGTAGCACACTCATAAAATTGGTTGCATACTACTCTAAATCATATGATAAGCAAAATAATAAGGTTTACATCAAGTTATCACATAGTAGTTTCCCGCAAAATTCATCTCAACACTCTATTCAGCTGAATGCATTACTTTCTAGATGCTTTTTGAGTTATGGATGTGTACATAACTACTCAGGGTGAGGTGGTACTGTATAAATATTGCATGTATCCTACTCAGAGCCATGGAATACTCAAATGCAAGGTGAATTCAGGAAGCTACCTCATAAGATTTAGAGTGGAACAGTAAATATCTTTGTTTAGTTCTGTAAACGGTAATATTCCATTGTGTAAAAAAGTTGGTTAGTAAAAGTAACTTCTCGAACATTGGTAGCACACTCATAAAATTGGTTGCATACTACTCTAAATCATATGATAAGCAAAATAATAAGGTTTACATCAAGTTATCACATAGTAGTTTCCCGCAAAATTCATCTCAACACTCTATTCAGCTGAATGCATTACTTTCTAGATGCTTTTTGAGTTATGGATGTGTACATAACTACTCAGGGTGAGGTGGTACTGTATAAATATTGCATGTATCCTACTCAGAGCCATGGAATACTCAAATGCAAGGTGAATTCAGGAAGCTACCTCATAAGATTTAGAGTGGAACAGTAAATATCTTTGTTTAGTTCTGTAAACGGTAATATTCCATTGTGTAAAAAAGTTGGTTAGTAAAAGTAACTTCTCGAACATTGGTAGCACACTCATAAAATTGGTTGCATACTACTCTAAATCATATGATAAGCAAAATAATAAGGTTTACATCAAGTTATCACATAGTAGTTTCCCGCAAAATTCATCTCAACACTCTATTCAGCTGAATGCATTACTTTCTATTCTATGCTTTTTGAGTTATGGATGTGTACATAACTACTCAGGGTGAGGTGGTACTGTATAAATATTGCATGTATCCTACTCAGAGCCATGGAATACTCAAATGCAAGGTGAATTCAGGAAGCTACCTCATAAGATTTAGAGTGGAACAGTAAATATCTTTGTTTAGTTCTGTAAACGGTAATATTCCATTGTGTAAAAAAGTTGGTTAGTAAAAGTAACTTCTCGAACATTGGTAGCACACTCATAAAATTGGTTGCATACTACTCTAAATCATATGATAAGCAAAATAATAAGGTTTACATCAAGTTATCACATAGTAGTTTCCCGCAAAATTCATCTCAACACTCTATTCAGCTGAATGCATTACTTTCTATTCTATGCTTTTTGAGTTATGGATGTGTACATAACTACTCAGCGTGAGGAGGAACGGTATAAATATTGCATGTATCCTACTCAGAGCCATGGAATACTCAAATGCAAGGTGAATTCAGGAAGCTACCTCATAACATTTAGAGTGGAACAGTAAATATCTTTGTTTAGTTCTGTAAATGGTAATGTTCCATTGTGTAAAAAAGTTGGTTACTAAAAGTAACTTCTCGAACATTGGTAGCACACTCATAAAATTGGTTGCATACTACTCTAAATCATATGATAAGCAAAATAATAAGGTTTACATCAAGTTATCACATAGTAGTTTCCCGCAAAACTCATCTCAACACTCTATTCAGCTGAATGCATTACTTTCTAGATGCTTTTTGAGTTATGGATGTGTACATAACTACTCAGGGTGAGGTGGTACTGTATAAATATTGCATGTATCCTACTCAGAGCCATGGAATACTCAAATGCAAGGTGAATTCAGGAAGCTACCTCATAAGATATAGAGTGGAACAGTAAATATCTTTGTTTAGTTCTGTAAACGGTAATATTCCATTGTGTAAAAAAGTTGGTTAGTAAAAGTAACTTCTCGAACATTGGTAGCACACTCATAAAATTGGTTGCATACTACTCTAAATCATATGATAAGCAAAATAATAAGGTTTACATCAAGTTATCACATAGTAGTTTCCCGCAAAATTCATCTCAACACTCTATTCAGCTGAATGCATTACTTTCTAGTCGATGCATTTTGAGTTATGGATGTGTACATAACTACTCAGCATGAGGAGGAACGGTATAAATATTGCATGTATCCTACTCAGAGCCATGGAATACTCAAATGCAAGGTGAATTCAGGAAGCTACCTCATAACATTTAGAGTGGAACAGTAAATATCTTTGTTTAGTTCTGTAAACGGTAATGTTCCATTGTGTAAAAAAGTTGGTTACTAAAAGTAACTTCTCGAACATTGGTAGCACACTCATAAAATTGTTTGCATACTACTCTAAATCATATGATAAGCAAAATAATAAGGTTTACATCAAGTTATCACATAGTAGTTTCCCGCAAAATTCATCTCAACACTCTATTCAGCTGAATGCATTACTTTCTAGATGCTTTTTGAGTTATGGATGTGTACATAACTACTCAGGGTGAGGTGGTACTGTATAAATATTGCATGTATCCTACTCAGAGCCATGGAATACTCAAATGCAAGGTGAATTCAGGAAGCTACCTCATAAGATTTAGAGTGGAACAGTAAATATCTTTGTTTAGTTCTGTAAACGGTAATATTCCATTGTGTAAAAAAGTTGGTTAGTAAAAGTAACTTCTCGAACATTGGTAGCACACTCATAAAATTGGTTGCATACTACTCTAAATCATATGATAAGCAAAATAATAAGGTTTACATCAAGTTATCACATAGTAGTTTCCCGCAAAATTCATCTCAACACTCTATTCAGCTGAATGCATTACTTTCTAGATGCTTTTTGAGTTATGGATGATTACGTAACTACTCAGGGTGAGGTGGTACTGTATAAATATTGCATGTATCCCACTCAGAGCCATGGAATACTCAAATGCAAGGTGAATTCAGGAAGCTACCTCATAAGATTTAGAGTGGAACAGTAAATATCTTTGTTTAGTTCTGTAAACGGTAATATTCCATTGTGTAAAAAAGTTGGTTAGTAAAAGTAACTTCTCGAACATTGGTAGCACACTCATAAAATTGGTTGCATACTACTCTAAATCATATGATAAGCAAAATAATAAGGTTTACATCAAGTTATCACATAGTAGTTTCCCGCAAAATTCATCTCAACACTCTATTCAGCTGAATGCATTACTTTCTATTCTATGCTTTTTGAGTTATGGATGTGTACATAACTACTCAGGGTGAGGTGGTACTGTATAAATATTGCATGTATCCTACTCAGAGCCATGGAATACTCAAATGCAAGGTGAATTCAGGAAGCTACCTCATAACATTTAGAGTGGAACAGTAAATATCTTTGTTTAGTTCTGTAAATGGTAATGTTCCATTGTGTAAAAAAGTTGGTTACTAAAAGTAACTTCTCGAACATTGGTAGCACACTCATAAAATTGGTTGCATACTACTCTAAATCATATGATAAGCAAAATAATAAGGTTTACATCAAGTTATCACATAGTAGTTTCCCGCAAAATTCATCTCAACACTATTCAGCTGAATGCATTACTTTCTATTCTATGCTTTTTGAGTTATGGATGTGTACATAACTACTCAGCGTGAGGAGGAACGGTATAAATATTGCATGTATCCTACTCAGAGCCATGGAATACTCAAATGCAAGGTGAATTCAGGAAGCTACCTCATAACATTTAGAGTGGAACAGTAAATATCTTTGTTTAGTTCTGTTGTTATGATACCAGCCCCCTCCTTTGTGAAAATCGCAAGAACTCTAGTTAAGGGGGGTCAATGACCCGAGAGAGAGAGAGCAAGAGAGAGAGAGAGACAGGCTGAATGGACACAGGAAATGGAAAGACATTCCACTGGGACAAAAGCTGGTGACTGTGGCATTGTTCTCAGGAGACACCTGGGAACTGCAGACGTGCCCACTCGCAGGGACATTGTAAAGCCCTCGGGCAAAGTGGGCTGGTTGAGAGAGAGATTGCATCACCTGCAACCTGATTGACACCTGAGATCCCGTGAGGCAGTATAAAGAAGGGTCTGAAAGAGGACGACCCTCAGACGCACCAAGGAGACACCAAGAAGCACGATACCGCTTCCCGTGGGAACGGGAAGCCATTTTGAAATAAGCCACGTGCGTTAAATTCCGAATGCGGGGTTTGTGGCTGGAACCAACGGAAGATCGCTTTTAACTAACAACGGGGAAGATCGCTCCCCTGATTCCACGGATGTTTTTGGGCAAGTTTTTCCGTTTTATCTCTCTCTCTCTCCAACACGTGAAACCAAAAGGGGAAAGCCTGCAGACTTCAGAGTGACTCTTTATATTTCCAATTGGACTCAGTATTATACCCTAGACAACGAAAGAGCTTATTTCTGAGTGATTATTAATGTACCTGCGTTTTAGATTGAGTATTGACGCATGTTATCCGAATGTTTGTATTAACCTTAATTTTTGTGCCCCTTTATTAATAAAACTTTTGAAAATAGTACCGTTGGACTTCAACTGACATATCTATCTTTGCTGGTAAGTGAAACCAGTTACTGGTTTCATAACAAGTGGGGTTCTCGTCTCGGGATTTGACACCAAAAAGGGGGAGGTCAGTCAATCGGGATTGTAAGTCAAAAAAAAAAATAATTTGGATCTGGTACGCAGGTAGCCAGACAGAAAAACCAGCAAAGATGGACGTGTGTGAATTTATGAAAAACGCGACTGTGGCGGCGCTAGAGGTGAGCGCCAAAGCAGACTTGTTAAATTTGGCGAAGGGGTTAGAACTGGAGAACGAGCAGGATCAAGCTGAGAGGCAAAGACAGCATGAAATTCGGATCAGAGAGTTAGCTGCAGCCGAGAGAGCGGCAGCGGGGAGAGAAAGAGAGAGGGAGGAGCTAAGGAGAGAGCGGTTTAATGTTAGTCGGGAGAAGAGACGGATGTTGATAGTTATTTCTTGCTTTTTGAAAAGTTGGCAGTGAACCAGAAGTGGCCACAAGAGCAGTGGGTCGCGTTGTTACAAAGTGTGTTAGCAGGAGGGAGGATTTGGGCAGCCATGATGCCGACCCGCCGACCGGCGAGTGCGGTGGCCCCGCCCCTAGAGTCCCAAAGCTATCGCGCATGCGCGGTCACACGCAGCCGGTCCAGAAAAGCAGTGAGCAGTTTAAATCGGGCCAGCAGTAATCTGGCCAAGATGTTTTTACCGACCCTGTACCATGAGGGTTCCGAGGGTGGTAAAACAGAAAGCAGTAAAGTAAAAGGGGGTAAGGGAGAGGAAATAGCCCGGCCCTTAGTGAAGAGAAAGGTCCTAGAGGTAGGAACTAAAGTTGAGAAACGGATAAAGTTGTTAAAATGTCCAGAGTTGGACATGGTTAATCTGTCTGGTTTGGCAGAATTGTTTGAAGAAGTTCAGAGTTCTAATGGTGTTCTCGATGGTCCCGAGAGTGAAATGAGGGCAGTCTTAGAGAGGAAGGGTATCCTTGCTGTGGAGAAGTCAGCTGAAATGGCCGAGGAGGTTGTCTCAGCTCGCAGGGTTGCGCCTTCCCCAACGGGGGGCTGCCTAGAGAGTAACTGGAAGGATCGGGGGACGTTAGAATTTGAAAAAGGTACGGGTATTGAAAGCCTGGAAGGGGCCAATGTCCCGTTTGAGTGTGTCCAAGATGGGGGCGCACGTGGTGCTGAACCTGGTAACAGAGCTCAGGGGAAGTCTGAGGTGTTTGATTCAGGGGGACGGGGCGGCCGTCTTTGTGGATCAGATAGGGTTGGTTCAGTAGGAAAAGGGTTAACCTTGGTAACCGTGGGAAGTGTGAGTTCCACGGTGTTTGTATTCGAGAGTGGGGCCAAGGTTAATGCCGAATTTAAGGGGGGAATGAGGATTGTTATTGAAGGAAACGGAAGGTCTGTAGTTCCCAAGTCGAAGGAAGAAATTTTAAACCTGGCAGATCGCTCACAGAGTGAGTCGGGAAATAGCGGGGCCCCCCACTCTATTGTTACGCCAGGGTGGGGTGTGAAGAGGTTGCATTCGAAATGCTACCTGAAAGAGGAGTTGGAATTAAAAACAAATAGCCCCGATGAACGAGGCGGGCGGGAGTTCACCACGCCAAATTACTCAAAGTCCCAACGGGGGGACTTGCCAGAAAAGAGGTGACGGTTAATGGGGATGCCATTTTTTTTAAACAGCAAAGCAGGTTTTACGGGTTGCGCCAAAGCCTGTGAATAATAAAGACAGACCTTTGGAGACCTGCCGGCGAAGTAAACCGACCGAAACGATTAGTATTCGCATAAACTTTTGTAGATGCACCTAAGCTAAGATCACACCTCCGCAGTTTTGTGGCTGAAAACAAATAAATAGGTGGTTATTGAATTGAAGTCTGATGCTACAAGACTTTAAGATATTAAGATGTTAAGATATTAACTAAAGGGGCACTGTACTTGTTAACTGTTTAGATGCTGACTTGAATGTATAACTGTATTACTCTGTAGTGAAAAGAAAAGCTTCTGTATTGTGTTAGATTCAAAATTTCTGTAAGACTGTACCACTCTGGGTTTTGACCGCTGGTAAAAACCTTTTTAAGAGGGGAGGTGTTATGATACCAGCCCCCTCCTTTGTGAAAATCGCAAGAACTCTAGTTAAGGGGGGTCAATGACCCGAGAGAGAGAGAGCAAGAGAGAGAGAGAGACAGGCTGAATGGACACAGGAAATGGAAAGACATTCCACTGGGACAAAAGCTGGTGACTGTGGCATTGTTCTCAGGAGACACCTGGGAACTGCAGACGTGCCCACTCGCAGGGACATTGTAAAGCCCTCGGGCAAAGTGGGCTGGTTGAGAGAGAGATTGCATCACCTGCAACCTGATTGACACCTGAGATCCCGTGAGGCAGTATAAAGAAGGGTCTGAAAGAGGACGACCCTCAGACGCACCAAGGAGACACCAAGAAGCACGATACCGCTTCCCGTGGGAACGGGAAGCCATTTTGAAATAAGCCACGTGCGTTAAATTCCGAATGCGGGGTTTGTGGCTGGAACCAACGGAAGATCGCTTTTAACTAACAACGGGGAAGATCGCTCCCCTGATTCCACGGATGTTTTTGGGCAAGTTTTTCCGTTTTATCTCTCTCTCTCTCCAACACGTGAAACCAAAAGGGGAAAGCCTGCAGACTTCAGAGTGACTCTTTATATTTCCAATTGGACTCAGTATTATACCCTAGACAACGAAAGAGCTTATTTCTGAGTGATTATTAATGTACCTGCGTTTTAGATTGAGTATTGACGCATGTTATCCGAATGTTTGTATTAACCTTAATTTTTGTGCCCCTTTATTCATAAAACTTTTGAAAATAGTACCATTGGACTTCAACTGACATATCTATCTTTGCTGGTAAGTGAAACCAGGTACTGGTTTCATAACAACATCAAGTTATCTCATAGCAGTTTTCAGCAAAATTCAACTTTACTCTCTATTGATCTCACAGCAATACCTTATATTCCATGCATTTTCAGTTAAGGATAGGACATAACAACTCAGGGTGAGCTGGAATTGCATAGATATTGCCTGTATACTTGTCAGAGCCATGGAATACTCAAAGGCAAGACGAATTCAGGAACCTATCTCATAACATTCAGAGTGGAACAGTAAATATCTTTGTTTAGTTCTGTAAACGGTAATGTTCCATTGTGTAAAAAAAGTTGGTTACTAAAAGTAACTTCTCGAACATTGGTAGCACACTTATAAAATTGGTTGCATACTACTCTAAATCATATCATAAGCTAAATAATAAGGTTTACATCGTTATCACATAGTAGTTTCCCGCAAAATTCATCTCAACACTCTATTCAGCTGAATGCATTACTTTCTATTCTATGCTTTTTGAGTTATGGATGTGTACATACCTACTCAGGGTGAGGTGGAACTGTATAACTATTGCATGTATCCTACGCAGAGCCATGGAATACTCAAATGCAAGGTGAATTCAGGAAGCTACCTCATAACATTTAGAGTGGAACAGTAAATGTTTTTGTTTAGTTCTGTAAACGGTAATGTTCCATTGTGTAAAAAAGTTGAAGTTACTAAAAGTAACTTCTCGAACATTGGTAGCACACTCATAAAATTGGTTGCATACTACTCTAAATCATATGATAAGCAAAATAATAAGGTTTACATCAAGTTATCACATAGTAGTTTCCCGCAAAATTCATCTCAACACTCTATTCAGCTGAATGCATTACTTTCTATTCTATGCTTTTTGAGTTATGGATGTGTACATAACTACTCAGGGTGAGGTGGTACTGTATAAATATTGCATGTATCCTACTCAGAGCCATGGAATACTCAAATGCAAGGTGAATTCAGGAAGCTACCTCATAACATTTAGAGTGGAACAGTAAATATCTTTGTTTAGTTCTGTAAATGGTAACGTTCCATTGTGTAAAAAAGTTGGTTACTAAAAGTAACTTCTCGAACATTGGTAGCACACTCATAAAATTGGTTGCATACTACTCTAAATCATATGATAAGCAAAATAATAAGGTTTACATCAAGTTATCACATAGTAGTTTCCCGCAAAATTCATCTCAACACTATTCAGCTGAATGCATTACTTTCTATTCTATGCTTTTTGAGTTATGGATGTGTACATAACTACTCAGGGTGAGGTGGAACTGTATAACTATTGCATGTATCCTACGCAGAGCCATGGAATACTCAAATGCAAGGTGAATTCAGGAAGCTACCTCATAACATTTAGAGTGGAACAGTAAATATCTTTGTTTAGTTCTGTAAACGGTAATGTTCCATTGTGTAAAAAAGTTGAAGTTACTAAAAGTAACTTCTCGAACATTGGTAGCACACTCATAAAATTGGTTGCATTTTATTCTAAATCATATGATAAGCAAAATAATAAGGTTTACATCAAGTTATCACATAGTAGTTTCCCGCAAAATTCATCTCAACACTCTATTCAGCTGAATGCATTACTTTCTAGATGCTTTTTGAGTTATGGATGTGTACATAACTACTCAGGGTGAGGTGGTACTGTATAAATATTGCATGTATCCTACTCAGAGCCATGGAATACTCAAATGCAAGGTGAATTCAGGAAGCTACCTCATAAGATTTAGAGTGGAACAGTAAATATCTTTGTTTAGTTCTGTAAACGGTAATATTCCATTGTGTAAAAAAGTTGGTTAGTAAAAGTAACTTCTCGAACATTGGTAGCACACTCATAAAATTGGTTGCATACTACTCTAAATCATATGATAAGCAAAATAATAAGGTTTACATCAAGTTATCACATAGTAGTTTCCCGCAAAATTCATCTCAACACTCTATTCAGCTGAATGCATTACTTTCTATTCTATGCTTTTTGAGTTATGGATGTGTACATAACTACTCAGGGTGAGGTGGTACTGTATAAATATTGCATGTATCCTACTCAGAGCCATGGAATACTCAAATGCAAGGTGAATTCAGGAAGCTACCTCATAACATTTAGAGTGGAACAGTAAATATCTTTGTTTAGTTCTGTAAACGGTAATGTTCCATTGTGTAAAAAAGTTGGTTAGTAAAAGTAACTTCTCGAACATAGGTAGCACACTCATAAAATTGGTTGCATACTACTCTAAATCATATCATAAGCTAAATAATAAGGTTTACATCAAGTTATCACATAGTAGTTTCCCGCAAAATTCATCTCAACACTCTATTCAGCTGAATGCATTACTTTCTATTCTATGCTTTTTGAGTTATGGATGTGTACATACCTACTCAGGGTGAGGTGGAACTGTATAACTATTGCATGTATCCTACGCAGAGCCATGGAATACTCAAATGCAAGGTGAATTCAGGAAGCTAGCTCATAACATTTAGAGTGGAACAGTAAATATCTTTGTTTAGTTCTGTAAACGGTAATGTTCCATTGTGTAAAAAAGTTGGTTACTAAAAGTAACTTCTCGAACATTGGTAGCACACTCATAAAATTGGTTGCATTTTATTCTATATCATATGATAAGCAAAATAATAAGGTTTACATCAAGTTATCACATAGTAGTTTCCCGCAAAATTCATCTCAACACTCTATTCAGCTGAATGCATTACTTTCTATTCTATGCTTTTTGAGTTATGGATGTGTACATAACTACTCAGGGTGAGGTGGTACTGTATAAATATTGCATGTATCCTACTCAGAGCCATGGAATACTCAAATGCAAAGTGAATTCAGGAAGCTACCTCATAACATTTAGAGTGGAACAGTAAATATCTTTGTTTAGTTCTGTAAACGGTAATGTTCCATTGTGTAAAAAAGTTGGTTACTAAAAGTAACTTCTCGAACATTGGTAGCACACTCATAAAATTGGTTGCATACTACTCTAAATCATATGATAAGCAAAATAATAAGGTTTACATCAAGTTATCACATAGTAGTTTCCCGCAAAATTCATCTCAACACTCTATTCAGCTGAATGCATTACTTTCTATTCTATGCTTTTTGAGTTATGGATGTGTACATAACTACTCAGGGTGAGGTGGTACTGTATAAATATTGCATGTATCCTACTCAGAGCCATGGAATACTCAAATGCAAGGTGAATTCAGGAAGCTACCTCATAACATTTAGAGTGGAACAGTAAATATCTTTGTTTAGTTCTGTAAATGGTAATGTTCCATTGTGTAAAAAAGTTGGTTACTAAAAGTAACTTCTCGAACATTGGTAGCACACTCATAAAATTGGTTGCATACTACTCTAAATCATATGATAAGCAAAATAATAAGGTTTACATCAAGTTATCACATAGTAGTTTCCCGCAAAATTCATCTCAACACTATTCAGCTGAATGCATTACTTTCTAGATGCTTTTTGAGTTATGGATGTGTACATAACTACTCAGGGTGAGGTGGTACTGTATAAATATTGCATGTATCCTACTCAGAGCCATGGAATACTCAAATGCAAGGTGAATTCAGGAAGCTACCTCATAAGATTTAGAGTGGAACAGTAAATATCTTTGTTTAGTTCTGTAAACGGTAATATTCCATTGTGTAAAAAAGTTGGTTAGTAAAAGTAACTTCTCGAACATTGGTAGCACACTCATAAAATTGGTTGCATACTACTCTAAATCATATGATAAGCAAAATAATAAGGTTTACATCAAGTTATCACATAGTAGTTTCCCGCAAAATTCATCTCAACACTCTATTCAGCTGAATGCATTACTTTCTAGATGCTTTTTGAGTTATGGATGTGTACATAACTACTCAGGGTGAGGTGGTACTGTATAAATATTGCATGTATCCTACTCAGAGCCATGGAATACTCAAATGCAAGGTGAATTCAGGAAGCTACCTCATAAGATCTAGAGAGGAACAGTAAATATCTTTGTTTAGTTCTGTAAACGGTAATATTCCATTGTGTAAAAAAGTTGGTTAGTAAAAGTAACTTCTCGAACATTGGTAGCACACTCATAAAATTGGTTGCATACTACTCTAAATCATATGATAAGCAAAATAATAAGGTTTACATCAAGTTATCACATAGTAGTTTCCCGCAAAATTCATCTCAACACTCTATTCAGCTGAATGCATTACTTTCTAGTCGATGCATTTTGAGTTATGGATGTGTACATAACTACTCAGCGTGAGGAGGAACGGTATAAATATTGCATGTATCCTACTCAGAGCCATGGAATACTCAAATGCAAGGTGAATTCAGGAAGCTACCTCATAACATTTAGAGTGGAACAGTAAATATCTTTGTTTAGTTCTGTAAACGGTAATGTTCCATTGTGTAAAAAAGTTGGTTACTAAAAGTAACTTCTCGAACATTGGTAGCACACTCATAAAATTGGTTGCATACTACTCTAAATCATATGATAAGCAAAATAATAAGGTTTACATCAAGTTATCACATAGTAGTTTCCCGCAAAATTCATCTCAACACTCTATTCAGCTGAATGCATTACTTTCTATTCTATGCTTTTTGAGTTATGGATGTGTACATAACTACTCAGGGTGAGGTGGTACTGTATAAATATTGCATGTATCCTACTCAGAGCCATGGAATACTCAAATGCAAGGTGAATTCAGGAAGCTACCTCATAACATTTAGAGTGGAACAGTAAATATCTTTGTTTAGTTCTGTAAATGGTAATGTTCCATTGTGTAAAAAAGTTGGTTACTAAAAGTAACTTCTCGAACATTGGTAGCACACTCATAAAATTGGTTGCATACTACTCTAAATCATATGATAAGCAAAATAATAAGGTTTACATCAAGTTATCACATAGTAGTTTCCCGCAAAATTCATCTCAACACTATTCAGTTGAATGCATTACTTTCTATTCTATGCTTTTTGAGTTATGGATGTGTACATAACTACTCAGGGTGAGGTGGAACTGTATAACTATTGCATGTATCCTACGCAGAGCCATGGAATACTCAAATGCAAGGTGAATTCAGGAAGCTACCTCATAACATTTAGAGTGGAACAGTAAATATCTTTGTTTAGTTCTGTAAACGGTAATGTTCCATTGTGTAAAAAAGTTGAAGTTACTAAAAGTAACTTCTCGAACATTGGTAGCACACTCATAAAATTGGTTGCATTTTATTCTAAATCATATGATAAGGAAAATAATAAGGTTTACATCAAGTTATCACATAGTAGTTTCCCGCAAAATTCATCTCAACACTCTATTCAGCTGAATGCATTACTTTCTAGATGTTTTTGAGTTATGGATGTGTACATAACTACTCAGGGTGAGGTGGTACTGTATAAATATTGCATGTATCCTACTCAGAGCCATGTAATACTCAAATGCAAGGTGAATTCAGGAAGCTACCTCATAAGATTTAGAGTGGAACAGTAAATATCTTTGTTTAGTTCTGTAAACGGTAATATTCCATTGTGTAAAAAAGTTGGTTAGTAAAAGTAACTTCTCGAACATTGGTAGCACACTCATAAAATTGGTTGCATACTACTCTAAATCATATGATAAGCAAAATAATAAGGTTTACATCAAGTTATCACATAGTAGTTTCCCGCAAAATTCATCTCAACACTCTATTCAGCTGAATGCATTACTTTCTAGTCGATGCATTTTGAGTTATGGATGTGTACATAACTACTCAGCGTGAGGAGGAACGGTATAAATATTGCATGTATCCTACTCAGAGCCATGGAATACTGAAATGCAAGGTGAATTCAGGAAGCTACCTCATAACATTTAGAGTGGAACAGTAAATATCTTTGTTTAGTTCTGTAAACGGTAATGTTCCATTGTGTAAAAAAGTTGGTTACTAAAAGTAACTTCTCGAACATTGGTAGCACACTCATAAAATTGGTTGCATACTACTCTAAATCATATGATAAGCAAAATAATAAGGTTTACATCAAGTTATCACATAGTAGTTTCCCGCAAAATTCATCTCAACACTCTATTCAGCTGAATGCATTACTTTCTATTCTATGCTTTTTGAGTTATGGATGTGTACATAACTACTCAGGGTGAGGTGGTACTGTATAAATATTGCATGTATCCTACTCAGAGCCATGGAATACTCAAATGCAAGGTGAATTCAGGAAGCTACCTCATAACATTTAGAGTGGAACAGTAAATATCTTTGTTTAGTTCTGTAAACGGTAATGTTCCATTGTGTAAAAAAGTTGGTTACTAAAAGTAACTTCTCGAACATTGGTAGCACACTCATAAAATTGGTTGCATACTACTCTAAATCATATGATAAGCAAAATAATAAGGTTTACATCAAGTTATCACATAGTAGTTTCCCGCAAAATTCATCTCAACACTATTCAGCTGAATGCATTACTTTCTATTCTATGCTTTTTGAGTTATGGATGTGTACATAACTACTCAGGGTGAGGTGGAACTGTATAACTATTGCATGTATCCTACGCAGAGCCATGGAATACTCAAATGCAAGGTGAATTCAGGAAGCTACCTCATAACATTTAGAGTGGAACAGTAAATATCTTTGTTTAGTTCTGTAAACGGTAATGTTCCATTGTGTAAAAAAGTTGAAGTTACTAAAAGTAACTTCTCGAACATTGGTAGCACACTCATAAAATTGGTTGCATTTTATTCTAAATCATATGATAAGCAAAATAATAAGGTTTACATCAAGTTATCACATAGTAGTTTCCCGCAAAATTCATCTCAACACTCTATTCAGCTGAATGCATTACTTTCTAGATGTTTTTGAGTTATGGATGTGTACATAACTACTCAGGGTGAGGTGGTACTGTATAAATATTGCATGTATCCTACTCAGAGCCATGTAATACTCAAATGCAAGGTGAATTCAGGAAGCTACCTCATAAGATTTAGAGTGGAACAGTAAATATCTTTGTTTAGTTCTGTAAACGGTAATATTCCATTGTGTAAAAAAGTTGGTTAGTAAAAGTAACTTCTCGAACATTGGTAGCACACTCATAAAATTGGTTGCATACTACTCTAAATCATATGATAAGCAAAATAATAAGGTTTACATCAAGTTATCACATAGTAGTTTCCCGCAAAATTCATCTCAACACTCTATTCAGCTGAATGCATTACTTTCTAGTCGATGCATTTTGAGTTATGGATGTGTACATAACTACTCAGCGTGAGGAGGAACGGTATAAATATTGCATGTATCCTACTCAGAGCCATGGAATACTGAAATGCAAGGTGAATTCAGGAAGCTACCTCATAACATTTAGAGTGGAACAGTAAATATCTTTGTTTAGTTCTGTAAACGGTAATGTTCCATTGTGTAAAAAAGTTGGTTACTAAAAGTAACTTCTCGAACATTGGTAGCACACTCATAAAATTGGTTGCATACTACTCTAAATCATATGATAAGCAAAATAATAAGGTTTACATCAAGTTATCACATAGTAGTTTCCCGCAAAATTCATCTCAACACTCTATTCAGCTGAATGCATTACTTTCTATTCTATGCTTTTTGAGTTATGGATGTGTACATAACTACTCAGGGTGAGGTGGTACTGTATAAATATTGCATGTATCCTACTCAGAGCCATGGAATACTCAAATGCAATTTGAATTCAGGAAGCTACCTCATAACATTTAGAGTGGAACAGTAAATATCTTTGTTTAGTTCTGTAAATGGTAATGTTCCATTGTGTAAAAAAGTTGGTTACTAAAAGTAACTTCTCGAACATTGGTAGCACACTCATAAAATTGGTTGCATACTACTCTAAATCATATGATAAGCAAAATAATAAGGTTTACATCAAGTTATCACATAGTAGTTTCCCGCAAAATTCATCTCAACACTCTATTCAGCTGAATGCATTACTTTCTAGATGCTTTTTGAGTTATGGATGTGTACATAACTACTCAGGGTGAGGTGGTACTGTATAAATATTGCATGTATCCTACTCAGAGCCATGGAATACTCAAATGCAAGGTGAATTCAGGAAGCTACCTCATAAGATCGAGAGTGGAACAGTAAATATCTTTGTTTAGTTCTGTAAACGGTAATATTCCATTGTGTAAAAAAGTTGGTTAGTAAAAGTAACTTCTCGAACATTGGTAGCACACTCATAAAATTGGTTGCATACTACTCTAAATCATATGATAAGCAAAATAATAAGGTTTACATCAAGTTATCACATAGTAGTTTCCCGCAAAATTCATCTCAACACTCTATTCAGCTGAATGCATTACTTTCTAGTCGATGCATTTTGAGTTATGGATGTGTACATAACTACTCAGCTTGAGGAGGAACGGTATAAATATTGCATGTATCCTACTCAGAGCCATGGAATACTCAAATGCAAGGTGAATTCAGGAAGCTACCTCATAACATTTAGAGTGGAACAGTAAATATCTTTGTTTAGTTCTGTAAACGGTAATGTTCCATTGTGTAAAAAAGTTGGTTAGTAAAAGTAACTTCTCGAACATTGGTAGCACACTCATAAAATTGGTTGCATACTACTCTAAATCATATGATAAGCAAAATAATAAGGTTTACATCAAGTTATCACATAGTAGTTTCCCGCAAAATTCATCTCAACACTCTATTCAGCTGAATGCATTACTTTCTATTCTATGCTTTTTGAGTTATGGATGTGTACATACCTACTCAGGGTGAGGTGGAACTGTATAACTATTGCATGTATCCTACGCAGAGCCATGGAATACTCAAATGCAAGGTGAATTCAGGAAGCTAGCTCATAACATTTAGAGTGGAACAGTAAATATCTTTGTTTAGTTCTGTAAACGGTAATGTTCCATTGTGTAAAAAAGTTGGTTACTAAAAGTAACTTCTCGAACATTGGTAGCACACTCATAAAATTGGTTGCATTTTATTCTATATCATATGATAAGCAAAATAATAAGGTTTACATCAAGTTATCACATAGTAGTTTCCCGCAAAATTCATCTCAACACTCTATTCAGCTGAATGCATTACTTTCTATTCTATGCTTTTTGAGTTATGGATGTGTACATAACTACTCAGGGTGAGGTGGTACTGTATAAATATTGCATGTATCCTACTCAGAGCCATGGAATACTCAAATGCAAAGTGAATTCAGGAAGCTACCTCATAACATTTAGAGTGGAACAGTAAATATCTTTGTTTAGTTCTGTAAACGGTAATGTTCCATTGTGTAAAAAAGTTGGTTACTAAAAGTAACTTCTCGAACATTGGTAGCACACTCATAAAATTGGTTGCATACTACTCTAAATCATATGATAAGCAAAATAATAAGGTTTACATCAAGTTATCACATAGTAGTTTCCCGCAAAATTCATCTCAACACTCTATTCAGCTGAATGCATTACTTTCTAGTCGATGCATTTTGAGTTACGGATGTGTACATAACTACTCAGCGTGAGGAGGAACGGTATAAATATTGCATGTATCCTACTCAGAGCCATGGAATACTCAAATGCAAGGTGAATTCAGGAAGCTACCTCATAACATTTAGAGTGGAACAGTAAATATCTTTGTTTAGTTCTGTAAACGGTAATGTTCCATTGTGTAAAAAAGTTGGTTACTAAAAGTAACTTCTCGAACATTGGTAGCACACTCATAAAATTGGTTGCATACTACTCTAAATCATATGATAAGCAAAATAATAAGGTTTACATCAAGTTATCACATAGTAGTTTCCCGCAAAATTCATCTCAACACTATTCAGCTGAATGCATTACTTTCTAGATGCTTTTTGAGTTATGGATGTGTACATAACTACTCAGGGTGAGGTGGTACTGTATAAATATTGCATGTATCCTACTCAGAGCCATGGAATACTCAAATGCAAGGTGAATTCAGGAAGCTACCTCATAAGATTTAGAGTGGAACAGTAAATATCTTTGTTTAGTTCTGTAAACGGTAATATTCCATTGTGTAAAAAAGTTGGTTAGTAAAAGTAACTTCTCGAACATTGGTAGCACACTCATAAAATTGGTTGCATACTACTCTAAATCATATGATAAGCAAAATAATAAGGTTTACATCAAGTTATCACATAGTAGTTTCCCGCAAAATTCATCTCAACACTCTATTCAGCTGAATGCATTACTTTCTAGATGCTTTTTGAGTTATGGATGTGTACATAACTACTCAGGGTGAGGTGGTACTGTATAAATATTGCATGTATCCTACTCAGAGCCATGGAATACTCAAATGCAAGGTGAATTCAGGAAGCTACCTCATAAGATCTAGAGAGGAACAGTAAATATCTTTGTTTAGTTCTGTAAACGGTAATATTCCATTGTGTAAAAAAGTTGGTTAGTAAAAGTAACTTCTCGAACATTGGTAGCACACTCATAAAATTGGTTGCATACTACTCTAAATCATATGATAAGCAAAATAATAAGGTTTACATCAAGTTATCACATAGTAGTTTCCCGCAAAATTCATCTCAACACTCTATTCAGCTGAATGCATTACTTTCTAGTCGATGCATTTTGAGTTATGGATGTGTACATAACTACTCAGCGTGAGGAGGAACGGTATAAATATTGCATGTATCCTACTCAGAGCCATGGAATACTCAAATGCAAGGTGAATTCAGGAAGCTACCTCATAACATTTAGAGTGGAACAGTAAATATCTTTGTTTAGTTCTGTAAACGGTAATGTTCCATTGTGTAAAAAAGTTGGTTACTAAAAGTAACTTCTCGAACATTGGTAGCACACTCATAAAATTGGTTGCATACTACTCTAAATCATATGATAAGCAAAATAATAAGGTTTACATCAAGTTATCACATAGTAGTTTCCCGCAAAATTCATCTCAACACTCTATTCAGCTGAATGCATTACTTTCTATTCTATGCTTTTTGAGTTATGGATGTGTACATAACTACTCAGGGTGAGGTGGTACTGTATAAATATTGCATGTATCCTACTCAGAGCCATGGAATACTCAAATGCAAGGTGAATTCAGGAAGCTACCTCATAACATTTAGAGTGGAACAGTAAATATCTTTGTTTAGTTCTGTAAATGGTAATGTTCCATTGTGTAAAAAAGTTGGTTACTAAAAGTAACTTCTCGAACATTGGTAGCACACTCATAAAATTGGTTGCATACTACTCTAAATCATATGATAAGCAAAATAATAAGGTTTACATCAAGTTATCACATAGTAGTTTCCCGCAAAATTCATCTCAACACTCTATTCAGCTGAATGCATTACTTTCTAGTCGATGCATTTTGAGTTACGGATGTGTACATAACTACTCAGCGTGAGGAGGAACGGTATAAATATTGCATGTATCCTACTCAGAGCCATGGAATACTCAAATGCAAGGTGAATTCAGGAAGCTACCTCATAACATTTAGAGTGGAACAGTAAATATCTTTGTTTAGTTCTGTAAACGGTAATGTTCCATTGTGTAAAAAAGTTGGTTACTAAAAGTAACTTCTCGAACATTGGTAGCACACTCATAAAATTGGTTGCATACTACTCTAAATCATATGATAAGCAAAATAATAAGGTTTACATCAAGTTATCACATAGTAGTTTCCCGCAAAATTCATCTCAACACTATTCAGCTGAATGCATTACTTTCTAGATGCTTTTTGAGTTATGGATGTGTACATAACTACTCAGGGTGAGGTGGTACTGTATAAATATTGCATGTATCCTACTCAGAGCCATGGAATACTCAAATGCAAGGTGAATTCAGGAAGCTACCTCATAAGATTTAGAGTGGAACAGTAAATATCTTTGTTTAGTTCTGTAAACGGTAATATTCCATTGTGTAAAAAAGTTGGTTAGTAAAAGTAACTTCTCGAACATTGGTAGCACACTCATAAAATTGGTTGCATACTACTCTAAATCATATGATAAGCAAAATAATAAGGTTTACATCAAGTTATCACATAGTAGTTTCCCGCAAAATTCATCTCAACACTCTATTCAGCTGAATGCATTACTTTCTAGATGCTTTTTGAGTTATGGATGTGTACATAACTACTCAGGGTGAGGTGGTACTGTATAAATATTGCATGTATCCTACTCAGAGCCATGGAATACTCAAATGCAAGGTGAATTCAGGAAGCTACCTCATAAGATCTAGAGAGGAACAGTAAATATCTTTGTTTAGTTCTGTAAACGGTAATATTCCATTGTGTAAAAAAGTTGGTTAGTAAAAGTAACTTCTCGAACATTGGTAGCACACTCATAAAATTGGTTGCATACTACTCTAAATCATATGATAAGCAAAATAATAAGGTTTACATCAAGTTATCACATAGTAGTTTCCCGCAAAATTCATCTCAACACTCTATTCAGCTGAATGCATTACTTTCTAGTCGATGCATTTTGAGTTATGGATGTGTACATAACTACTCAGCGTGAGGAGGAACGGTATAAATATTGCATGTATCCTACTCAGAGCCATGGAATACTCAAATGCAAGGTGAATTCAGGAAGCTACCTCATAACATTTAGAGTGGAACAGTAAATATCTTTGTTTAGTTCTGTAAACGGTAATGTTCCATTGTGTAAAAAAGTTGGTTACTAAAAGTAACTTCTCGAACATTGGTAGCACACTCATAAAATTGGTTGCATACTACTCTAAATCATATGATAAGCAAAATAATAAGGTTTACATCAAGTTATCACATAGTAGTTTCCCGCAAAATTCATCTCAACACTCTATTCAGCTGAATGCATTACTTTCTATTCTATGCTTTTTGAGTTATGGATGTGTACATAACTACTCAGGGTGAGGTGGTACTGTATAAATATTGCATGTATCCTACTCAGAGCCATGGAATACTCAAATGCAAGGTGAATTCAGGAAGCTACCTCATAAGATTTAGAGTGGAACAGTAAATATCTTTGTTTAGTTCTGTAAATGGTAATGTTCCATTGTGTAAAAAAGTTGGTTACTAAAAGTAACTTCTCGAACATTGGTAGCACACTCATAAAATTGGTTGCATACTACTCTAAATCATATGATAAGCAAAATAATAAGGTTTACATCAAGTTATCACATAGTAGTTTCCCGCAAAATTCATCTCAACACTATTCAGCTGAATGCATTACTTTCTATTCTATGCTTTTTGAGTTATGGATGTGTACATAACTACTCAGGGTGAGGTGGAACTGTATAACTATTGCATGTATCCTACGCAGAGCCATGGAATACTCAAATGCAAGGTGAATTCAGGAAGCTACCTCATAACATTTAGAGTGGAACAGTAAATATCTTTGTTTAGTTCTGTAAACGGTAATGTTCCATTGTGTAAAAAAGTTGAAGTTACTAAAAGTAACTTCTCGAACATTGGTAGCACACTCATAAAATTGGTTGCATTTTATTCTAAATCATATGATAAGCAAAATAATAAGGTTTACATCAAGTTATCACATAGTAGTTTCCCGCAAAATTCATCTCAACACTCTATTCAGCTGAATGCATTACTTTCTAGATGTTTTTGAGTTATGGATGTGTACATAACTACTCAGGGTGAGGTGGTACTGTATAAATATTGCATGTATCCTACTCAGAGCCATGTAATACTCAAATGCAAGGTGAATTCAGGAAGCTACCTCATAAGATTTAGAGTGGAACAGTAAATATCTTTGTTTAGTTCTGTAAACGGTAATATTCCATTGTGTAAAAAAGTTGGTTAGTAAAAGTAACTTCTCGAACATTGGTAGCACACTCATAAAATTGGTTGCATACTACTCTAAATCATATGATAAGCAAAATAATAAGGTTTACATCAAGTTATCACATAGTAGTTTCCCGCAAAATTCATCTCAACACTCTATTCAGCTGAATGCATTACTTTCTAGTCGATGCATTTTGAGTTATGGATGTGTACATAACTACTCAGCGTGAGGAGGAACGGTATAAATATTGCATGTATCCTACTCAGAGCCATGGAATACTGAAATGCAAGGTGAATTCAGGAAGCTACCTCATAACATTTAGAGTGGAACAGTAAATATCTTTGTTTAGTTCTGTAAACGGTAATGTTCCATTGTGTAAAAAAGTTGGTTACTAAAAGTAACTTCTCGAACATTGGTAGCACACTCATAAAATTGGTTGCATACTACTCTAAATCATATGATAAGCAAAATAATAAGGTTTACATCAAGTTATCACATAGTAGTTTCCCGCAAAATTCATCTCAACACTCTATTCAGCTGAATGCATTACTTTCTATTCTATGCTTTTTGAGTTATGGATGTGTACATAACTACTCAGGGTGAGGTGGTACTGTATAAATATTGCATGTATCCTACTCAGAGCCATGGAATACTCAAATGCAAGGTGAATTCAGGAAGCTACCTCATAACATTTAGAGTGGAACAGTAAATATCTTTGTTTAGTTCTGTAAATGGTAATGTTCCATTGTGTAAAAAAGTTGGTTACTAAAAGTAACTTCTCGAACATTGGTAGCACACTCATAAAATTGGTTGCATACTACTCTAAATCATATGATAAGCAAAATAATAAGGTTTACATCAAGTTATCACATAGTAGTTTCCCGCAAAATTCATCTCAACACTCTATTCAGCTGAATGCATTACTTTCTAGATGCTTTTTGAGTTATGGATGTGTACATAACTACTCAGGGTGAGGTGGTACTGTATAAATATTGCATGTATCCTACTCAGAGCCATGGAATACTCAAATGCAAGGTGAATTCAGGAAGCTACCTCATAAGATCGAGAGTGGAACAGTAAATATCTTTGTTTAGTTCTGTAAACGGTAATATTCCATTGTGTAAAAAAGTTGGTTAGTAAAAGTAACTTCTCGAACATTGGTAGCACACTCATAAAATTGGTTGCATACTACTCTAAATCATATGATAAGCAAAATAATAAGGTTTACATCAAGTTATCACATAGTAGTTTCCCGCAAAATTCATCTCAACACTCTATTCAGCTGAATGCATTACTTTCTAGTCGATGCATTTTGAGTTATGGATGTGTACATAACTACTCAGCTTGAGGAGGAACGGTATAAATATTGCATGTATCCTACTCAGAGCCATGGAATACTCAAATGCAAGGTGAATTCAGGAAGCTACCTCATAACATTTAGAGTGGAACAGTAAATATCTTTGTTTAGTTCTGTAAACGGTAATGTTCCATTGTGTAAAAAAGTTGGTTAGTAAAAGTAACTTCTCGAACATTGGTAGCACACTCATAAAATTGGTTGCATACTACTCTAAATCATATGATAAGCAAAATAATAAGGTTTACATCAAGTTATCACATAGTAGTTTCCCGCAAAATTCATCTCAACACTCTATTCAGCTGAATGCATTACTTTCTATTCTATGCTTTTTGAGTTATGGATGTGTACATAACTACTCAGGGTGAGGTGGTACTGTATAAATATTGCATGTATCCTACTCAGAGCCATGGAATACTCAAATGCAAGGTGAATTCAGGAAGCTACCTCATAACATTTAGAGTGGAACAGTAAATATCTTTGTTTAGTTCTGTAAATGGTAATGTTCCATTGTGTAAAAAAGTTGGTTACTAAAAGTAACTTCTCGAACATTGGTAGCACACTCATAAAATTGGTTGCATACTACTCTAAATCATATGATAAGCAAAATAATAAGGTTTACATCAAGTTATCACATAGTAGTTTCCCGCAAAATTCATCTCAACACTATTCAGCTGAATGCATTACTTTCTATTCTATGCTTTTTGAGTTATGGATGTGTACATAACTACTCAGGGTGAGGTGGAACTGTATAACTATTGCATGTATCCTACGCAGAGCCATGGAATACTCAAATGCAAGGTGAATTCAGGAAGCTACCTCATAACATTTAGAGTGGAACAGTAAATATCTTTGTTTAGTTCTGTAAACGGTAATGTTCCATTGTGTAAAAAAGTTGAAGTTACTAAAAGTAACTTCTCGAACATTGGTAGCACACTCATAAAATTGGTTGCATTTTATTCTAAATCATATGATAAGCAAAATAATAAGGTTTACATCAAGTTATCACATAGTAGTTTCCCGCAAAATTCATCTCAACACTCTATTCAGCTGAATGCATTACTTTCTAGATGCTTTTTGAGTTATGGATGTGTACATAACTACTCAGGGTGAGGTGGTACTGTATAAATATTGCATGTATCCTACTCAGAGCCATGTAATACTCAAATGCAAGGTGAATTCAGGAAGCTACCTCATAAGATTTAGAGTGGAACAGTAAATATCTTTGTTTAGTTCTGTAAACGGTAATATTCCATTGTGTAAAAAAGTTGGTTAGTAAAAGTAACTTCTCGAACATTGGTAGCACACTCATAAAATTGGTTGCATACTACTCTAAATCATATGATAAGCAAAATAATAAGGTTTACATCAAGTTATCACATAGTAGTTTCCCGCAAAATTCATCTCAACACTCTATTCAGCTGAATGCATTACTTTCTAGTCGATGCATTTTGAGTTATGGATGTGTACATAACTACTCAGCGTGAGGAGGAACGGTATAAATATTGCATGTATCATACTCAGAGCCATGGAATACTCAAATGCAAGGTGAATTCAGGAAGCTACCTCATAACATTTAGAGTGGAACAGTAAATATCTTTGTTTAGTTCTGTAAATGGTAATGTTCCATTGTGTAAAAAAGTTGGTTACTAAAAGTAACTTCTCGAACATTGGTAGCACACTCATAAAATTGGTTGCATACTACTCTAAATCATATGATAAGCAAAATAATAAGGTTTACATCAAGTTATCACATAGTAGTTTCCCGCAAAATTCATCTCAACACTATTCAGCTGAATGCATTACTTTCTATTCTATGCTTTTTGAGTTATGGATGTGTACATAACTACTCAGGGTGAGGTGGAACTGTATAACTATTGCATGTATCCTACGCAGAGCCATGGAATACTCAAATGCAAGGTGAATTCAGGAAGCTACCTCATAACATTTAGAGTGGAACAGTAAATATCTTTGTTTAGTTCTGTAAACGGTAATGTTCCATTGTGTAAAAAAGTTGAAGTTACTAAAAGTAACTTCTCGAACATTGGTAGCACACTCATAAAATTGGTTGCATTTTATTCTAAATCATATGATAAGCAAAATAATAAGGTTTACATCAAGTTATCACATAGTAGTTTCCCGCAAAATTCATCTCAACACTCTATTCAGCTGAATGCATTACTTTCTAGATGCTTTTTGAGTTATGGATGTGTACATAACTACTCAGGGTGAGGTGGTACTGTATAAATATTGCATGTATCCTACTCAGAGCCATGTAATACTCAAATGCAAGGTGAATTCAGGAAGCTACCTCATAAGATTTAGAGTGGAACAGTAAATATCTTTGTTTAGTTCTGTAAACGGTAATATTCCATTGTGTAAAAAAGTTGGTTAGTAAAAGTAACTTCTCGAACATTGGTAGCACACTCATAAAATTGGTTGCATACTACTCTAAATCATATGATAAGCAAAATAATAAGGTTTACATCAAGTTATCACATAGTAGTTTCCCGCAAAATTCATCTCAACACTCTATTCAGCTGAATGCATTACTTTCTAGATGCTTTTTGAGTTATGGATGTGTACATAACTACTCAGGGTGAGGTGGTACTGTATAAATATTGCATGTATCCTACTCAGAGCCATGGAATACTCAAATGCAAGGTGAATTCAGGAAGCTACCTCATAAGATTTAGAGTGGAACAGTAAATATCTTTGTTTAGTTCTGTAAACGGTAATATTCCATTGTGTAAAAAAGTTGGTTAGTAAAAGTAACTTCTCGAACATTGGTAGCACACTCATAAAATTGGTTGCATACTACTCTAAATCATATGATAAGCAAAATAATAAGGTTTACATCAATTTATCACATAGTAGTGTCCCGCAAAATTCATCTCAACACTCTATTCAGCTGAATGCATTACTTTCTAGTCGATGCATTTTGAGTTATGGATGTGTACATAACTACTCAGCGTGAGGAGGAACGGTATAAATATTGCATGTATCCTACTCAGAGCCATGGAATACTCAAATGCAAGGTGAATTCAGGAAGCTACCTCATAACATTTAGAGTGGAACAGTAAATATCTTTGTTTAGTTCTGTAAACGGTAATGTTCCATTGTGTAAAAAAGTTGGTTACTAAAAGTAACTTCTCGAACATTGGTAGCACACTCATAAAATTGGTTGCATACTACTCTAAATCATATGATAAGCAAAATAATAAGGTTTACATCAAGTTATCACATAGTAGTTTCCCGCAAAATTCATCTCAACACTCTATTCAGCTGAATGCATTACTTTCTATTCTATGCTTTTTGAGTTATGGATGTGTACATAACTACTCAGGGTGAGGTGGTACTGTATAAATATTGCATGTATCCTACTCAGAGCCATGGAATACTCAAATGCAAGGTGAATTCAGGAAGCTACCTCATACCATTTAGAGTGGAACAGTAAATATCTTTGTTTAGTTCTGTAAATGGTAATGTTCCATTGTGTAAAAAAGTTGGTTACTAAAAGTAACTTCTCGAACATTGGTAGCACACTCATAAAATTGGTTGCATACTACTCTAAATCATATGATAAGCAAAATAATAAGGTTTACATCAAGTTATCACATATTAGTTTCCCGCAAAATTCATCTCAACACTATTCAGCTGAATGCATTACTTTCTAGTCTATTCTTTTTGAGTTATGGATGTGTACATAACTACTCAGGGTGAGGTGGAACTGTATAACTATTGCATGTATCCTACGCAGAGCCATGGAATACTCAAATGCAAGGTGAATTCAGGAAGCTAGCTCATAACATTTAGAGTGGAACAGTAAATATCTTTGTTTAGTTCTGTAAACGGTAATGTTCCATTGTGTAAAAAAGTTGAAGTTACTAAAAGTAACTTCTCGAACATTGGTAGCACACTCATAAAATTGGTTGCATACTACTCTAAATCATATGATAAGCAAAATAATAAGGTTTACATCAAGTTATCACATAGTAGTTTCCCGCAAAATTCATCTCAACACTCTATTCAGCTGAATGCATTACTTTCTAGTCGATGCATTTTGAGTTATGGATGTGTACATAACTACTCAGCGTGAGGAGGAACGGTATAAATATTGCATGTATCCTACTCAGAGCCATGGAATACTCAAATGCAAGGTGAATTCAGGAAGCTACCTCATAACATTTAGAGTGGAACAGTAAATATCTTTGTTTAGTTCTGTAAACGGTAATGTTCCATTGTGTAAAAAAGTTGGTTACTAAAAGTAACTTCTCGAACATTGGTAGCACACTCATAAAATTGGTTGCATACTAATCTAAATCATATGATAAGCAAAATAATAAGGTTTACATCAAGTTATCACATAGTAGTTTCCCGCAAAATTCATCTCAACACTCTATTCAGCTGAATGCATTACTTTCTATTCTATGCTTTTTGAGTTATGGATGTGTACATAACTACTCAGGGTGAGGTGGTACTGTATAAATATTGCATGTATCCTACTCAGAGCCATGGAATACTCAAATGCAAGGTGAATTCAGGAAGCTACCTCATAACATTTAGAGTGGAACAGTAAATATCTTTGTTTAGTTCTGTAAATGGTAATGTTCCATTGTGTAAAAAAGTTGGTTACTAAAAGTAACTTCTCGAACATTGGTAGCACACTCATAAAATTGGTTGCATACTACTCTAAATCATATGATAAGCAAAATAATAAGGTTTACATCAAGTTATCACATAGTAGTTTCCCGCAAAATTCATCTCAACACTATTCAGCTGAATGCATTACTTTCTATTCTATGCTTTTTGAGTTATGGATGTGTACATAACTACTCAGGGTGAGGTGGAACTGTATAACTATTGCATGTATCCTACTCAGAGCCATGGAATACTCAAATGCAAGGTGAATTCAGGAAGCTACCTCATAACATTTAGAGTGGAACAGTAAATATCTTTGTTTAGTTCTGTAAACGGTAATGTTCCATTGTGTAAAAAAGTTGAAGTTACTAAAAGTAACTTCTCGAACATTGGTAGCACACTCATAAAATTGGTTGCATACTACTCTAAATCATATGATAAGCAAAATAATAAGGTTTACATCAAGTTATCACATAGTAGTTTCCCGCAAAATTCATCTCAACACTCTATTCAGCTGAATGCATTACTTTCTAGATGCTTTTTGAGTTATGGATGTGTACATAACTACTCAGGGTGAGGTGGTACTGTATAAATATTGCATGTATCCTACTCAGAGCCATGGAATACTCAAATGCAAGGTGAATTCAGGAAGCTACCTCATAAGATTTAGAGTGGAACAGTAAATATCTTTGTTTAGTTCTGTAAACGGTAATATTCCATTGTGTAAAAAAGTTGGTTAGTAAAAGTAACTTCTCGAACATTGGTAGCACACTCATAAAATTGGTTGCATACTACTCTAAATCATATGATAAGCAAAATAATAAGGTTTACATCAAGTTATCACATAGTAGTTTCCCGCAAAATTCATCTCAACACTCTATTCAGCTGAATGCATTACTTTCTAGTCGATGCATTTTGAGTTATGGATGTATACATAACTACTCAGCGTGAGGAGGAACGGTATAAATATTGCATGTATCCTACTCAGAGCCATGGAATACTCAAATGCAAGGTGAATTCAGGAAGCTACCTCATAACATTTAGAGTGGAACAGTAAATATCTTTGTTTAGTTCTGTAAACGGTAATGTTCCATTGTGTAAAAAAGTTGGTTACTAAAAGTAACTTCTCGAACATTGGTAGCACACTCATAAAATTGGTTGCATACTACTCTAAATCATATGATAAGCAAAATAATAAGGTTTACATCAAGTTATCACATAGTAGTTTCCCGCAAAATTCATCTCAACACTCTATTCAGCTGAATGCATTACTTTCTATTCTATGCATTTTGAGTTATGGATGTGTACATAACTACTCAGGGTGAGGTGGAACGGTATAAATATTGCATGTATCCTACTCAGAGCCATGGAATACTCAAATGCAAGGTGAATTCAGGAAGCTACCTCATAACATTTAGTGTGGAACAGTAAATATCTTTGTTTAGTTCTGTAAACGGTAATGTTCCATTGTGTAAAAAAAGTTGGTTACTAAAAGTAACTTCTCGAACATTGGTAGCACACTTATAAAATTGGTTGCATACTACTCTAAATCATATCATAAGCTAAATAATAAGGTTTACATCGTTATCACATAGTAGTTTCCCGCAAAATTCATCTCAACACTCTATTCAGCTGAATGCATTACTTTCTATTCTATGCTTTTTGAGTTATGGATGTGTACATACCTACTCAGGGTGAGGTGGAACTGTATAACTATTGCATGTATCCTACGCAGAGCCATGGAATACTCAAATGCAAGGTGAATTCAGGAAGCTACCTCATAACATTTAGAGTGGAACAGTAAATGTTTTTGTTTAGTTCTGTAAACGGTAATGTTCCATTGTGTAAAAAAGTTGAAGTTACTAAAAGTAACTTCTCGAACATTGGTAGCACACTCATAAAATTGGTTGCATACTACTCTAAATCATATGATAAGCAAAATAATAAGGTTTACATCAAGATCACATAGTAGGTTCCCGCAAAATTCATCTCAACACTATTCAGCTGAATGCATTACTTTCTATTCTATGCTTTTTGAGTTATGGATGTGTACATAACTACTCAGGGTGAGGTGGAACTGTATAACTATTGCATGTATCCTACGCAGAGCCATGGAATACTCAAATGCAAGGTGAATTCAGGAAGCTACCTCATAACATTTAGAGTGGAACAGTAAATGTTTTTGTTTAGTTCTGTAAACTGTAATGTTCCATTGTGTAAAAAAGTTGGTTACTAAAAGTAACTTCTCGAACATTGGTAGCACACTCATAAAATTGGTTGCATTTTATTCTAAATCATATGATAAGCAAAATAATAAGGTTTACATCAAGTTATCACATAGTAGTTTCCCGCAAAATTCATCTCAACACTCTATTCAGCTGAATGCATTACTTTCTAGATGCTTTTTGAGTTATGGATGTGTACATAACTACTCAGGGTGAGGTGGTACTGTATAAATATTGCATGTATCCTACTCAGAGCCATGGAATACTCAAATGCAAGGTGAATTCAGGAAGCTACCTCATAACATTTAGAGTGTAACAGTAAATATCTTTGTTTAGTTCTGTAAACGGTAATGTTCCATTGTGTAAAAAAGTTGGTTACTAAAAGTAACTTCTCGAACATTGGTAGCACACTCATAAAATTGGTTGCATACTACTCTAAATCATATGATAAGCAAAATAATAAGGTTTACATCAAGTTATCACATAGTAGTTTTCCGCAAAATTCATCTCAACACTCTATTCAGCTGAATGCATTACTTTCTATTCTATGCATTTTGAGTTATGGATGTGTACATAACTACTCAGGGTGAGGTGGAACGGTATAAATATTGCATGTATCCTACTCAGAGCCGTGGAATACTCAAATGCAAGGTGAATTCAGGAAGCTACCTCATAACATTTAGTGTGGAACAGTAAATATCTTTGTTTAGTTCTGTAAACGGTAATGTTCCATTGTGTAAAAAAGTTGGTTACTAAAAGTAACTTCTCGAACATTGGTAGCACACTCATAAAATTGGTTGCATACTACACTAAATCATATCATAAGCTAAATAATAAGGTTTACATCGTTATCACATAGTAGTTTCCCGCAAAATTCATCTCAACACTCTATTCAGCTGAATGCATTACTTTCTATTCTATGCTTTTTGAGTTATGGATGTGTACATACCTACTCAGGGTGAGGTGGAACTGTATAACTATTGCATGTATCCTACGCAGAGCCATGGAATACTCAAATGCAAGGTGAATTCAGGAAGCTAGCTCATAACATTTAGAGTGGAACAGTAAATATCTTTGTTTAGTTCTGTAAACGGTAATGTTCCATTGTGTAAAAAAGTTGAAGTTACTAAAAGTAACTTCTCGAACATTGGTAGCACACTCATAAAATTGGTTGCATACTACTCTAAATCATATGATAAGCAAAATAATAAGGTTTACATCAAGTTATCACATAGTAGTTTCCCGCAAAATTCATCTCAACACTATTCAGCTGAATGCATTACTTTCTATTCTATGCTTTTTGAGTTATGGATGTGTACATAACTACTCAGGGTGAGGTGGAACTGTATAACTATTGCATGTATCCTACGCAGAGCCATGGAATACTCAAATGCAAGGTGAATTCAGGAAGCTGCCTCATAACATTTAGAGTGGAACAGTAAATATCTTTGTTTAGTTCTGTAAACGGTAATGTTCCATTGTGTAAAAAAGTTGAAGTTACTAAAAGTAACTTCTCGAACATTGGTAGCACACTCATAAAATTGGTTGCATTTTATTCTAAATCATATGATAAGCAAAATAATAAGGTTTACATCAAGTTATCACATAGTAGTTTCCCGCAAAATTCATCTCAACACTCTATTCAGCTGAATGCATTACTTTCTATTCTATGCTTTTTGAGTTATGGATGTGTACATAACTACTCAGGGTAAGGTGGTACTGTATAAATATTGCATGTATCCTACTCAGAGCCATGGAATACTCAAATGCAAGGTGAATTCAGGAAGCTAGCTCATAACATTTAGAGTGGAACAGTAAATATCTTTGTTTAGTTCTGTAAACGGTAATGTTCCATTGTGTAAAAAAGTTGAAGTTACTAAAAGTAACTTCTCGAACATTGGTAGCACACTCATAAAATTGGTTGCATACTACTCTAAATCATATGATAAGCAAAATAATAAGGTTTACATCAAGTTATCACATAGTAGTTTCCCGCAAAATTCATCTCAACACTATTCAGCTGAATGCATTACTTTCTATTCTATGCTTTTTGAGTTATGGATGTGTACATAACTACTCAGGGTGAGGTGGAACTGTATAACTATTGCATGTATCCTACGCAGAGCCATGGAATACTCAAATGCAAGGTGAATTCAGGAAGCTGCCTCATAACATTTAGAGTGGAACAGTAAATATCTTTGTTTAGTTCTGTAAACGGTAATGTTCCATTGTGTAAAAAAGTTGAAGTTACTAAAAGTAACTTCTCGAACATTGGTAGCACACTCATAAAATTGGTTGCATACTACTCTAAATCATATGATAAGCAAAATAATAAGGTTTACATCAAGTTATCACATAGTAGTTTCCCGCAAAATTCATCTCAACACTCTATTCAGCTGAATGCATTACTTTCTATTCTATGCATTTTGAGTTATGGATGTGTACATAACTACTCAGGGTGAGGTGGAACGGTATAAATATTGCATGTATCCTACTCAGAGCCATGGAATACTCAAATGCAAGGTGAATTCAGGAAGCTACCTCATAACATTTAGTGTGGAACAGTAAATATCTTTGTTTAGTTCTGTAAACGGTAATGTTCCATTGTGTAAAAAAAGTTGGTTACTAAAAGTAACTTCTCGAACATTGGTAGCACACTCATAAAATTGGTTGCATACTACTCTAAATCATATCATAAGCTAAATAATAAGGTTTACATCGTTATCACATAGTAGTTTCCCGCAAAATTCATCTCAACACTCTATTCAGCTGAATGCATTACTTTCTATTCTATGCTTTTTGAGTTATGGATGTGTACATACCTACTCAGGGTGAGGTGGAACTGTATAACTATTGCATGTATCCTACGCAGAGCCATGGAATACTCAAATGCAAGGTGAATTCAGGAAGCTACCTCATAACATTTAGAGTGGAACAGTAAATGTTTTTGTTTAGTTCTGTAAACGGTAATGTTCCATTGTGTAAAAAAGTTGAAGTTACTAAAAGTAACTTCTCGAACATTGGTAGCACACTCATAAAATTGGTTGCATACTACTCTAAATCATATGATAAGCAAAATAATAAGGTTTACATCAAGATCACATAGTAGGTTCCCGCAAAATTCATCTCAACACTATTCAGCTGAATGCATTACTTTCTATTCTATGCTTTTTGAGTTATGGATGTGTACATAACTACTCAGGGTGAGGTGGAACTGTATAACTATTGCATGTATCCTACGCAGAGCCATGGAATACTCAAATGCAAGGTGAATTCAGGAAGCTACTTCATAACATTTAGAGTGGAACAGTAAATGTTTTTGTTTAGTTCTGTAAACTGTAATGTTCCATTGTGTAAAAAAGTTGAAGTTACTAAAAGTAACTTCTCGAACATTGGTAGCACACTAATAAAATTGGTTGCATTTTATTCTAAATCATATGATAAGCAAAATAATAAGGTTTACATCAAGTTATCACATAGTAGTTTCCCGCAAAATTCATCTCAACACTCTATTCAGCTGAATGCATTACTTTCTAGATGCTTTTTGAGTTATGGATGTGTACATAACTACTCAGGGTGAGGTGGTACTGTATAAATATTGCATGTATCCTACTCAGAGCCATGGAATACTCAAATGCAAGGTTAATTCAGGAAGCTACCTCATAACATTTAGAGAGTAACAGTAAATATCTTTGTTTAGTTCTGTAAACGGTAATGTTCCATTGTGTAAAAAAGTTGGTTACTAAAAGTAACTTCTCGAACATTGGTAGCACACTCATAAAATTGGTTGCATACTACTCTAAATCATATGATAAGCAAAATAATAACGTTTACATCAAGATCACATAGTAGGTTCCCGCAAAATTCATCTCAACACTATTCAGCTGAATGCATTACTTTCTATTCTATGCTTTTTGAGTTATGGATGTGTACATACCTACTCAGGGTGAGGTGGAACTGTATAACTATTGCATGTATCCTACGCAGAGCCATGGAATACTCAAATGCAAGGTGAATTCAGGAAGCTACCTCATAACATTTAGAGTGGAACAGTAAATGTTTTTGTTTAGTTCTGTAAACGGTAATGTTCCATTGTGTAAAAAAGTTGAAGTTACTAAAAGTAACTTCTCGAACATTGGTAGCACACTCATAAAATTGGTTGCATACTACTCTAAATCATATGATAAGCAAAATAATAAGGTTTACATCAAGATCACATAGTAGGTTCCCGCAAAATTCATCTCAACACTATTCAGCTGAATGCATTACTTTCTATTCTATGCTTTTTGAGTTATGGATGTGTACATAACTACTCAGGGTGAGGTGGAACTGTATAACTATTGCATGTATCCTACGCAGAGCCATGGAATACTCAAATGCAAGGTGAATTCAGGAAGCTACTTCATAACATTTAGAGTGGAACAGTAAATGTTTTTGTTTAGTTCTGTAAACTGTAATGTTCCATTGTGTAAAAAAGTTGAAGTTACTAAAAGTAACTTCTCGAACATTGGTAGCACACTAATAAAATTGGTTGCATTTTATTCTAAATCATATGATAAGCAAAATAATAAGGTTTACATCAAGTTATCACATAGTAGTTTCCCGCAAAATTCATCTCAACACTCTATTCAGCTGAATGCATTACTTTCTAGATGCTTTTTGAGTTATGGATGTGTACATAACTACTCAGGGTGAGGTGGTACTGTATAAATATTGCATGTATCCTACTCAGAGCCATGGAATACTCAAATGCAAGGTGAATTCAGGAAGCTACCTCATAACATTTAGAGAGTAACAGTAAATATCTTTGTTTAGTTCTGTAAACGGTAATGTTCCATTGTGTAAAAAAGTTGGTTACTAAAAGTAACTTCTCGAACATTGGTAGCACACTCATAAAATTGGTTGCATACTACTCTAAATCATATGATAAGCAAAATAATAAGGTTTACATCAAGTTATCACATAGTAGTTTTCCGCAAAATTCATCTCAACACTCTATTCAGCTGAATGCATTACTTTCTATTCTATGCATTTTGAGTTATGGATGTGTACATAACTACTCAGGGTGAGGTGGAACGGTATAAATATTGCATGTATCCTACTCAGAGCCATGGAATACTCAAATGCAAGGTGAATTCAGGAAGCTAGCTCATAACATTTAGAGTGGAACAGTAAATATCTTTGTTTAGTTCTGTAAACGGTAATGTTCCACTGTGTAAAAAAGTTGAAGTTACTAAAAGTAACTTCTCGAACATTGGTAGCACACTCATAAAATTGGTTGCATACTACTCTAAATCATATGATAAGCAAAATAATAAGGTTTACATCAAGTTATCACATAGTAGTTTCCCGCAAAATTCATCTCAACACTATTCAGCTGAATGCATTACTTTCTATTCTATGCTTTTTGAGTTATGGATGTGTACATAACTACTCAGGGTGAGGTGGAACTGTATAACTATTGCATGTATCCTACGCAGAGCCATGGAATACTCAAATGCAAGGTGAATTCAGGAAGCTGCCTCATAACATTTAGAGTGGAACAGTAAATATCTTTGTTTAGTTCTGTAAACGGTAATGTTCCATTGTGTAAAAAAGTTGAAGTTACTAAAAGTAACTTCTCGAACATTGGTAGCACACTCATAAAATTGGTTGCATTTTATTCTAAATCATATGATAAGCAAAATAATAAGGTTTACATCAAGTTATCACATAGTAGTTTCTCGCAAAATTCATCTCAACACTCTATTCAGCTGAATGCATTACTTTCTATTCTATGCATTTTGAGTTAAGGATGTGTACATAACTACTCAGGGTGAGGTGGAACGGTATAAATATTGCATGTATCCTACTCAGAGTCATGGAATACTCAAATGCAAGGTGAATTCCGGAAGCTACCTCATAACATTTAGAGTGGAACGGTAAATATCTTTGTTTAGTTCTGTAAACGGTAATGTTCCATTGTGTAAAAAAGTTGGTTACTAAAAGTAACTTCTCGAACATTGGTAGCACACTCATAAAATTGGTTGCATTTTATTCTATATCATATGATAAGCAAAATAATAAGGTTTACATCAAGTTCTCACAGTAGTTTCCCGCAAAATTCATCTCAACACTCTATTCAGCTGAATGCATTACTTTCTAGTCGATGCATTTTGAGTTATGGATGTGTACATAACTACTCAGCGTGAGGTGGAACGGTATAAATATTGCATGTATCCTACTCAGAGCCATGGAATACTCAAATGCAAGGTGAATTCAGGAAGCTACCTCATAACATTTAGAGAGGAACAGTAAATATCTTTGTTTAGTTCTGTAAACGGTAATGTTCCATTGTGTAAAAAAGTTGGTTACTAAAAGTAACTTCTCGAACATTGGTAGCACACTCATAAAATTGGTTGCATACTACTCTAAATCATATGATAAGCAAAATAATAAGGTTTACATCAAGTTATCACATAGTAGTTTTCCGCAAAATTCATCTCAACACTCTATTCAGCTGAATGCATTACTTTCTATTCTATGCATTTTGAGTTATGGATGTGTACATAACTACTCAGGGTGAGGTGGAACGGTATAAATATTGCATGTATCCTACTCAGAGCCATGGAATACTCAAATGCAAGGTGAATTCAGGAAGCTAGCTCATAACATTTAGAGTGGAACAGTAAATATCTTTGTTTAGTTCTGTAAACGGTAATGTTCCACTGTGTAAAAAAGTTGAAGTTACTAAAAGTAACTTCTCGAACATTGGTAGCACACTCATAAAATTGGTTGCATACTACTCTAAATCATATGATAAGCAAAATAATAAGGTTTACATCAAGTTATCACATAGTAGTTTCCCGCAAAATTCATCTCAACACTATTCAGCTGAATGCATTACTTTCTATTCTATGCTTTTTGAGTTATGGATGTGTACATAACTACTCAGGGTGAGGTGGAACTGTATAACTATTGCATGTATCCTACGCAGAGCCATGGAATACTCAAATGCAAGGTGAATTCAGGAAGCTGCCTCATAACATTTAGAGTGGAACAGTAAATATCTTTGTTTAGTTCTGTAAACGGTAATGTTCCATTGTGTAAAAAAGTTGAAGTTACTAAAAGTAACTTCTCGAACATTGGTAGCACACTCATAAAATTGGTTGCATTTTATTCTAAATCATATGATAAGCAAAATAATAAGGTTTACATCAAGTTATCACATAGTAGTTTCTCGCAAAATTCATCTCAACACTCTATTCAGCTGAATGCATTACTTTCTATTCTATGCATTTTGAGTTAAGGATGTGTACATAACTACTCAGGGTGAGGTGGAACGGTATAAATATTGCATGTATCCTACTCAGAGTCATGGAATACTCAAATGCAAGGTGAATTCCGGAAGCTACCTCATAACATTTAGAGTGGAACGGTAAATATCTTTGTTTAGTTCTGTAAACGGTAATGTTCCATTGTGTAAAAAAGTTGGTTACTAAAAGTAACTTCTCGAACATTGGTAGCACACTCATAAAATTGGTTGCATTTTATTCTATATCATATGATAAGCAAAATAATAAGGTTTACATCAAGTTCTCACAGTAGTTTCCCGCAAAATTCATCTCAACACTCTATTCAGCTGAATGCATTACTTTCTAGTCGATGCATTTTGAGTTATGGATGTGTACATAACTACTCAGCGTGAGGTGGAACGGTATAAATATTGCATGTATCCTACTCAGAGCCATGGAATACTCAAATGCAAGGTGAATTCAGGAAGCTACCTCATAACATTTAGAGTGGAACAGTAAATGTTTTTGTTTAGTTCTGTAAACGGTAATGTTCCATTGTGTAAAAAAGTTGAAGTTACTCAAAGTAACTTCTCGAACATTGGTAGCACACTCATAAAATTGGTTGCATACTACTCTAAATCATATGATAAGCAAAATAATAAGGTTTACATCAAGTTATCACATAGTAGTTTCCCGCAAAATTCATCTCAACACTCTATTCAGCTGAATGCATTACTTTCTATTCTATGCATTTTGAGTTATGGATGTGTACATAACTACTCAGGGTGAGGTGGAACGGTATAAATATTGCATGTATCCTACTCAGAGCCATGGAATACTCAAATGCAAGGTGAATTCAGGAAGCTACCTCATAACATTTAGTGTGGAACAGTAAATATCTTTGTTTAGTTCTGTAAACGGTAATGTTCCATTGTGTAAAAAAAGTTGGTTACTAAAAGTAACTTCTCGAACATTGGTAGCACACTCATAAAATTGGTTGCATACTACTCTAAATCATATCATAAGCTAAATAATAAGGTTTACATCGTTATCACATAGTAGTTTCCCGCAAAATTCATCTCAACACTCTATTCAGCTGAATGCATTACTTTCTATTCTATGCTTTTTGAGTTATGGATGTGTACATACCTACTCAGGGTGAGGTGGAACTGTATAACTATTGCATGTATCCTACGCAGAGCCATGGAATACTCAAATGCAAGGTGAATTCAGGAAGCTACCTCATAACATTTAGAGTGGAACAGTAAATGTTTTTGTTTAGTTCTGTAAACGGTAATGTTCCATTGTGTAAAAAAGTTGAAGTTACTAAAAGTAACTTCTCGAACATTGGTAGCACACTCATAAAATTGGTTGCATACTACTCTAAATCATATGATAAGCAAAATAATAAGGTTTACATCAAGATCACATAGTAGGTTCCCGCAAAATTCATCTCAACACTATTCAGCTGAATGCATTACTTTCTATTCTATGCTTTTTGAGTTATGGATGTGTACATAACTACTCAGGGTGAGGTGGAACTGTATAACTATTGCATGTATCCTACGCAGAGCCATGGAATACTCAAATGCAAGGTGAATTCAGGAAGCTACTTCATAACATTTAGAGTGGAACAGTAAATGTTTTTGTTTAGTTCTGTAAACTGTAATGTTCCATTGTGTAAAAAAGTTGAAGTTACTAAAAGTAACTTCTCGAACATTGGTAGCACACTAATAAAATTGGTTGCATTTTATTCTAAATCATATGATAAGCAAAATAATAAGGTTTACATCAAGTTATCACATAGTAGTTTCCCGCAAAATTCATCTCAACACTCTATTCAGCTGAATGCATTACTTTCTAGATGCTTTTTGAGTTATGGATGTGTACATAACTACTCAGGGTGAGGTGGTACTGTATAAATATTGCATGTATCCTACTCAGAGCCATGGAATACTCAAATGCAAGGTTAATTCAGGAAGCTACCTCATAACATTTAGAGAGTAACAGTAAATATCTTTGTTTAGTTCTGTAAACGGTAATGTTCCATTGTGTAAAAAAGTTGGTTACTAAAAGTAACTTCTCGAACATTGGTAGCACACTCATAAAATTGGTTGCATACTACTCTAAATCATATGATAAGCAAAATAATAACGTTTACATCAAGATCACATAGTAGGTTCCCGCAAAATTCATCTCAACACTATTCAGCTGAATGCATTACTTTCTATTCTATGCTTTTTGAGTTATGGATGTGTACATACCTACTCAGGGTGAGGTGGAACTGTATAACTATTGCATGTATCCTACGCAGAGCCATGGAATACTCAAATGCAAGGTGAATTCAGGAAGCTACCTCATAACATTTAGAGTGGAACAGTAAATGTTTTTGTTTAGTTCTGTAAACGGTAATGTTCCATTGTGTAAAAAAGTTGAAGTTACTAAAAGTAACTTCTCGAACATTGGTAGCACACTCATAAAATTGGTTGCATACTACTCTAAATCATATGATAAGCAAAATAATAAGGTTTACATCAAGATCACATAGTAGGTTCCCGCAAAATTCATCTCAACACTATTCAGCTGAATGCATTACTTTCTATTCTATGCTTTTTGAGTTATGGATGTGTACATAACTACTCAGGGTGAGGTGGAACTGTATAACTATTGCATGTATCCTACGCAGAGCCATGGAATACTCAAATGCAAGGTGAATTCAGGAAGCTACTTCATAACATTTAGAGTGGAACAGTAAATGTTTTTGTTTAGTTCTGTAAACTGTAATGTTCCATTGTGTAAAAAAGTTGAAGTTACTAAAAGTAACTTCTCGAACATTGGTAGCACACTAATAAAATTGGTTGCATTTTATTCTAAATCATATGATAAGCAAAATAATAAGGTTTACATCAAGTTATCACATAGTAGTTTCCCGCAAAATTCATCTCAACACTCTATTCAGCTGAATGCATTACTTTCTAGATGCTTTTTGAGTTATGGATGTGTACATAACTACTCAGGGTGAGGTGGTACTGTATAAATATTGCATGTATCCTACTCAGAGCCATGGAATACTCAAATGCAAGGTGAATTCAGGAAGCTACCTCATAACATTTAGAGAGTAACAGTAAATATCTTTGTTTAGTTCTGTAAACGGTAATGTTCCATTGTGTAAAAAAGTTGGTTACTAAAAGTAACTTCTCGAACATTGGTAGCACACTCATAAAATTGGTTGCATACTACTCTAAATCATATGATAAGCAAAATAATAAGGTTTACATCAAGTTATCACATAGTAGTTTTCCGCAAAATTCATCTCAACACTCTATTCAGCTGAATGCATTACTTTCTATTCTATGCATTTTGAGTTATGGATGTGTACATAACTACTCAGGGTGAGGTGGAACGGTATAAATATTGCATGTATCCTACTCAGAGCCATGGAATACTCAAATGCAAGGTGAATTCAGGACGCTAGCTCATAACATTTAGAGTGGAACAGTAAATATCTTTGTTTAGTTCTGTAAACGGTAATGTTCCACTGTGTAAAAAAGTTGAAGTTACTAAAAGTAACTTCTCGAACATTGGTAGCACACTCATAAAATTGGTTGCATACTACTCTAAATCATATGATAAGCAAAATAATAAGGTTTACATCAAGTTATCACATAGTAGTTTCCCGCAAAATTCATCTCAACACTATTCAGCTGAATGCATTACTTTCTATTCTATGCTTTTTGAGTTATGGATGTGTACATAACTACTCAGGGTGAGGTGGAACTGTATAACTATTGCATGTATCCTACGCAGAGCCATGGAATACTCAAATGCAAGGTGAATTCAGGAAGCTGCCTCATAACATTTAGAGTGGAACAGTAAATATCTTTGTTTAGTTCTGTAAACGGTAATGTTCCATTGTGTAAAAAAGTTGAAGTTACTAAAAGTAACTTCTCGAACATTGGTAGCACACTCATAAAATTGGTTGCATTTTATTCTAAATCATATGATAAGCAAAATAATAAGGTTTACATCAAGTTATCACATAGTAGTTTCTCGCAAAATTCATCTCAACACTCTATTCAGCTGAATGCATTACTTTCTATTCTATGCATTTTGAGTTAAGGATGTGTACATAACTACTCAGGGTGAGGTGGAACGGTATAAATATTGCATGTATCCTACTCAGAGTCATGGAATACTCAAATGCAAGGTGAATTCCGGAAGCTACCTCATAACATTTAGAGTGGAACGGTAAATATCTTTGTTTAGTTCTGTAAACGGTAATGTTCCATTGTGTAAAAAAGTTGGTTACTAAAAGTAACTTCTCGAACATTGGTAGCACACTCATAAAATTGGTTGCATTTTATTCTATATCATATGATAAGCAAAATAATAAGGTTTACATCAAGTTCTCACAGTAGTTTCCCGCAAAATTCATCTCAACACTCTATTCAGCTGAATGCATTACTTTCTAGTCGATGCATTTTGAGTTATGGATGTGTACATAACTACTCAGCGTGAGGTGGAACGGTATAAATATTGCATGTATCCTACTCAGAGCCATGGAATACTCAAATGCAAGGTGAATTCAGGAAGCTACCTCATAACATTTAGAGAGGAACAGTAAATATCTTTGTTTAGTTCTGTAAACGGTAATGTTCCATTGTGTAAAAAAGTTGGTTACTAAAAGTAACTTCTCGAACATTGGTAGCACACTCATAAAATTGGTTGCATACTACTCTAAATCATATGATAAGCAAAATAATAAGGTTTACATCAAGTTATCACATAGTAGTTTTCCGCAAAATTCATCTCAACACTCTATTCAGCTGAATGCATTACTTTCTATTCTATGCATTTTGAGTTATGGATGTGTACATAACTACTCAGGGTGAGGTGGAACGGTATAAATATTGCATGTATCCTACTCAGAGCCATGGAATACTCAAATGCAAGGTGAATTCAGGAAGCTAGCTCATAACATTTAGAGTGGAACAGTAAATATCTTTGTTTAGTTCTGTAAACGGTAATGTTCCACTGTGTAAAAAAGTTGAAGTTACTAAAAGTAACTTCTCGAACATTGGTAGCACACTCATAAAATTGGTTGCATACTACTCTAAATCATATGATAAGCAAAATAATAAGGTTTACATCAAGTTATCACATAGTAGTTTCCCGCAAAATTCATCTCAACACTATTCAGCTGAATGCATTACTTTCTATTCTATGCTTTTTGAGTTATGGATGTGTACATAACTACTCAGGGTGAGGTGGAACTGTATAACTATTGCATGTATCCTACGCAGAGCCATGGAATACTCAAATGCAAGGTGAATTCAGGAAGCTGCCTCATAACATTTAGAGTGGAACAGTAAATATCTTTGTTTAGTTCTGTAAACGGTAATGTTCCATTGTGTAAAAAAGTTGAAGTTACTAAAAGTAACTTCTCGAACATTGGTAGCACACTCATAAAATTGGTTGCATTTTATTCTAAATCATATGATAAGCAAAATAATAAGGTTTACATCAAGTTATCACATAGTAGTTTCTCGCAAAATTCATCTCAACACTCTATTCAGCTGAATGCATTACTTTCTATTCTATGCATTTTGAGTTAAGGATGTGTACATAACTACTCAGGGTGAGGTGGAACGGTATAAATATTGCATGTATCCTACTCAGAGTCATGGAATACTCAAATGCAAGGTGAATTCCGGAAGCTACCTCATAACATTTAGAGTGGAACGGTAAATATCTTTGTTTAGTTCTGTAAACGGTAATGTTCCATTGTGTAAAAAAGTTGGTTACTAAAAGTAACTTCTCGAACATTGGTAGCACACTCATAAAATTGGTTGCATTTTATTCTATATCATATGATAAGCAAAATAATAAGGTTTACATCAAGTTCTCACAGTAGTTTCCCGCAAAATTCATCTCAACACTCTATTCAGCTGAATGCATTACTTTCTAGTCGATGCATTTTGAGTTATGGATGTGTACATAACTACTCAGCGTGAGGTGGAACGGTATAAATATTGCATGTATCCTACTCAGAGCCATGGAATACTCAAATGCAAGGTGAATTCAGGAAGCTACCTCATAACATTTAGAGAGGAACAGTAAATATCTTTGTTTAGTTCTGTAAACGGTAATGTTCCATTGTGTAAAAAAGTTGGTTACTAAAAGTAACTTCTCGAACATTGGTAGCACACTCATAAAATTGGTTGCATACTACTCTAAATCATATGATAAGCAAAATAATAAGGTTTACATCAAGTTATCACATAGTAGTTTCCCGCAAAATTCATCTCAACACTCTATTCAGCTGAATGCATTACTTTCTATTCTATGCATTTTGAGTTATGGATGTGTACATAACTACTCAGGGTGAGGTGGAACGGTATAAATATTGCATGTATCCTACTCAGAGCCATGGAATACTCAAATGCAAGGTGAATTCAGGAAGCTACCTCATAACATTTAGTGTGGAACAGTAAATATCTTTGTTTAGTTCTGTAAACGGTAATGTTCCATTGTGTAATATAAGTTGGTTACTAAAAGTAACTTCTCGAAAATTGGTAGCACACTCATAAAATTGGTTGCATACTACTCTAAATCATATCATAAGCTAAATAATAAGGTTTACATCGTTATCACATAGTAGTTTCCCGCAAAATTCATCTCAACACTCTATTCAGCTGAATGCATTACTTTCTATTCTATGCTTTTTGAGTTATGGATGTGTACATACCTACTCAGGGTGAGGTGGAACTGTATAACTATTGCATGTATCCTACGCAGAGCCATGGAATACTCAAATGCAAGGTGAATTCAGGAAGCTACCTCATAACATTTAGAGTGGAACAGTAAATGTTTTTGTTTAGTTCTGTAAACGGTAATGTTCCATTGTGTAAAAAAGTTGAAGTTACTAAAAGTAACTTCTCGAACATTGGTAGCACACTCATAAAATTGGTTGCATACTACTCTAAATCATATGATAAGCAAAATAATAAGGTTTACATCAAGATCACATAGTAGGTTCCCGCAAAATTCATCTCAACACTATTCAGCTGAATGCATTACTTTCTATTCTATGCTTTTTGAGTTATGGATGTGTACATAACTACTCAGGGTGAGGTGGAACTGTATAACTATTGCATGTATCCTACGCAGAGCCATGGAATACTCAAATGCAAGGTGAATTCAGGAAGCTACCTCATAACATTTAGAGTGGAACAGTAAATATCTTTGGTTAGTTCTGTAAACGGTAATGTTCCATTGTGTAAAAAAGTTGGTTACTAAAAGTAACTTCTCGAACATTGGTAGCACACTCATAAAATTGGTTGCATACTACTCTAAATCATATCATAAGCTAAATAATAAGGTTTACATCGTTATCACATAGTAGTTTCCCGCAAAATTCATCTCAACACTCTATTCAGCTGAATGCATTACTTTCTATTCTATGCTTTTTGAGTTATGGATGTGTACATACCTACTCAGGGTGAGGTGGAACTGTATAACTATTGCATGTATCCTACGCAGAGCCATGGAATACTCAAATGCAAGGTGAATTCAGGAAGCTACCTCATAACATTTAGAGTGGAACAGTAAATGTTTTTGTTTAGTTCTGTAAACGGTAATGTTCCATTGTGTAAAAAAGTTGAAGTTACTAAAAGTAACTTCTCGAACATTGGTAGCACACTCATAAAATTGGTTGCATACTACTCTAAATCATATGATAAGCAAAATAATAACGTTTACATCAAGATCACATAGTAGGTTCCCGCAAAATTCATCTCAACACTATTCAGCTGAATGCATTACTTTCTATTCTATGCTTTTTGAGTTATGGATGTGTACATAACTACTCAGGGTGAGGTGGAACTGTATAACTATTGCATGTATCCTACGCAGAGCCATGGAATACTCAAATGCAAGGTGAATTCAGGAAGCTACCTCATAACATTTAGAGTGGAACAGTAAATGTTTTTGTTTAGTTCTGTAAACGGTAATGTTCCATTGTGTAAAAAAGTTGAAGTTACTAAAAGTAACTTCTCGAACATTGGTAGCACACTCATAAAATTGGTTGCATTTTATTCTAAATCATATGATAAGCAAAATAATAAGGTTTACATCAAGTTATCACATAGTAGTTTCCCGCAAAATTCATCTCAACACTCTATTCAGCTGAATATATTACTTTCTAGATGCTTTTTGAGTTATGGATGTGTACATAACTACTCAGGGTGAGGTGGTACTGTATAAATATTGCATGTATCCTACTCAGAGCCATGGAATACTCAAATGCAAGGTGAATGCAGGAAGCTACCTCATAACATTTAGAGTGTAACAGTAAATATCTTTGTTTAGTTCTGTAAACGGTAATATTCCATTGTGTAAAAAAGTTGGTTACTAAAAGTAACTTCTCGAACATTGGTAGCACACTCATAAAATTGGTTGCATACTACTCTAAATCATATGATAAGCAAAATAATAAGGTTTACATCAAGTTATCACATAGTAGTTTCCCGCAAAATTCATCTCAACACTCTATTCAGCTGAATGCATTACTTTCTATTCTATGCTTTTTGAGTTATGGATGTGTACATAACTACTCAGGGTGAGGTGGTACTGTATAAATATTGCATGTATCCTACTCAGAGCCATGGAATACTCAAATGCAAGGTGAATTCAGGAAGCTACCTCATAACATTTAGAGTGGAACAGTAAATATCTTTGTTTAGTTCTGTAAATGGTAATGTTCCATTGTGTAAAAAAGTTGGTTACTAAAAGTAACTTCTCGAACATTGGTAGCACACTCATAAAATTGGTTGCATTTTATTCTAAATCATATGATAAGCAAAATAATAAGGTTTACATCAAGTTATCACATAGTAGTTTCTCGCAAAATTCATCTCAACACTCTATTCAGCTGAATGCATTACTTTCTAGATGCTTTTTGAGTTATGGATGTGTACATAACTACTCAGGGTGAGGTGGTACTGTATAAATATTGCATGTATCCTACACAGAGCCATGGAATACTCAAATGCAAGGTGAATTCAGGAAGCTACCTCATAACATTTAGTGTGGAACAGTAAATATCTTTGTTTAGTTCTGTAAACGGTAATGTTCCATTGTGTAAAAAAGTTGGTTACTAAAAGTAACTTCTCGAACATTGGTAGCACACTCATAAAATTGGTTGCATACTACACTAAATCATATCATAAGCTAAATAATAAGGTTTACATCGTTATCACATAGTAGTTTCCCGCAAAATTCATCTCAACACTCTATTCAGCTGAATGCATTACTTTCTATTCTATGCTTTTTGAGTTATGGATGTGTACATACCTACTCAGGGTGAGGTGGAACTGTATAACTATTGCATGTATCCTACGCAGAGCCATGGAATACTCAAATGCAAGGTGAATTCAGGAAGCTAGCTCATAACATTTAGAGTGGAACAGTAAATATCTTTGTTTAGTTCTGTAAACGGTAATGTTCCACTGTGTAAAAAAGTTGAAGTTACTAAAAGTAACTTCTCGAACATTGGTAGCACACTCATAAAATTGGTTGCATACTACTCTAAATCATATGATAAGCAAAATAATAAGGTTTACATCAAGTTATCACATAGTAGTTTCCCGCAAAATTCATCTCAACACTATTCAGCTGAATGCATTACTTTCTATTCTATGCTTTTTGAGTTATGGATGTGTACATAACTACTCAGGGTGAGGTGGAACTGTATAACTATTGCATGTATCCTACGCAGAGCCATGGAATACTCAAATGCAAGGTGAATTCAGGAAGCTGCCTCATAACATTTAGAGTGGAACAGTAAATATCTTTGTTTAGTTCTGTAAACGGTAATGTTCCATTGTGTAAAAAAGTTGAAGTTACTAAAAGTAACTTCTCGAACATTGGTAGCACACTCATAAAATTGGTTGCATTTTATTCTAAATCATATGATAAGCAAAATAATAAGGTTTACATCAAGTTATCACATAGTAGTTTCTCGCAAAATTCATCTCAACACTCTATTCAGCTGAATGCATTACTTTCTATTCTATGCATTTTGAGTTAAGGATGTGTACATAACTACTCAGGGTGAGGTGGAACGGTATAAATATTGCATGTTTCCTACTCAGAGTCATGGAATACTCAAATGCAAGGTGAATTCCGGAAGCTACCTCATAAAATTTAGAGTGGAACGGTAAATATCTTTGTTTAGTTCTGTAAACGGTAATGTTCCATTGTGTAAAAAAGTTGGTTACTAAAAGTAACTTCTCGAACATTGGTAGCACACTCATAAAATTGGTTGCATTTTATTCTATATCATATGATAAGCAAAATAATAAGGTTTACATCAAGTTCTCACAGTAGTTTCCCGCAAAATTCATCTCAACACTCTATTCAGCTGAATGCATTACTTTCTAGTCGATGCATTTTGAGTTATGGATGTGTACATAACTACTCAGCGTGAGGTGGAACGGTATAAATATTGCATGTATCCTACTCAGAGCCATGGAATACTCAAATGCAAGGTGAATTCAGGAAGCTACCTCATAACATTTAGAGAGGAACAGTAAATATCTTTGTTTAGTTCTGTAAACGGTAATGTTCCATTGTGTAAAAAAGTTGGTTACTAAAAGTAACTTCTCGAACATTGGTAGCACTCTCATAAAATTGGTTGCATACTACTCTAAATCATATGATAAGCAAAATAATAAGATTTACATCAAGTTATCACACAGTAGTTTCCCGCAAAATTCATCTCAACACTCTATTCAGCTGAATGCATTACTTTCTATTCTATGCTTTTTGAGTTATGGATGTGTACATAACTACTCAGGGTAAGGTGGTAATGTATAAATATTGCATGTATCCTACTCAGAGCCATGGAATACTCAAATGCAAGGTGAATTCAGGAAGCTACCTCATAACATTTAGAGTGGAACAGTAAATATCTTTGTTTAGTTCTGTAAACGGTAATGTTCCATTGTGTAAATAAGTTGGTTACTAAAAGTAACTTCTCGAACATTGGTAGCACACTCATAAAATTGGTTGCATACTACTCTAAATCATATGATAAGCAAAATAATAAGGTTTACATCAAGTTATCACATAGTAGTTTCCCGCAAAATTCATCTCAACACTCTATTCAGCTGAATGCATTACTTTCTATTCTATGCATTTTGAGTTATGGATGTGTACATAACTACTCAGGGTGAGGTGGAACGGTATAAATATTGCATGTATCCTACTCAGAGCCATGGAATACTCAAATGCAAGGTGAATTCAGGAAGCTACCTCATAACATTTAGTGTGGAACAGTAAATATCTTTGTTTAGTTCTGTAAACGGTAATGTTCCATTGTGTAATATAAGTTGGTTACTAAAAGTAACTTCTCGAAAATTGGTAGCACACTCATAAAATTGGTTGCATACTACTCTAAATCATATCATAAGCTAAATAATAAGGTTTACATCGTTATCACATAGTAGTTTCCCGCAAAATTCATCTCAACACTCTATTCAGCTGAATGCATTACTTTCTATTCTATGCTTTTTGAGTTATGGATGTGTACATACCTACTCAGGGTGAGGTGGAACTGTATAACTATTGCATGTATCCTACGCAGAGCCATGGAATACTCAAATGCAAGGTGAATTCAGGAAGCTACCTCATAACATTTAGAGTGGAACAGTAAATGTTTTTGTTTAGTTCTGTAAACGGTAATGTTCCATTGTGTAAAAAAGTTGAAGTTACTAAAAGTAACTTCTCGAACATTGGTAGCACACTCATAAAATTGGTTGCATACTACTCTAAATCATATGATAAGCAAAATAATAAGGTTTACATCAAGATCACATAGTAGGTTCCCGCAAAATTCATCTCAACACTATTCAGCTGAATGCATTACTTTCTATTCTATGCTTTTTGAGTTATGGATGTGTACATAACTACTCAGGGTGAGGTGGAACTGTATAACTATTGCATGTATCCTACGCAGAGCCATGGAATACTCAAATGCAAGGTGAATTCAGGAAGCTACCTCATAACATTTAGAGTGGAACAGTAAATATCTTTGGTTAGTTCTGTAAACGGTAATGTTCCATTGTGTAAAAAAGTTGGTTACTAAAAGTAACTTCTCGAACATTGGTAGCACACTCATAAAATTGGTTGCATACTACTCTAAATCATATCATAAGCTAAATAATAAGGTTTACATCGTTATCACATAGTAGTTTCCCGCAAAATTCATCTCAACACTCTATTCAGCTGAATGCATTACTTTCTATTCTATGCTTTTTGAGTTATGGATGTGTACATACCTACTCAGGGTGAGGTGGAACTGTATAACTATTGCATGTATCCTACGCAGAGCCATGGAATACTCAAATGCAAGGTGAATTCAGGAAGCTACCTCATAACATTTAGAGTGGAACAGTAAATGTTTTTGTTTAGTTCTGTAAACGGTAATGTTCCATTGTGTAAAAAAGTTGAAGTTACTAAAAGTAACTTCTCGAACATTGGTAGCACACTCATAAAATTGGTTGCATACTACTCTAAATCATATGATAAGCAAAATAATAACGTTTACATCAAGATCACATAGTAGGTTCCCGCAAAATTCATCTCAACACTATTCAGCTGAATGCATTACTTTCTATTCTATGCTTTTTGAGTTATGGATGTGTACATAACTACTCAGGGTGAGGTGGAACTGTATAACTATTGCATGTATCCTACGCAGAGCCATGGAATACTCAAATGCAAGGTGAATTCAGGAAGCTACCTCATAACATTTAGAGTGGAACAGTAAATGTTTTTGTTTAGTTCTGTAAACGGTAATGTTCCATTGTGTAAAAAAGTTGAAGTTACTAAAAGTAACTTCTCGAACATTGGTAGCACACTCATAAAATTGGTTGCATTTTATTCTAAATCATATGATAAGCAAAATAATAAGGTTTACATCAAGTTATCACATAGTAGTTTCCCGCAAAATTCATCTCAACACTCTATTCAGCTGAATATATTACTTTCTAGATGCTTTTTGAGTTATGGATGTGTACATAACTACTCAGGGTGAGGTGGTACTGTATAAATATTGCATGTATCCTACTCAGAGCCATGGAATACTCAAATGCAAGGTGAATGCAGGAAGCTACCTCATAACATTTAGAGTGTAACAGTAAATATCTTTGTTTAGTTCTGTAAACGGTAATATTCCATTGTGTAAAAAAGTTGGTTACTAAAAGTAACTTCTCGAACATTGGTAGCACACTCATAAAATTGGTTGCATACTACTCTAAATCATATGATAAGCAAAATAATAAGGTTTACATCAAGTTATCACATAGTAGTTTCCCGCAAAATTCATCTCAACACTCTATTCAGCTGAATGCATTACTTTCTATTCTATGCTTTTTGAGTTATGGATGTGTACATAACTACTCAGGGTGAGGTGGTACTGTATAAATATTGCATGTATCCTACTCAGAGCCATGGAATACTCAAATGCAAGGTGAATTCAGGAAGCTACCTCATAAGATTTAGAGTGGAACAGTAAATATCTTTGTTTAGTTCTGTAAACGGTAATATTCCATTGTGTAAAAAAGTTGGTTAGTAAAAGTAACTTCTCGAACATTGGTAGCACACTCATAAAATTGGTTGCATACTACTCTAAATCATATGATAAGCAAAATAATAAGGTTTACATCAAGTTATCACATAGTAGTTTCCCGCAAAATTCATCTCAACACTCTATTCAGCTGAATGCATTACTTTCTAGATGCTTTTTGAGTTATGGATGTGTACATAACTACTCAGGGTGAGGTGGTACTGTATAAATATTGCATGTATCCTACTCAGAGCCATGGAATGCTCAAATGCAAGGTGAATTCAGGAAGCTACCTCATAAGATTTAGAGTGGAACAGTAAATATCTTTGTTTAGTTCTGTAAACGGTAATATTCCATTGTGTAAAAAAGTTGGTTAGTAAAAGTAACTTCTCGAACATTGGTAGCACACTCATAAAATTGGTTGCATACTACTCTAAATCATATGATAAGCAAAATAATAAGGTTTACATCAAGTTATCACATAGTAGTTTCCCGCAAAATTCATCTCAACACTCTATTCAGCTGAATGCATTACTTTCTAGTCGATGCATTTTGAGTTATGGATGTGTACATAACTACTCAGCGTGAGGAGGAACGGTATAAATATTGCATGTATCCTACTCAGAGCCATGGAATACTCAAATGCAAGGTGAATTCAGGAAGCTACCTCATAACATTTAGAGTGGAACAGTAAATATCTTTGTTTAGTTCTGTAAATGGTAATGTTCCATTGTGTAAAAAAGTTGGTTACTAAAAGTAACTTCTCGAACATTGGTAGCACACTCATAAAATTGGTTGCATACTACTCTAAATCATATGATAAGCAAAATAATAAGGTTTACATCAAGTTATCACATAGTAGTTTCCCGCAAAATTCATCTCAACACTATTCAGCTGAATGCATTACTTTCTATTCTATGCTTTTTGAGTTATGGATGTGTACATAACTACTCAGGGTGAGGTGGAACTGTATAACTATTGCATGTATCCTACGCAGAGCCATGGAATACTCAAATGCAAGGTGAATTCAGGAAGCTACCTCATAACATTTAGAGTGGAACAGTAAATATCTTTGTTTAGTTCTGTAAACGGTAATGTTCCATTGTGTAAAAAAGTTGAAGTTACCAAAAGTAACTTCTCGAACATTGGTAGCACACTCATAAAATTGGTTGCATTTTATTCTAAATCATATGATAAGCAAAATAATAAGGTTTACATCAAGTTATCACATAGTAGTTTCCCGCAAAATTCATCTCAACACTCTATTCAGCTGAATGCATTACTTTCTAGATGCTTTTTGAGTTATGGATGTGTACATAACTACTCAGGGTGAGGTGGTACTGTATAAATATTGCATGTATCCTACTCAGAGCCATGGAATACTCAAATGCAAGGTGAATTCAGGAAGCTACCTCATAAGATTTAGAGTGGAACAGTAAATATCTTTGTTTAGTTCTGTAAACGGTAATATTCCATTGTGTAAAAAAGTTGGTTAGTAAAAGTAACTTCTCGAACATTGGTAGCACACTCATAAAATTGGTTGCATACTACTCTAAATCATATGATAAGCAAAATAATAAGGTTTACATCAAGTTATCACATAGTAGTTTCCCGCAAAATTCATCTCAACACTCTATTCAGCTGAATGCATTACTTTCTATTCTATGCATTTTGAGTTATGGATGTGTACATAACTACTCAGGGTGAGGTGGTACTGTATAAATATTGCATGTATCCTACTCAGAGCCATGGAATACTCAAATGCAAGGTGAATTCAGGAAGCTACCTCATAAGATTTAGAGTGGAACAGTAAATATCTTTGTTTAGTTCTGTAAACGGTAATATTCCATTGTGTAAAAAAGTTGGTTAGTAAAAGTAACTTCTCGAACATTGGTAGCACACTCATAAAATTGGTTGCATACTACTCTAAATCATATGATAAGCAAAATAATAAGGTTTACATCAAGTTATCACATAGTAGTTTCCCGCAAAATTCATCTCTACACTATTCAGCTGAATGCATTACTTTCTATTCTATGCTTTTTGAGTTATGGATGTGTACATAACTACTCAGGGTGAGGTGGAACTGTATAACTATTGCATGTATCCTACGCAGAGCCATGGAATACTCAAATGCAAGGTGAATTCAGGAAGCTACCTCATAACATTTAGAGTGGAACAGTAAATATCTTTGTTTAGTTCTGTAAACGGTAATGTTCCATTGTGTAAAAAAGTTGAAGTTACCAAAAGTAACTTCTCGAACATTGGTAGCACACTCATAAAATTGGTTGCATTTTATTCTAAATCATATGATAAGCAAAATAATAAGGTTTACATCAAGTTATCACATAGTAGTTTCCCGCAAAATTCATCTCAACACTCTATTCAGCTGAATGCATTACTTTCTAGATGCTTTTTGAGTTATGGATGTGTACATAACTACTCAGGGTGAGGTGGTACTGTATAAATATTGCATGTATCCTACTCAGAGCCATGGAATACTCAAATGCAAGGTGAATTCAGGAAGCTACCTCATAAGATTTAGAGTGGAACAGTAAATATCTTTGTTTAGTTCTGTAAACGGTAATATTCCATTGTGTAAAAAAGTTGGTTAGTAAAAGTAACTTCTCGAACATTGGTAGCACACTCATAAAATTGGTTGCATACTACTCTAAATCATATGATAAGCAAAATAATAAGGTTTACATCAAGTTATCACATAGTAGTTTCCCGCAAAATTCATCTCAACACTCTATTCAGCTGAATGCATTACTTTCTATTCTATGCATTTTGAGTTATGGATGTGTACATAACTACTCAGGGTGAGGTGGTACTGTATAAATATTGCATGTATCCTACTCAGAGCCATGGAATACTCAAATGCAAGGTGAATTCAGGAAGCTACCTCATAAGATTTAGAGTGGAACAGTAAATATCTTTGTTTAGTTCTGTAAACGGTAATATTCCATTGTGTAAAAAAGTTGGTTAGTAAAAGTAACTTCTCGAACATTGGTAGCACACTCATAAAATTGGTTGCATACTACTCTAAATCATATGATAAGCAAAATAATAAGGTTTACATCAAGTTATCACATAGTAGTTTCCCGCAAAATTCATCTCTACACTATTCAGCTGAATGCATTACTTTCTATTCTATGCTTTTTGAGTTATGGATGTGTACATAACTACTCAGGGTGAGGTGGAACTGTATAACTATTGCATGTATCCTACGCAGAGCCATGGAATACTCAAATGCAAGGTGAATTCAGGAAGCTACCTCATAACATTTAGAGTGGAACAGTAAATATCTTTGTTTAGTTTTGTAAACGCTAATGTTCCATTGTGTACAAAACGTGATGTTACAGAAAGTATCTTCTCGAACATTGGTAGAACACTCATAAAACTGGTTGCATACTGTTCTAAATCATATGGAAAGTAAAATAATAAGGTTCACATCAAGTTATCACATAGCAGTTTTCAGCAAAATTCAACTCTACACTCTACTGAGCTGAAAGCACTACCTTATATTCCATACATTTTCTGTTAAGGACGAGGACATAACAACTCAGGGTGAACTGGAATTTTATAGATATTGCCTGTATACTTGTCAGAGCCATAGAATACGCAAATACAAGATGAATTCAGGAACCTACCTCATAACATTCAGAGTGGTATAGGCAATATCTTTGTTCTGTAAACGCTAATGGTCCATTGTGTACAAAAGGTGATGTTACAGAAAGTAACTTCTCGAACTTTGGTAGAACACTCATAACATTGGTTGCATACTACTCTTAATCATATGGAAAGTAAAATAATAAGGCTTACATCAAGTTCTCACATAGCAGTTTTCAGCAAAATTCAACTCTACACTCTATCGAGCTCATGCATTACCTTCTATTCTATGCATTTTCACTTAAGGATGTGGACATAACAACTCATTGTGAGCTGGAATTGTATAGATATTGCCTGTATACTTCTCAGAGCCATGGAATACTCAAATGCAAGATGAATTCAGGAAACTACCTCATAACATTCAGAGTGGTACAGGCAAAATCTTTGTTTAGCTCTTTAAACGCTAATATTCCATTGTGTACAAAAGGTGATGTTACAGAAAGTATGTTCTCGAAGATTGGTAGAACACTCATGAAATTGGTTGCCTACTACTCTAAATTGTATGGAAAGTAAAATAATAAGGTTTACATCAAGTTAGCACATAGCAGTTTTCAGCAAAATTCAGCTCTACACTCTATCGACCTCAATGCATTACCTTCTATTCTATGTTTTTTCTGTTAAGGATAGGACATAACAACTCATTGTGAGCTGGAATTGTATAGATATTGCCTGTATACTCGTCAGAGCCATGGAATACTCATATGCAAGACGAATTCAGAGACCTACCTCATAACATTCAGAGCGGTACAGGCAATATCTTTGTTTAGTTCTGTAAACGCTAATGTTCCATTGTGTACAAAACGTGATGTTACTGAAAGTATCTTCCCGACCATTGGTAGAACACTCAAAAAATTGGCTGCATACTACTCTAAATCTTATGGAAAGTAAAATAATAAGGCTTACATCAAGTTATCTCATAGCAGTTTTCAGCAAAATTCAACTCTACTCTCTATTGATCTCAAAGCAATAACTTATATTCCATGCATTTTCAGTTAAGGATAGGACATAACAGCTCAGGGTGAGCTGGAATTTTCTAGATATTGCCTGTATACTTGTCAGAGCCATGGAATACTCAAAGGCAAGACGAATTCAGGAACCTATCTCATAACATTCAGAGTGGTACAGGCAATATCTTTGTTTAGTTCTGTAAATGCTAATGTTGCATTGTGTACAAAAGTTGATGTTACAGAAAGTATCTTCTCGAACATTGGTAGAACACTCATAAAACTGGTTGCATACTGTTCTAAATCATATGGAAAGTAAAATAATAAGGTTTACATCAAGTTAGCACATAGCAGTTTTCAGCAAAATTCAACTCTACACTCTATCGAGCTCAATGCATTACCTTCTATTCTATCCATTTTCTATTAAGGATAGGACATAACAACTCATTGTGAGCTGGAATTGTATAGATATTGCCTGTATACTTGTCAGAGCCATTGAATACTCATATGCAAGACGAATTCAGAGACCTACCTCATAACATTCAGAGCGGTACAGGCAATATCTTTGTTTAGTTTTGTAAACGCTAATGTTCCATTGTGTACAAAACGTGATGTTACAGAAAGTATCTTCTCGAACATTGGTAGAACACTCATAAAACTGGTTGCATACTGTTCTAAATCATATGGAAAGTAAAATAATAAGGTTCACATCAAGTTATCACATAGCAGTTTTCAGCAAAATTCAACTCTACACTCTACTGAGCTGAAAGCACTACCTTATATTCCATACATTTTCTGCTAAGGACGAGGACATAACAACTCAGGGTGAACTGGAATTTTATAGATATTGCCTGTATACTTGTCAGAGCCATAGAATACGCAAATACAAGATGAATTCAGGAACCTACCTCATAACATTCAGAGTGGTGCAGGCAATATCTTTGTTTAGTTCTGTAAACGCTAATGGTCCATTGTGTACAAAGGGTGATGTTACAGAAAGTATCTTCTCGAACTTTGGTAGAACACTCATAAAATTGGTTGCATACTACTCTTAATCATATGGAAAGTAAAATAATAATGTTTACATCAAGTTATCACATAGTAGTTTTCAGCAAAATTCAACTCTACCCTCTATTGATCTCAATGCAATACCTTATATACCATGCATTTTCAGTTAAGGACGAGGACATAACAACTCAAGTTGAGCTGGATTTGCATTGATATTGCCTGTATACTTGTCAGAGCCTTGGAATACTCAAAGGCAAGACGAATTCAGGAACCTACCTCATAACATTCAGAGTGGTATTGGCAATATCTTTGCTTGTTCTGAAAAAGCTAATGATCCATTGTGTGCAAAAGGTGATGTTACAGAAAGTATCTTCTCGAACATTGGTAGAACACTCATAAAATTGGTTGCATACTATTCTAAATCATATGGAAAGTAAAATAATAAGCTTTACATCAAGTTAGCGCATAGCAGTTTTCAGCAAAATTCAGCTCTACACTCTATCGACCTCAATGCATTACCATCTATTCTATGCATTTTCTGTTAAGGATAGGACATAACAACTCATTGTGAGCTGGAATTGTATAGATATTGCCTGTATACTTGACAGAGCCATGGAATACTCATATGCAAGACGAATTCAGAGACCTACCTCATAACATTCAGAGCGGTACAGGCAATAACTTTGTTTAGTTCTGTAAACGCTAATGTTCCATTGTGTACAAAACTTGATGTTACTGAAAGTATCTTCTTGCACAATGGTAGAACACTCATAAAATTGGTTCCATACTACTCTAAATCATACGGAAAGTAAAATAATAAGGCTTACATCAAGTTCTCACATAGCAGTTTTCAGCAAAATTCAACTCTACACTCTATCGAGCTCAATGCATTACCTTCTGTTCTATGCATTTTCTGTTAAGGATAGGACATAACAACTCATTGTGAGCTGGAATTGTATAGATATTGCCTGTATACTTGTCAGAGCCATGGAATACTCATATGCAAGACGAATTCAGAGACCTACCTCATAACATTCAGAGCGGTACAGGCAATATCTTTGTTTAGTTCTGTAAACGCTAATGTTCCATTGTGTACAAAATGTGATGTTACTGAAAGTATCTTCCCGACAATTGGTAGAACACTCAAAAAATTGCTTGCATACTACTCTAAATCTTATGGAAAGTAAAATAATAAGGCTTACATCAAGTTATCTCATAGCAGTTTTCAGCAAAATTCAACTCTACACTCTACTGAGCTGAAAGCATTACCTTATATTCCATGCATTTTCTGTTAAGGTCGAGGACATAACAACTCAGGGTGAGCTGGAATTTTATAGATATTGCCTGTATACTTGTCAGAGCAATGGAATACACAAGTGCAAGATGAATTCAGGAAGCTACCTCATAACATTTAGAGTGGTACAGGCAATATCTTTGTTTGGTTCTGTAAATGCTAATGTTAATTTGTGTACAAAAGGTGATGTTACAGAAAGTATCTTCTCGAACCTTGGTAGAACACTCATTAAATTGGTTGCATACTACTCTTAATCATATGGAAAGTAAAATAATAAGGTTTACATCAAGTTATCACATAGCAGTTTTCAGCAAAATTCAACTCCGCACTCTATCGAGCTCAATGCATTACCTTCTATTCTATGCATTTTCTCTTAAGGATGTTGACATAACAACTCATTGTGAGCTGGAATTGTATAGATATTGCCTGTATACTTCTCAGAGCCATGGAATACTCAAATGCAAGATGAATTCAGGAACCTACCTCATAACATTCAGACTGGGATAGGCAATATCTTTGTTTGTTCTGTAAACGCTAATGTTCCATTGTGTAAAAAAGGTGATGTTACAGAAAGTATCTCGAAAATTGGTAAAACACTCATAAAATTGGTTGCACACAACTCTAAATCATATGGTAAGCAAAATAATAAGGTTTACATCAAGTTAGCGCATAGCAGTTTTCAGCAAAATTCAACTCTACACTCTATCGAGCTCAATGCATTACCTTCTATTCTATGCATTTTCTGTTAAGGATAGGACATAACAACTCATTGTGAGCTGGAATTGTATAGATATTGCCTGTATACTTGTCAGAGCCATGGAATACTCATATGCAAGACGAATTCAGAGACCTACCTCATAACATTCAGAGCGGTACAGGCAATATCTTTGTTTAGTTCTGTAAACGCTAATGTTCCATTGTGTACAAAACGTGATGTTACTGAAAGTATCTTCCCGACCATTGGTAGAACACTCAAAAAATTGCTTGCATACTACTCTAAATCTTATGGAAAGTAAAATAATAAGGCTTACATCAAGTTATCTCATAGCAGTTTTCAGCAAAATTCAACTCTACTCTCTATCGAGCTCAATGCATTACCTTCTATTCTATGCATTTTCTGTTAAGGATAGGACATAACAACTCATTGTGAGCTGGAATTGTATAGATATTGCCTGTATACTTGTCAGAGCCATGGAATACTCATATGCAAGACGAATTCAGAGACCTACCTCATAACATTCAGAGCGGTACAGGCAATATCTTTGTTTAGTTCTGTAAACGCTAATGTTCCATTGTGTACAAAACGTGATGTTACTGAAAGTATCTTCCCGACCATTGGTAGAACACTCAAAAAATTGCTTGCATACTACTCTAAATCTTATGGAAAGTAAAATAATAAGGCTTACATCAAGTTATCTCATAGCAGTTTTCAGCAAAATTCAACTCTACTCTCTATCGAGCTCAATGCATTACCTTCTATTCTATGCATTTTCTCTTAAGGATGTGGACATAACAACTCATTGTGAGCTGGAATTGTATAGATATTGCCTGTATACTTGTCAGAGCCATTGAATACTCATATGCAAGACGAATTCAGAGACCTACCTCATAACATTCAGAGCGGTACAGGCAATATCTTTGTTTAGTTCTGTAAACGCTAATGTTCCATTGTGTACAAAACGTGATTTTACAGAAAGTATCTTCTCGAACATTGGTAGAACACTCATAAAACTGGTTGCATACTGTTCTAAATCATATGGAAAGTAAAATAATAAGGTTCACATCAAGTTATCACATAGCAGTTTTCAGCAAAATTCAACTCTACACTCTACTGAGCTGAAAGCATTACCTTATATTCCATACATTTTCTGTTAAGGACGAGGACATAACAACTCAGGGTGAACTGGAATTTTATAGATATTGCCTGTATACTTGTCAGAGCAATGGAATACACAAGTGCAAGATGAATTTAGGAACCTACCTCATAACATTCAGAGTGGTATAGGCAATATCTTTGTTCTGTAAACGCTAATGGTCCATTGTGTACAAAAGCTGATGTTACAGAAAGTAACTTCTCGAACTTTGGTAGAACACTCATAACATTGGTTTCATACTACTCTTAATCATATGGAAAGTAAAATAATGAGGTTTACATCAAGTTATCACATAGTAGTTTTCAGCAAATTTCAACTCTACACTCTATCGTGCTCACAGCAATACCTTATATTCCATGCATTTTCAGTTAAGGATAGGACATAACAACTCATTGTGAGCTGGAATTGTATAGATATTGCCTGTATACTTCTCAGAGCCATAGAATACGCAAATACAAGATGAATTCAGGAACCTACCTCATAACATTCAGAGTGGTGCAGGCAATATCTTTGTTTAGTTCTGTAAACGCTAATGGTCCATTGTGTACAAAGGGTGATGTTACAGAAAGTATCTTCTCGAACTTTGGTAGAACACTCATAAAATTGGTTGCATACTACTCTTAATCATATGGAAAGTAAAATAATAATGTTTACATCAAGTTATCACATAGTAGTTTTCAGCAAAATTCAACTCTACCCTCTATTGATCTCAATGCAATACCTTATATACCATGCATTTTCAGTTAAGGACGAGGACATAACAACTCAAGTTGAGCTGGATTTGCATTGATATTGCCTGTATACTTGTCAGAGCCCTGGAATACTCAAAGGCAAGACGAATTCAGGAACCTACCTCATAACATTCAGAGTGGTATTGGCAATATCTTTGCTTGTTCTGAAAAAGCTAATGATCCATTGTGTGCAAAAGGTGATGTTACAGAAAGTATCTTCTCGAACATTGGTAGAACACTCATAAAATTGGTTGCATACTACTCTAAATCATATGGAAAGTAAAATAATAAGCTTTACATCAAGTTAGCGCATAGCAGTTTTCAGCAAAATTCAGCTCTACACTCTATCGACCTCAATGCATTACCATCTATTCTATGCATTTTCTGTTAAGGATAGGACATAACAACTCATTGTGAGCTGGAATTGTATAGATATTGCCTGTATACTTGACAGAGCCATGGAATACTCATATGCAAGACGAATTCAGAGACCTACCTCATAACATTCAGAGCGGTACAGGCAATAACTTTGTTTAGTTCTGTAAACGCTAATGTTCCATTGTGTACAAAACCTGATGTTACTGAAAGTATCTTCTTGCACATTGGTAGAACACTCATAAAATTGGTTCCATACTACTCTAAATCATACGGAAAGTAAAATAATAAGGCTTACATCAAGTTCTCACATAGCAGTTTTCAGCAAAATTCAACTCTACACTCTATCGAGCTCAATGCATTACCTTCTATTCTATGCATTTTCTGTTAAGGATAGGACATAACAACTCATTGTGAGCTGGAATTGTATAGATATTGCCTGTATACTTGTCAGAGCCATGGAATACTCATATACAAGACGAATTCAGAGACCTACCTCATAACATTCAGAGCGGTACAGGCAATATCTTTGTTTAGTTCTGTAAACGCTAATGTTCCATTGTGTACAAAACGTGATGTTACTGAAAGTATCTTCCCGACCATTGGTAGAACACTCAAAAAATTGCTTGCATACTACTCTAAATCTTATGGAAAGTGTTATGAAACCAGTAACTGGTTTCACTTACCAGCAAAGATGGATATGTCAGTTGAAGTCCAATGGTACTATTTTCAAAAGTTTTATTAATAAAGGGGCACAAAAATTAAGGTTAATACAAACATTCAGATAACATGCGTCAATACTCAATCTAAAACGCAGGTACATTAATAATCACTCAGAAATAAGCTCTTTCGTTGTCTAGGGTATAATACTGAGTCCAATTGGAAATATAAAGAGTCACTCTGAAGTCTGCAGGCTTTTCCCTTTTGGTTTCACGTGTTGGAGAGAGAGAGAGAGATAAACGGAAAAACTTGCCGTTTACATCCGTGGAATCAGGGGAGCGATCTTCCCCGTTGTTAGTTAAAAGCGATCTTCCGTTGGTTCCAGCCACAAACCCCGCATTCGGAATTTAACGCACGTGGCTTACTTCAAAATGGCTTCCCGTTCCCACGGGAAGCGTTATCGTTCTTCTTGGTGTCTCCTTGGTGCGTCTGAGGGTCGTCCTCTTTCAGACCCTTCTTTATACTGCCTCACGGGATCTCAGGTGTCAATCAGGTTGCAGGTGATGCAATCTCTCTCTCAACCAGCCCACTTTGCCCGAGGGCTTTACAATGTCCCTGCGAGTTGGCACGTCTGCAGTTCCCAGGTGTCTCCTGAGAACAATGCCAGTCACCAGCTTTTGTCCCAGTGGAATGCGGTATCCAGCACGTCGCTGTCTTTCCATTTCCTGTGTCCATTCGGTATGTCTCCCTCTCTCTCTTGCTCTCTCTCTCGGGTCATTGACCCCCCTTTCACTAGGGCTCTTGCAATTCTCACAAAGGAGGGGGCCGGTATCATAACACCTCCCCTCTTAAAAAGGTTTTTACCAGCGGTTAAAACCCAGAGTGGTACAGTCTTACAGAAATTTTGAATCTAATACAGAAGCTTTTCTTTTCACTACAGAGTAATACAGTTATACATTCAAGTCAGCATCTAAACAGTTAACAAGTACAGTGCCCCTTTAGTTAATATCTTAACATCTTAATATCTTAAAGTCTTGTAGCATCAGACTTCAATTCAATAACCACCTATTTATTTATTGTTTTCAGCCACAAAACTGCGGAGGTGTGATCTTAGCTTAGGTGCATCTACAAAAGTTTATGCGAATACTAATCGTTTCGGTCGGTTTACTTCGCCGGCAGGTCTCCAAAGGTCTGTCTTTATTATTCACAGGCTTTGGCGCAACCCGTAAAACCTGCTTTGCTGTTTTTAAAAAAAAAAATGGCATCCCCATTAACCGTCACCTCTTTTCTGGCAAGTCCCCCCATTGGGACTTTGAGTAATTTGGCGTGGTGAACTCCCGCCCGCCTCGTTCATCGGGGCTATTTTTTCAACACCATGCCCCAAACTGTCAAGACCCTTCAGGCTATTTGTTTTTAATTCCAACTCCTCTTTCAGGTAGCATTTCGAATGCAACCTCTTCACACCCCACCCTGGCGTAACAATAGAATGGGGGGCCCCACTATTTCCCGACTCACTCTGTGAGCGATCTGCCAGGTTTAAAATTTCTTCCTTCGACTTGGGAACTACAGACTTTCCGTTTCCTTCAATAACAATCCTCATTCCCCCCTTAAATTCGGCATTAACCTTGGCCCCACTCTCGAATACAAACACCGTGGAACTCACACTTCCCACGGTTACCAAGGTTAACCCTTTTCCTACTGAACCAACCCTATCTGATCCACAAAGACGGCCGCCCCGTTCCCCGGAATCAAACACCTCAGACTTCCCCTGAGCTCTGTTACCAGGTTCAGCACCACGTGCGCCCCCATCTTGGACACACTCAAACGGGACATTGGCCCCTTCCAGGCTTTCAATACCCGTACCTTTTTCAAATTCTAACGTCCCCCGATCCTTCCAGTTACTCTCTAGGCAGCCCCCCGTTGGGGAAGGCGCAACCCTGCGAGCTGAAACAACCTCCTCGGCCATTTCAGCTGACTTCTCCACAGCAAGGATACCCTTCCTCTCTAAGACTGCCCTCATTTCACTCTCGGGACCATCGAGAACACCTTTAGAACTCTGAACTTCTTCAAACAATTCTGCCAAACCAGACAGATTAACCATGTCCAACTCTGGACATTTTAACAACTTTATCCGTTTCTCAACTTTAGTTCCTACCTCTAGGACCTTTCTCTTCACTAAGGGCAGGGCTATTTCCTCTCCCTTACCCCCTTTTACTTTACTGCTTTCTGTTTTACCACCCTCGGAACCCTCATGGTACAGGGTCGGTAAAAACATCTTGGCCAGATCACCGCTGGCTTCATTTAAATTGTCCTCTTTCTCAGCCGCTTTTTCCGACAGGCTGCGAGTGACCGCGCATGCGCGATAGCTTTGGGACTCTAGGGGCGGAGCCACCGCACTCGCCCGTCTGCGGGTCGGCATCACAGCTGCCACCGTTTCAAAAAACAAGCAATAACTATCAACATCCGTCTCTTCGAACGGAGGTACTACTCTCAGCTCCCGACTAACATTAAACCGCTCTCTCCTTAGCTCTTCCCTCTATCTTTCTCTCCCCGCTGCCGCTCTCTCGGCTGCTGCTAACTCTCTGATCCGAATTTCATGCTGTCTTTGCCTCTCAGCTTGATCCTGCTCGTTCTCCAGTTCTAACCCCTTCGCCAAATTTAACAAGTCTGCTTTGGCGCTCACCTCTAGCGCCGCCACAGTCGCGTTTTTCATAAATTCACACACGTCCATCTTTGCTGGTTTTTCTGTCTGGCTACCTGCGTACCAGATCCAAATTATTTTGTTTTTTGACTTACAATCCCGATTGACTGACCTCCCCCTTTTTTGGTGTCAAATCCCGAGACGAGAACCCCACTTGTTATGAAACCAGTAACTGGTTTCACTTACCAGCAAAGATGGATATGTCAGTTGAAGTCCAATGGTACTATTTTCAAAAGTTTTATTAATAAAGGGGCACAAAAATTAAGGTTAATACAAACATTCAGATAACATGCGTCAATACTCAATCTAAAACGCAGGTACATTAATAATCACTCAGAAATAAGCTCTTTCGTTGTCTAGGGTATAATACTGAGTCCAATTGGAAATATAAAGAGTCACTCTGAAGTCTGCAGGCTTTTCCCTTTTGGTTTCACGTGTTGGAGAGAGAGAGAGAGATAAACGGAAAAACTTGCCGTTTACATCCGTGGAATCAGGGGAGCGATCTTCCCCGTTGTTAGTTAAAAGCGATCTTCCGTTGGTTCCAGCCACAAACCCCGCATTCGGAATTTAACGCACGTGGCTTACTTCAAAATGGCTTCCCGTTCCCACGGGAAGCGTTATCGTTCTTCTTGGTGTCTCCTTGGTGCGTCTGAGGGTCGTCCTCTTTCAGACCCTTCTTTATACTGCCTCACGGGATCTCAGGTGTCAATCAGGTTGCAGGTGATGCAATCTCTCTCTCAACCAGCCGACTTTGCCCGAGGGCTTTACAATGTCCCTGCGAGTTGGCACGTCTGCAGTTCCCAGGTGTCTCCTGAGAACAATGCCAGTCACCAGCTTTTGTCCCAGTGGAATGCGGTATCCAGCACGTCGCTGTCTTTCCATTTCCTGTGTCCATTCGGTATGTCTCCCTCTCTCTCTTGCTCTCTCTCTCGGGTCATTGACCCCCCTTTCACTAGGGCTCTTGCAATTCTCACAAAGGAGGGGGCCGGTATCATAACAAAAGTAAAATAATAAGGCTTACATCAAGTTATCTCATAGCAGTTTTCAGCAAAATTCAACTCTACTCTCTATCGAGCTCAATGCATTACCTTCTATTCTATGCATTTTCTGTTAAGGATAGGACATAACAACTCATTGTGAGCTGGAATTGTATAGATATTGCCTGTATACTTGTCAGAGCCATGGAATACTCATATGCAAGACGAATTCAGAGACCTACCTCATAACATTCAGAGCGGTACAGGCAATATCTTTGTTTAGTTCTGTAAACGCTAATGTTCCATTGTGTACAAAACGTGATGTTACTGAAAGTATCTTCCGGACCATTGGTAGAACACTCAAAAAATTGCTTGCATACTACTCTAAATCTTATGGAAAGTAAAATAATAAGGCTTACATCAAGTTATCTCATAGCAGTTTTCAGCAAAATTCAACTCTACTCTCTATCGAGCTCAATGCATTACCTTCTATTCTATGCATTTTCTCTTAAGGATGTGGACATAACAACTCATTGTGAGCTGGAATTGTATAGATATTGCCTGTATACTTGTCAGAGCCATGTAATACTCAAAGGCAAGACGAATTCAGGAACCTATCTAATAACATTCAGAGTGGTACAGGCAATATCTTTGTTTAGTTCTGTAAATGCTAATGTTGCATTGTGTACAAAAGTTGATGTTACAGAAAGTATCTTCTCGAACATTGGTAGAACACTCATAAAACTGGTTGCATACTGTTCTAAATCATATGGAAAGTAAAATAATAAGGTTTACATCAAGTTAGCACATAGCAGTTTTCAGCAAAATTCAACTCTACACTCTATCGAGCTCAATGCATTACCTTCTATTCTATCCATTTTCTATTAAGGATAGGACATAACAACTCATTGTGAGCTGGAATTGTATAGATATTGCCTGTATACTTGTCAGAGCCATTGAATACTCATATGCAAGACGAATTCAGAGACCTACCTCATAACATTCAGAGCGGTACAGGCAATATCTTTGTTTAGTTCTGTAAACGCTAATGTTCCATTGTGTACAAAACGTGATTTTACAGAAAGTATCTTCTCGAACATTGGTAGAACACTCATAAAACTGGTTGCATACTGTTCTAAATCATATGGAAAGTAAAATAATAAGGTTCACATCAAGTTATCACATAGCAGTTTTCAGCAAAATTCAACTCTACACTCTACTGAGCTGAAAGCATTACCTTATATTCCATACATTTTCTGTTAAGGACGAGGACATAACAACTCAGGGTGAACTGGAATTTTATAGATATTGCCTGTATACTTGTCAGAGCAATGGAATACACAAGTGCAAGATGAATTTAGGAACCTACCTCATAACATTCAGAGTGGTATAGGCAATATCTTTGTTCTGTAAACGCTAATGGTCCATTGTGTACAAAAGCTGATGTTACAGAAAGTAACTTCTCGAACTTTGGTAGAACACTCATAACATTGGTTGCATACTACTCTTAATCATATGGAAAGTAAAATAATAATGTTTACATCAAGTTATCACATAGTAGTTTTCAGCAAAATTCAACTCTACCCTCTATTGATCTCAATGCAATACCTTATATACCATGCATTTTCAGTTAAGGACGAGGACATAACAACTCAAGTTGAGCTGGATTTGCATTGATATTGCCTGTATACTTGTCAGAGCCCTGGAATACTCAAAGGCAAGACGAATTCAGGAACCTACCTCATAACATTCAGAGTGGTATTGGCAATATCTTTGCTTGTTCTGAAAAAGCTAATGATCCATTGTGTGCAAAAGGTGATGTTACAGAAAGTATCTTCTCGAACATTGGTAGAACACTCATAAAATTGGTTGCATACTACTCTAAATCATACGGAAAGTAAAATAATAAGGCTTACATCAAGTTCTCACATAGCAGTTTTCAGCAAAATTCAAATCTACACTCTATCGAGCTCAATGCATTACCTTCTGTTCTATGCATTTTCTGTTAAGGATAGGACATAACAACTCATTGTGAGCTGGAATTGTATAGATATTGCCTGTATACTTGTCAGAGCCATGGAATACTCATATGCAAGACGAATTCAGAGACCTACCTCATAACATTCAGAGCGGTACAGGCAATATCTTTGTTTAGTTCTGTAAACGCTAATGTTCCATTGTGTACAAAACGTGATGTTACAGAAAGTATCTTCTCGAACATTGGTAGAACACTCATAAAACTGGTTGCATACTGTTCTAAATCATATGGAAAGTAAAATAATAAGGCTTACATCAAGTTATCTCATAGCAGTTTTCAGCAAAATTCAACTCTACACTCTACTGAGCTGAGAGCATTACCTTATATTCCATGCATTTTCTGTTAAGGTCGAGGACATAACAACTCAGGGTGAGCTGGAATTTTATAGATATTGCCTGTATACTTGTCAGAGCAATGGAATACACAAGTGCAAGATGAATTCAGGAACCTACCTCATAACATTCAGAGTGGTATAGGCAATATCTTTGTTCTGTAAACGCTAATGGTCCATTGTGTACAAAGGGTGATGTTACAGAAATTATCTTGTCGAACTTTGGTAGAACACTCATCAAATTGGTTGCATACTACTCTTAATCATATGGAAAGTAAAATAATGTTTACATCTAGTTATCACATAGCAGTTTTCAGCAAAATTCAACTCTACACTCTATCGAGCTCAATGCATTACCTACTATTCTATGCATTTTCTCTTAAGGATGTGGACATAACAACTCATTGTGAGCTGGATTTGTATAGATATTGCCTGTATACTTGTCACAGCCATGGAATACTCAAAGGCAAGACGAATTCTGGAACCTACCTCATAACATTCAGAGTGGTATTGGCAATATCTTTGCTTGTTCTGAAAAAGCTAATGATCCATTGTGTGCAAAAGGTGATGTTACAGAAAGTATCTTCTCGAACATTGGTAGAACACTCAGAAAATTGGTTGCACACTACTCTAAATCATATGGTAAGCAAAATAATGTTTACATCAAGTTACCGCATAGCAGTTTTCAGCAAAATTCAACTCTACACTCTATCGAGCTCAATGCATTACCTTCTATTCTATGCATTTTCTGTTAAGGATAGGACATAACAACTCATTGTGAGCTGGAATTGTATAGATATTGCCTGTATACTTGTCAGAGCCATGGAATACTCATATGCAAGACGAATTCAGAGACCTACCTCATAACATTCAGAGCGGTACAGGCAATATCTTTGTTTAGTTCTGTAAACGCTAATGTTCCATTGTGTACAAAACGTGATGTTACTGAAAGTATCTTCCCGACCATTGGTAGAACACTCAAAAAATTGCTTGCATACTACTCTAAATCTTATGGAAAGTAAAATAATAAGGCTTACATCAAGTTATCTCATAGCAGTTTTCAGCAAAATTCAACTCTACTCTCTATCGAGCTCAATGCATTACCTTCTATTCTATGCATTTTCTGTTAAGGATAGGACATAACAACTCATTGTGAGCTGGAATTGTATAGATATTGCCTGTATACTTGTCAGAGCCATGGAATACTCATATGCAAGACGAATTCAGAGACCTACCTCATAACATTCAGAGCGGTACAGCCAATATCTTTGTTTAGTTCTGTAAACGCTAATGTTCCATTGTGTACAAAACGTGATGTTACTGAAAGTATCTTCCCGACCATTGGTAGAACACTCAAAAAATTGCTTGCATACTACTCTAAATCTTATGGAAAGTAAAATAATAAGGCTTACATCAAGTTATCTCATAGCAGTTTTCAGCAAAATTCAACTCTACACTCTACTGAGCTGAAAGCATTACCTTATATTCCATGCATTTTCTGTTAAGGTCGAGGACATAACAACTCAGGGTGAGCTGGAATTTTATAGATATTGCCTGTATACTTGTCAGAGCAATGGAATACACAAGTGCAAGATGAATTCAGGAACCTACCTCATAACATTCAGAGTGGTATAGGCAATATCTTTGTTCTGTAAACGCTAATGGTCCATTGTGTACAAAGGGTGATGTTACAGAAATTATCTTGTCGAACTTTGGTAGAACACTCATCAAATTGGTTGCATACTACTCTTAATCATATGGAAAGTAAAATAATGTTTACATCAAGTTATCACATAGCAGTTTTCAGCAAAATTCAACTCTACACTCTATCGAGCTCAATGCATTACCTACTATTCTATGCATTTTCTCTTAAGGATGTGGACATAACAACTCATTGTGAGCTGGATTTGTATAGATATTGCCTGTATACTTGTCACAGCCATGGAATACTCAAAGGCAAGACGAATTCTGGAACCTACCTCATAACATTCAGAGTGGTATTGGCAATATCTTTGCTTGTTCTGAAAAAGCTAATGATCCATTGTGTGCAAAAGGTGATGTTACAGAAAGTATCTTCTCGAACATTGGTAGAACACTCATAAAATTGGTTGCACACTACTCTAAATCATATGGTAAGCAAAATAATGTTTACATCAAGTTACCGCATAGCAGTTTTCAGCAAAATTCAACTCTACACTCTATCGAGCTCAATGCATTACCTTCTATTCTATGCATTTTCTGTTAAGGATAGGACATAACAACTCATTGTGAGCTGGAATTGTATAGATATTGCCTGTATACTTGTCAGAGCCATGGAATACTCATATGCAAGACGAATTCAGAGACCTACCTCATAACATTCAGAGCGGTACAGGCAATATCTTTGTTTAGTTCTGTAAACGCTAATGTTCCATTGTGTACAAAACGTGATGTTACTGAAAGTATCTTCCCGACCATTGGTAGAACACTCAAAAAATTGCTTGCATACTACTCTAAATCTTATGGAAAGTAAAATAATAAGGCTTACATCAAGTTATCTCATAGCAGTTTTCAGCAAAATTCAACTCTACACTCTACTGAGCTGAAAGCATTACCTTATATTCCATGCATTTTCTGTTAAGGTCGAGGACATAACAACTCAGGGTGAGCTGGAATTTTATAGATATTGCCTGTATACTTGTCAGAGCCATGGAATACTCATATGCAAGATGAATTCAGGAACCTACCTCATAACATTCAGAGTGGTATAGGCAATATCTTTGTTCTGTAAACGCTAATGGTCCATTGTGTACAAAGGGTGATGTTACAGAAATTATCTTGTCGAACTTTGGTAGAACACTCATCAAATTGGTTGCATACTACTCTTAATCATATGGAAAGTAAAATAATGTTTACATCAAGTTATCACATAGCAGTTTTCAGCAAAATTCAACTCTACACTCTATCGAGCTCAATGCATTACCTTCTATTCTATGCATTTTCTCTTAAGGATGTGGACATAACAACTCATTGTGAGCTGGATTTGTATAGATATTGCCTGTATACTTGTCACAGCCATGGAATACTCAAAGGCAAGACGAATTCAGGAATCTACCTCATAACATTCAGAGTGGTATTGGCAATATCTTTGCTTGTTCTGAAAAAGCTAATGATCCATTGTGTGCAAAAGGTGATGTTACAGAAAGTATCTTCTCGAACATTGGTAGAACACTCATAAAATTGGTTGCACACTACTCTAAATCATATGGTAAGCAAAATAATGTTTACATCAAGTTACCGCATAGCAGTTTTCAGCAAAATTCAACTCTACACTCTATCGAGCTCAATGCATTTCCTTCTATTCTATGCATTTTCTGTTAAGGATAGGACATAACAACTCATTGTGAGCTGGAATTGTATAGATATTGCCTGTATACTTGTCAGAGCCATGGAATACTCATATGCAAGACGAATTCAGAGACCTACCTCATAACATTCAGAGCGGTACAGGCAATATCTTTGTTTAGTTCTGTAAACGCTAATGTTCCATTGTGTACAAAACGTGATGTTACTGAAAGTATCTTCCCGACCATTGGTAGAACACTCAAAAAATTGCTTGCATACTACTCTAAATCTTATGGAAAGTAAAATAATAAGGCTTACATCAAGTTATCTCATAGCAGTTTTCAGCAAAATTCAACTCTACACTCTACTGAGCTGAAAGCATTACCTTATATTCCATGCATTTTCTGTTAAGGTCGAGGACATAACAACTCAGGGTGAGCTGGAATTTTTTAGACATTGCCTGTATACTTGTCAGAGCAATGGAATACACAAGTGCAAGATGAATTCAGGAACCTACCTCATAACATTCAGAGTGGCATAGGCAATATCTTTGTTCTGTAAACGCTAATGGTCCATTGTGTACAAAGGGTGATGTTACAGAAATTATCTTCTCGAACTTTGGTAGAACACTCATCAAATTGGTTGCATACTACTCTTAATCATATGGAAAGTAAAATAATAAGGTTTACATCAAGTTATCACATAGCAGTTTTCAGCAAAATTCAACTCTACACTCTATCGAGCTCAATGCATTACCTTCTATTCTATGCATTTTCTCTTAAGGATGTGGACATAACAACTCATTGTGAGCTGGATTTGTATAGATATTGCCTGTATACTTGTCACAGCCATGGAATACTCAAATGCAAGACGAATTCAGGAATCTACCTTATAACATTCAGAGTGGTACAGGCAATATCTTTGTTTAGTTCTGTAAATGCTAATGTTAATTTGTGTACAAAAGGTGATGTTACAGAAAGTATCTTCTCGAACTTTGGTAGAACACTCATAAAATTGGTTGCATACTACTCTTAATCATATGGAAAGTAAAATAATAAGGTTTACATCAAGTTATCACATAGCAGTTTTCAGCAAAATTCAACTCCGCACTCTATCGAGCTCAATGCATTACCTTCTATTCTATGCATTTTCTCTTAAGGATGTGGACATAACAACTCATTGTGAGCTGGAATTGTATAGATATTGCCTGTATACTTCTCAGAGCCATGGAATACTCAAATGCAAGATGAATTCAGGAACCTACCTCATAACATTCAGACTGGGATAGGCAATATCTTTGTTTGTTCTGTAAATGCTAATGTTCCATTGTGTACAAAACGTGATGTTACTGAAAGTATCTTCCCGACCATTGGTAGAACACTGAAAAAATTGGTTGCATACTACTTTAAATCTTATGGAAAGTAAAATAATAAGGCTTACATCAAGTTATCTCATAGCAGTTTTCAGCAAAATTCAACTCTACTCTCTATCGAGCTCAATGCATTACCTTCTATTCTATGCATTTTCTGTTAAGGATAGGACATAACAACTCATTGTGAGCTGGAATTGTATAGATATTGCCTGTATACTTGTCAGAGCCATGGAATACTCATATGAAAGACGAATTCAGAGACCTACCTCATAACATTCAGAGCGGTACAGGCAATATCTTTGTTTAGTTCTGTAAACGCTAATGTTCCATTGTGTACAAAACGTGATGTTACTGAAAGTATCTTCCCGACCATTGGTAGAACACTCAAAAAATTGCTTGCATACTACTCTAAATCTTATGGAAAGTAAAATAATATGGCTTACATCAAGTTATCTCATAGCAGTTTTCAGCAAAATTCAACTCTACACTCTACTGAGCTGAAAGCATTACCTTATATTCCATGCATTTTCTGTTAAGGTCGAGGACATAACAACTCAGGGTGAGCTGGAATTTTATAGATATTGCCTGTATACTTGTCAAGGCAATGGAATACACAAGTGCAAGATGAATTCAGGAACCTACCTGATAACATTCAGAGTGGTACAGGCAATATCTTTGTTTAGTTCTGTAAATGCTAATGTTAATTTGTGTACAAAAGGTGATGTTACAGAAAGTATTTTCTCGAACTTTGGTAGAACACTCATAAAATTGGTTGCATACTACTCTTAATCATATGGAAAGTAAAATAATAAGGTTTACATCAAGTTATCACATAGCAGTTTTCAGCAAAATTCAACTCCGCACTCTATCGAGCTCAATGCATTACCTTCTATTCTATGCATTTTCTCTTAAGGATGTGGACATAACAACTCATTGTGAGCTGGAATTGTATAGATATTGCCTGTATACTTCTCAGAGCCATGGAATATTCAAATGCAAGATGAATTCAGAGACCTACCTCATAACATTCAGAGCGGTACAGGCAATATCTTTGTTTAGTTCTGTAAACGCTAATGTTCCATTGTGTACCAAACGTGATGTTACTGAAAGTATCTTCCCGACCATTGGTAGAACACTCAGAAAATTGGCTGCATAGTACTCTAAATCTTATGGAAAGTAAAATAATAAGGCTTACATCAAGTTATCTCATAGCAGTTTTCAGCAAAATTCAACTCTACTCTCTATTGATCTCAAAGCAATACCTTATATTCCATGCATTTTCAGTTAAGGATAGGACATAACAACTCAGGGTGAGCTGGAATTGCATAGATATTGCCTGTATACTTGTCAGAGCCATGGAATACTCAAAGGCAAGACGAATTCAGGAACCTATCTCATAACATTCAGAGTGGTACAGGCAATATCTTTGTTTAGTTCTGTAAATGCTAATGTTGCATTGTGTACAAAAGTTGATGTTACAGAAAGTATCTTCTCGAACATTGGTAGAACACTCATAAAACTTGTTGCATACTGTTCTAAATCATATGGAAAGTAAAATAATAAGGTTTACATCAAGTTATCACATAGCAGTTTTCAGCAAAATTCAACTCTACACTCTATCGAGCTCAATGCATTACCATCTATTCTATGCTTTTCCTGTTAAGGATAGGACATAACAACTCATTGTGAGCTGGAATTGTATAGATATTGCCTGTATACTTGTCAGAGCCATGGAATACTCAAATGCAAGATGAATTCAGGAACCTACCTCATAACATTCAGACTGGGATAGGCAATATCTTTGTTTGTTCTGTAAATGCTAATGTTCCATTGTGTACAAAATGTGATGTTACAGAAAGTATCTCGAAAATTGGTAAAACACTCATAAAATTGGTTGCACACTACTCTAAATCATATGGTAAGCAAAATAATAAGGTTTACATCAAGTTAGCGCATAGCAGTTTTCAGCAAAATTCAACTCTACACTCTATCGAGCTCAATGCATTACCTTCTATTCTATGCATTTTCTGTTAAGGATAGGACATAACAACTCATTGTGAGCTGGAATTGTATAGATATTGCCTGTATACTTGTCAGAGCCATGGAATACTCATATGCAAGACGAATTCAGAGACCTACCTCATAACATTCAGAGCGGTACAGGCAATATCTTTGTTTAGTTCTGTAAACGCTAATGTTCCATTGTGTACAAAACGTGATGTTACTGAAAGTATCTTCCCGACCATTGTTAGAACACTCAAAAAATTGGTTGCATACTACTTTAAATCTTATGGAAAGTAAAATAATAAGGCTTACATCAAGTTATCTCATAGCAGTTTTCAGCAAAATTCAACTTTACTCTCTATTGATCTCACAGCAATACCTTATATTCCATGCATTTTCAGTTAAGGATAGGACATAACAACTCATTGTGAGCTGGAATTGTATAGATATTGCCTGTATACTTGTCAGAGCCATGGAATACTCATATGCAAGACGAATTCAGAGACCTACCTCATAACATTCAGAGCGGTACAGGCAATATCTTTGTTTAGTTCTGTAAACGCTAATGTTCCATTGTGTACAAAACGTGATGTTACTGAAAGTATCTTCCCGACCATTGGTAGAACACTCAAAAAATTGCTTGCATACTACTCTAAATCTTATGGAAAGTAAAATAATAAGGCTTACATCAAGTTATCTCATAGCAGTTTTCAGCAAAATTCAACTCTACACTCTACTGAGCTGAAAGCATTACCTTATATTCCATGCATTTTCTGTTAAGGTCGAGGACATAACAACTCAGGGTGAGCTGGAATTTTATAGATATTGCCTGTATACTTGTCAGAGCAATGGAATACACAAGTGCAAGATGAATTCAGGAACCTACCTCATAACATTCAGAGTGGTATAGGCAATATCTTTGTTCTGTAAACGCTAATGGTCCATTGTGAACAAAGGGTGATGTTACAGAAATTATCTTCTCGAACTTTGGTAGAACACTCATCAAATTGGTTGCATACTACTCTAAATCATATGGTAAGCAAAATAATAAGGTTTACATCAAGTTAGCGCATAGCAGTTTTCAGCAAAATTCAACTCTACTCTCTATTGAGCTCAATGCATTACCTTCTATTCTATGCATTTTCTGTTAAGGATAGGACATAACAACTCATTGTGAGCTGGAATTGTATAGATATTGCCTGTATACTTGTCAGAGCCATGGAATACTCATATGCAAGACGAATTCAGAGACCTACCTCATAACATTCAGAGCGGTACAGGCAATATCTTTGTTTAGTTCTGTAAACGCTAATGTTCCATTGTGTACAAAACGTGATGTTACTGAAAGTATCTTCCCGACCATTGGTAGAACACTCAAAAAATTGCTTGCATACTACTCTAAATCTTATGGAAAGTAAAATAATAAGGCTTACATCAAGTTATCTCATAGCAGTTTTCAGCAAAATTCAACTCTACACTCTACTGAGCTGAAAGCATTACCTTATATTCCATGCATTTTCTGTTAAGGTCGAGGACATAACAACTCAGGGTGAGCTGGAATTTTATAGATATTGCCTGTATACTTGTCAGAGCAATGGAATACACAAGTGCAAGATGAATTGAGGAACCTACCTCATAACATTCAGAGTGGTATAGGCAATATCTTTGTTCTGTAAACGCTAATGGTCCATTGTGTACAAAGGGTGATGTTACAGAAATTATCTTCTCGAACTTTGCTAGAACACTCATAAAATTGGTTGCATACTACTCTTAATCATATGGAAAGTAAAATAATAAGGTTTACATCAAGTTATCACATAGCATTTTTCAGCAAAATTCAACTCCGCACTCTATCGAGCTCAATGCATTACCTTCTATTCTATGCATTTTCTCTTAAGGATGTGGACATAACAACTCATTGTGAGCTGGAATTGTATAGATATTGCCTGTATACTTGTCAGAGCCATGGAATACTCAAATGCAAGATGAATTCAGGAACCTACCTCATAACATTCAGACTGGGATAGGCAATATCTTTGTTTGTTCTGTAAATGCTAATGTTCCATTGTGTACAAAACGTGATGTTACTGAAAGTATCTTCCCGACCATTGGTAGAACACTCAAAAAATTGGTTGCATACTACTTTAAATCTTATGGAAAGTAAAATAATAAGGCTTACATCAAGTTATCTCATAGCAGTTTTCAGCAAAATTCAACTTTACTCTCTATTGATCTCACAGCAATACCTTATATTCCATGCATTTTCAGTTAAGGATAGGACATAACAACTCATTGTGAGCTGGAATTGTATAGATATTGCCTGTATACTTGTCAGAGCCATGGAATACTCATATGCAAGACGAATTCAGAGACCTACCTCATAACATTCAGAGCGGTACAGGCAATATCTTTGTTTAGTTCTGTAAACGCTAATGTTCCATTGTGTACAAAACGTGATGTTACTGAAAGTATCTTCCCGACCATTGGTAGAACACTCAAAAAATTGCTTGCATACTACTCTAAATCTTATGGAAAGTAAAATAATAAGGCTTACATCAAGTTATCTCATAGCAGTTTTCAGCAAAATTCAACTCTACACTCTACTGAGCTGAAAGCATTACCTTATATTCCATGCATTTTCTGTTAAGGTCGAGGACATAACAACTCAGGGTGAGCTGGAATTTTATAGATATTGCCTGTATACTTGTCAGAGCAATGGAATACACAAGTGCAAGATGAATTCAGGAACCTACCTCATAACATTCAGAGTGGTATAGGCAATATCTTTGTTCTGTAAACGCTAATGGTCCATTGTGAACAAAGGGTGATGTTACAGAAATTATCTTCTCGAACTTTGGTAGAACACTCATCAAATTGGTTGCATACTACTCTTAATCATATGGAAAGTAAAATAATAAGGTTTACATCAAGTTATCACATAGCAGTTTTCAGCAAAATTCAACTCTACACTCTATCGAGCTCAATGCATTACCTTCTATTCTATGCATTTTCTCTTAAGGATGTGGACATAACAACTCATTGTGAGCTGGATTTGTATAGATATTGCCTGTATACTTGTCACAGCCATGGAATACTCAAATGCAAGACGAATTCAGGAACCTACCTTATAACATTCAGAGTGGTACAGGCAATATCTTTGTTTAGTTCTGTAAATGCTAATGTTAATTTGTGTACAAAACGTGATGTTACTGAAAGTATCTTCCCGACCATTGGTAGAACACTCAAAAAATTGGCTGCATACTACTCTAAATCTTATGGAAAGTAAAATAATAAGGCTTACATCAAGTTATCTCATAGCAGTTTTCAGCAAAATTCAACTCTACTCTCTATTGATCTCAAAGCAATACCTTATATTCCATGCATTTTCAGTTAAGGATAGGACATAACAACTCAGGGTGAGCTGGAATTGCATAGATATTGCCTGTATACTTGTCAGAGCCATGGAATACTCAAAGGCAAGACGAATTCAGGAACCTATCTCATAACATTCAGAGTGGTACAGGCAATATCTTTGTTTAGTTCTGTAAATGCTAATGTTGCATTGTGTACAAAAGTTGATGTTACAGAAAGTATCTTCTCGAACATTGGTAGAACACTCATAAAACTGGTTGCATACTGTTCTAAATCATATGGAAAGTAAAATAATAAGGTTTACATCAAGTTATCTCATAGCAGTTTTCAGCAAAATTCAACTCTACTCTCTATTGATCTCAATGCATTACCATCTATTCTATGCTTTTTCTGTTAAGGATAGGACATAACAACTCATTGTGAGCTGGAATTGTATAGATATTGCCTGTATACTTGTCACAGCCATGGAATACTCAAATGCAAGACGAATTCAGGAACCTACCTTATAACATTCAGAGTGGTACAGGCAATATCTTTGTTTAGTTCTGTAAATGCTATTGTTAATTTGTGTACAAAAGGTGATGTTACAGAAAGTATCTTCTCGAACTTTGGTAGAACACTCATAAAATTGGTTGCATACTACTCTTAATCATATGGAAAGTAAAATAATAAGGTTTACATCAAGTTATCACTTAGCAGTTTTCAGCAAAATTCAACTCTACCCTCTATTGATCTCAATGCAATACCTTATATACCATGCATTTTCAGTTAAGGACGAGGACATAACAACTCAAGTTGAGCTGGATTTGCATTGATATTGCCTGTATACTTGTCAGAGCCTTGGAATACTCAAAGGCAAGACGAATTCAGGAACCTACCTCATAACATTCAGAGTGGTATTGGCAATATCTTTGCTTGTTCTGAAAAAGCTAATGATCCATTGTGTGCAAAAGGTGATGTTACAGAAAGTATCTTCTCGAACATTGGTAGAACACTCATAAAATTGGTTGCATACTATTCTAAATCATATGGAAAGTAAAATAATAAGCTTTACATCAAGTTAGCGCATAGCAGTTTTCAGCAAAATTCAGCTCTACACTCTATCGACCTCAATGCATTACCATCTATTCTATGCATTTTCTGTTAAGGATAGGACATAACAACTCATTGTGAGCTGGAATTGTATAGATATTGCCTGTATACTTGACAGAGCCATGGAATACTCATATGCAAGACGAATTCAGAGACCTACCTCATAACATTCAGAGCGGTACAGGCAATAACTTTGTTTAGTTCTGTAAACGCTAATGTTCCATTGTGTACAAAACTTGATGTTACTGAAAGTATCTTCTTGCACAATGGTAGAACACTCATAAAATTGGTTCCATACTACTCTAAATCATACGGAAAGTAAAATAATAAGGCTTACATCAAGTTCTCACATAGCAGTTTTCAGCAAAATTCAACTCTACACTCTATCGAGCTCAATGCATTACCTTCTGTTCTATGCATTTTCAGTTAAGGATAGGACATAACAACTCAGGGTGAGCTGGAATTGCATAGATATTGCCTGTATACTTGTCAGAGCAATGGAATACACAAGTGCAAGATGAATTCAGGAACCTACCTCATAACATTCAGAGTGGTATAGGCAATATCTTTGTTCTGTAAACGCTAATGGTCCATTGTGTACAAAGGGTGATGTTACAGAAATTATCTTCTCGAACTTTGGTAGAACACTCATCAAATTGGTTGCATACTACTCTTAATCATATGGAAAGTAAAATAATAAGGTTTACATCAAGTTATCACATAGCAGTTTTCAGCAAAATTCAACTCCGCACTCTATCGAGCTCAATGCATTACCTTCTATTCTATGCATTTTCTCTTAAGGATGTGGACATAACAACTCATTGTGAGCTGGAATTGTATAGATATTGCCTGTATACTTCTCAGAGCCATGGAATACTCAAATGCAAGATGAATTCAGGAACCTAACTCATAACATTCAGACTGGGATAGGCAATATCTTTGTTTGTTCTGTAAATGCTAATGTTCCATTGTGTACAAAATGTGATGTTACAGAAAGTATCTCGAAAATTGGTAAAACACTCATAAAATTGGTTGCACACTACTCTAAATCATATGGTAAGCAAAATAATAAGGTTTACATCAAGTTAGCGCATAGCAGTTTTCAGCAAAATTCAACTCTACACTCTATCGAGCTCAATGCATTACCTTCTATTCTATGCATTTTCTGTTAAGGATAGGACATAACAACTCATTGTGAGCTGGAATTGTATAGATATTGCCTGTATACTTGTCAGAGCCATGGAATACTCATATGCAAGACGAATTCAGAGACCTACCTCATAACATTCAGAGCGGTACAGGCAATATCTTTGTTTAGTTCTGTAAACGCTAATGTTCCATTGTGTACAAAACGTGATGTTACTGAAAGTATCTTCCCGACCATTGGTAGAACACTCAAAAAATTGGTTGCATACTACTTTAAATCTTATGGAAAGTAAAATAATAAGGCTTACATCAAGTTATCTCATAGCAGTTTTCAGCAAAATTCAACTTTACTCTCTATTGATCTCACAGCAATACCTTATATTCCATGCATTTTCAGTTAAGGATAGGACATAACAACTCATTGTGAGCTGGAATTGTATAGATATTGCCTGTATACTTGTCAGAGCAATGGAATACACAAGTGCAAGATGAATTCAGGAACCTACCTCATAACATTCAGAGTGGTATAGGCAATATCTTTGTTCTGTAAACGCTAATGGTCCATTGTGAACAAAGGGTGATGTTACAGAAATTATCTTCTCGAACTTTGGTAGAACACTCATCAAATTGGTTGCATACTACTCTTAATCATATGGAAAGTAAAATAATAAGGTTTACATCAAGTTATCACATAGCAGTTTTCAGCAAAATTCAACTCTACACTCTATCGAGCTCAATGCATTACCTTCTATTCTATGCATTTTCTCTTAAGGATGTGGACATAACAACTCATTGTGAGCTGGATTTGTATAGATATTGCCTGTATACTTGTCACAGCCATGGAATACTCAAATGCAAGACGAATTCAGGAACCTACCTTATAACATTCAGAGTGGTACAGGCAATATCTTTGTTTAGTTCTGTAAATGCTAATGTTAATTTGTGTACAAAACGTGATGTTACTGAAAGTATCTTCCCGACCATTGGTAGAACACTCAAAAAATTGGCTGCATACTACTCTAAATCTTATGGAAAGTAAAATAATAAGGCTTACATCAAGTTATCTCATAGCAGTTTTCAGCAAAATTCAACTCTACTCTCTATTGATCTCAAAGCAATACCTTATATTCCATGCATTTTCAGTTAAGGATAGGACATAACAACTCAGGGTGAGCTGGAATTGCATAGATATTGCCTGTATACTTGTCAGAGCCATGGAATACTCAAAGGCAAGACGAATTCAGGAACCTATCTCATAACATTCAGAGTGGTACAGGCAATATCTTTGTTTAGTTCTGTAAATGCTAATGTTGCATTGTGTACAAAAGTTGATGTTACAGAAAGTATCTTCTCGAACATTGGTAGAACACTCATAAAACTGGTTGCATACTGTTCTAAATCATATGGAAAGTAAAATAATAAGGTTTACATCAAGTTATCTCATAGCAGTTTTCAGCAAAATTCAACTCTACTCTCTATTGATCTCAATGCATTACCATCTATTCTATGCTTTTTCTGTTAAGGATAGGACATAACAACTCATTGTGAGCTGGAATTGTATAGATATTGCCTGTATACTTGTCACAGCCATGGAATACTCAAATGCAAGACGAATTCAGGAACCTACCTTATAACATTCAGAGTGGTACAGGCAATATCTTTGTTTAGTTCTGTAAATGCTATTGTTAATTTGTGTACAAAAGGTGATGTTACAGAAAGTATCTTCTCGAACTTTGGTAGAACACTCATAAAATTGGTTGCATACTACTCTTAATCATATGGAAAGTAAAATAATAAGGTTTACATCAAGATATCACATAGCAGTTTTCAGCAAAATTCAACTCCGCACTCTATCGAGCTCAATGCATTACCTTCTATTCTATGCATTTTCTCTTAAGGATGTGGACATAACAACTCATTGTGAGCTGGAATTGTATAGATATTGCCTGTATACTTCTCAGAGCCATGGAATACTCAAATGCAAGATGAATTCAGGAACCTACCTCATAACATTCAGACTGGGATAGGCAATATCTTTGTTTGTTCTGTAAATGCTAATGTTCCATTGTGTACAAAATGTGATGTTACAGAAAGTATCTCGAAAATTGGTAAAACACTCATAAAATTGGTTGCACACTACTCTAAATCATATGGTAAGCAAAATAATAAGGTTTACATCAAGTTAGCGCATAGCAGTTTTCAGCAAAATTCAACTCTACACTCTATCGAGCTCAATGCATTACCTTCTATTCTATGCATTTTCTGTTAAGGATAGGACATAACAACTCATTGTGAGCTGGAATTGTATAGATATTGCCTGTATACTTGTCAGAGCCATGGAATACTCATATGCAAGACGAATTCAGAGACCTACCTCATAACATTCAGAGCGGTACAGGCAATATCTTTGTTTAGTTCTGTAAACGCTAATGTTCCATTGTGTACAAAACGTGATGTTACTGAAAGTATCTTCCCGACCATTGGTAGAACACTCAAAAAATTGGTTGCATACTACTTTAAATCTTATGGAAAGTAAAATAATAAGGCTTACATCAAGTTATCTCATAGCAGTTTTCAGCAAAATTCAACTTTACTCTCTATTGATCTCACAGCAATACCTTATATTCCATGCATTTTCAGTTAAGGATAGGACATAACAACTCATTGTGAGCTGGAATTGTATAGATATTGCCTGTATACTTGTCAGAGCCATGGAATACTCATATGCAAGACGAATTCAGAGACCTACCTCATAACATTCAGAGCGGTACAGGCAATATCTTTGTTTAGTTCTGTAAACGCTAATGTTCCATTGTGTACAAAACGTGATGTTACTGAAAGTATCTTCCCGACCATTGGTAGAACACTCAAAAAATTGCTTGCATACTACTCTAAATCTTATGGAAAGTAAAATAATAAGGCTTACATCAAGTTATCTCATAGCAGTTTTCAGCAAAATTCAACTCTACACTCTACTGAGCTGAAAGCATTACCTTATATTCCATGCATTTTCTGTTAAGGTCGAGGACATAACAACTCAGGGTGAGCTGGAATTTTATAGATATTGCCTGTATACTTGTCAGAGCAATGGAATACACAAGTGCAAGATGAATTCAGGAACCTACCTCATAACATTCAGAGTGGTATAGGCAATATCTTTGTTCTGTAAACGCTAATGGTCCATTGTGAACAAAGGGTGATGTTACAGAAATTATCTTCTCGAACTTTGGTAGAACACTCATCAAATTGGTTGCATACTACTCTTAATCATATGGAAAGTAAAATAATAAGGTTTACATCAAGTTATCACATAGCAGTTTTCAGCAAAATTCAACTCTACACTCTATCGAGCTCAATGCATTACCTTCTATTCTATGCATTTTCTCTTAAGGATGTGGACATAACAACTCATTGTGAGCTGGATTTGTATAGATATTGCCTGTATACTTGTCACAGCCATGGAATACTCAAATGCAAGACGAATTCAGGAACCTACCTTATAACATTCAGAGTGGTACAGGCAATATCTTTGTTTAGTTCTGTAAATGCTAATGTTAATTTGTGTACAAAACGTGATGTTACTGAAAGTATCTTCCCGACCATTGGTAGAACACTCAAAAAATTGGCTGCATACTACTCTAAATCTTATGGAAAGTAAAATAATAAGGCTTACATCAAGTTATCTCATAGCAGTTTTCAGCAAAATTCAACTCTACTCTCTATTGATCTCAAAGCAATACCTTATATTCCATGCATTTTCAGTTAAGGATAGGACATAACAACTCAGGGTGAGCTGGAATTGCATAGATATTGCCTGTATACTTGTCAGAGCCATGGAATACTCAAAGGCAAGACGAATTCAGGAACCTATCTCATAACATTCAGAGTGGTACAGGCAATATCTTTGTTTAGTTCTGTAAATGCTAATGTTGCATTGTGTACAAAAGTTGATGTTACAGAAAGTATCTTCTCGAACATTGGTAGAACACTCATAAAACTGGTTGCATACTGTTCTAAATCATATGGAAAGTAAAATAATAAGGTTTACATCAAGTTATCTCATAGCAGTTTTCAGCAAAATTCAACTCTACTCTCTATTGATCTCAATGCATTACCATCTATTCTATGCTTTTTCTGTTAAGGATAGGACATAACAACTCATTGTGAGCTGGAATTGTATAGATATTGCCTGTATACTTGTCACAGCCATGGAATACTCAAATGCAAGACGAATTCAGGAACCTACCTTATAACATTCAGAGTGGTACAGGCAATATCTTTGTTTAGTTCTGTAAATGCTATTGTTAATTTGTGTACAAAAGGTGATGTTACAGAAAGTATCTTCTCGAACTTTGGTAGAACACTCATAAAATTGGTTGCATACTACTCTTAATCATATGGAAAGTAAAATAATAAGGTTTACATCAAGTTATCACATAGCAGTTTTCAGCAAAATTCAACTCCGCACTCTATCGAGCTCAATGCATTACCTTCTATTCTATGCATTTTCTCTTAAGGATGTGGACATAACAACTCATTGTGAGCTGGAATTGTATAGATATTGCCTGTATACTTCTCAGAGCCATGGAATACTCAAATGCAAGATGAATTCAGGAACCTACCTCATAACATTCAGACTGGGATAGGCAATATCTTTGTTTGTTCTGTAAATGCTAATGTTCCATTGTGTACAAAATGTGATGTTACAGAAAGTATCTCGAAAATTGGTAAAACACTCATAAAATTGGTTGCACACTACTCTAAATCATATGGTAAGCAAAATAATAAGGTTTACATCAAGTTAGCGCATAGCAGTTTTCAGCAAAATTCAACTCTACACTCTATCGAGCTCAATGCATTACCTTCTATTCTATGCATTTTCTGTTAAGGATAGGACATAACAACTCATTGTGAGCTGGAATTGTATAGATATTGCCTGTATACTTGTCAGAGCCATGGAATACTCATATGCAAGACGAATTCAGAGACCTACCTCATAACATTCAGAGCGGTACAGGCAATATCTTTGTTTAGTTCTGTAAACGCTAATGTTCCATTGTGTACAAAACGTGATGTTACTGAAAGTATCTTCCCGACCATTGGTAGAACACTCAAAAAATTGGTTGCATACTACTTTAAATCTTATGGAAAGTAAAATAATAAGGCTTACATCAAGTTATCTCATAGCAGTTTTCAGCAAAATTCAACTTTACTCTCTATTGATCTCACAGCAATACCTTATATTCCATGCATTTTCAGTTAAGGATAGGACATAACAACTCATTGTGAGCTGGAATTGTATAGATATTGCCTGTATACTTGTCAGAGCCATGGAATACTCATATGCAAGACGAATTCAGAGACCTACCTCATAACATTCAGAGCGGTACAGGCAATATCTTTGTTTAGTTCTGTAAACGCTAATGTTCCATTGTGTACAAAACGTGATGTTACTGAAAGTATCTTCCCGACCATTGGTAGAACACTCAAAAAATTGCTTGCATACTACTCTAAATCTTATGGAAAGTAAAATAATAAGGCTTACATCAAGTTATCTCATAGCAGTTTTCAGCAAAATTCAACTCTACACTCTACTGAGCTGAAAGCATTACCTTATATTCCATGCATTTTCTGTTAAGGTCGAGGACATAACAACTCAGGGTGAGCTGGAATTTTATAGATATTGCCTGTATACTTGTCAGAGCAATGGAATACACAAGTGCAAGATGAATTCAGGAACCTACCTCATAACATTCAGAGTGGTATAGGCAATATCTTTGTTCTGTAAACGCTAATGGTCCATTGTGAACAAAGGGTGATGTTACAGAAATTATCTTCTCGAACTTTGGTAGAACACTCATCAAATTGGTTGCATACTACTCTTAATCATATGGAAAGTAAAATAATAAGGTTTACATCAAGTTATCACATAGCAGTTTTCAGCAAAATTCAACTCCGCACTCTATCGAGCTCAATGCATTACCTTCTATTCTATGCATTTTGTCTTAAGGATGTGGACATAACAACTCATTGTGAGCTGGAATTGTATAGATATTGCCTGTATACTTCTCAGAGCCATGGAATACTCAAATGCAAGATGAATTCAGAGACCTACCTCATAACATTCAGAGCGGTACAGGCAATATCTTTGTTTAGTTCTGTAAACGCTAATGTTCCATAGTGTACAAAACGTGATGTTACTGAAAGTATCTTCCCGACCATTGGTAGAACACTCAAAAAATTGGCTGCATACTACTCTAAATCTTATGGAAAGTAAAATAATAAGGCTTACATCAAGTTATCTCATAGCAGTTTTCAGCAAAATTCAACTCTACTCTCTATTGATCTCAAAGCAATACCTTATATTCCATGCATTTTCAGTTAAGGATAGGACATAACAACTCAGGGTGAGCTGGAATTGCATAGATATTGCCTGTATACTTGTCAGAGCCATGGAATACTCAAAGGCAAGACGAATTCAGGAACCTATCTCATAACATTCAGAGTGGTACAGGCAATATCTTTGTTTAGTTCTGTAAATGCTAATGTTGCATTGTGTACAAAAGTTGATGTTACAGAAAGTATCTTCTCGAACATTGGTAGATCACTCATAAAACTGGTTGCATACAGTTCTAAATCATATGGAAAGTAAAATAATAAGGTTTACATCAAGTTATCTCATAGCAGTTTTCAGCAAAATTCAACTCTACTCTCTATTGATCTCAATGCATTACCATCTATTCTATGCTTTTTCTGTTAAGGATAGGACATAACAACTCATTGTGAGCTGGAATTGTATAGATATTGCCTGTATACTTGTCACAGCCATGGAATACTCAAATGCAAGACGAATTCAGGAGCCTACCTTATAACATTCAGAGTGGTACAGGCAATATCTTTGTTTAGTTCTGTAAATGCTATTGTTAATTTGTGTACAAAAGGTGATGTTACAGAAAGTATCTTCTCGAACTTTGGTAGAACACTCATAAAATTGGTTGCATACTACTCTTAATCATATGGAAAGTAAAATAATAAGGTTTACATCAAGTTATCACATAGCAGTTTTCAGCAAAATTCAACTCCGCACTCTATCGAACTCAATGCATTACCTTCTATTCTATGCATTTTCTCTTAAGGATGTGGACATAACAACTCATTGTGAGCTGGAATTGTATAGATATTGCCAGTATAATTCTCAGAGCCATGGAATACTCAAATGCAAGATGAATTCAGGAACCTACCTCATAACATTCAGACTGGGATAGGCAATATCTTTGTTTGTTCTGTAAATGCTAATGTTCCATTGTGTACAAAATGTGATGTTACAGAAAGTATCTCGAAAATTGGTAAAACACTCATAAAATTGGTTGCACACTACTCTAAATCATATGGTAAGCAAAATAATAAGGTTTACATCAAGTTAGCGCATAGCAGTTTTCAGCAAAATTCAACTCTACACTCTACTGAGCTGAAGGCATTACCTTATATTCCATGCATTTTCTGTTAAGGTCGAGGACATAAAAACTCAGGGTGAGCTGGAATTTTATAGATATTGCCTGTATACTTGTCAGAGCAATGGAATACACAAGTGCAAGATGAATTCAGGAACCTACCTGATAACATTCAGAGTGTTACAGGCAATATCTTTGTTTAGTTCTGTAAATGCTAATGTTAATTTGTGTACAAAAGGTGATGTTACAGAAAGTATCTTCTCGAACTTTGTTAGAACACTCATAAAATTGTTTGCATACTACTCTTAATCATATGGAAAGTAAAATAATAAGGTTTACATCAAGTTATCACATAGCAGTTTTCAGCAAAATTCAACTCCACACTCTATCGAACTCAATGCATTACCTTCTATTCTATGCATTTTCTCTTAAGGATGTGGACATAACAACTCATTGTGAGCTGGAATTGTATAGATATTGCCTGTATACTTCTCAGAGCCATGGAATACTCAAATGCAAGATGAATTCAGAGAGCTACCTCATAACATTCAGAGCGGTACAGGCAATATCTTTGTTTAGTTCTGTAAACGCTAATGTTCCATTGTGTACAAAACGTGATGTTACTGAAAGTATCTTCCCGACCATTGGTAGAACACTCAAAAAATTGGCTGCATACTACTCTAAATCTTATGGAAAGTAAAATAATAAGGCTTACATCAAGTTATCTCATAGCAGTTTTCAGCAAAATTCAACTCTACTCTCTATTGATCTCAAAGCAATACCTTATATTCCATGCATTTTCAGTTAAGGATAGGACATAACAACTCAGGGTGAGCTGGAATTGCATAGATATTGCCTGTATACTTGTCAGAGCAATGGAATACACAAGTGCAAGATGAATTCAGGAACCTACCTCATAACATTCAGAGTGGTATAGGCAATATCTTTGTTCTGTAAACGCTAATGGTCCATTGTGTACAAAGGGTGATGTTACAGAAATTATCTTCTCGAACTTTGGTAGAACACTCATCAAATTGGTTGCATACTACTCTTAATCATATGGAAAGTAAAATAATAAGGTTTACATCAAGTTATCACATAGCAGTTTTCAGCAAAATTCAACTCCGCACTCTATCGAGCTCAATGCATTACCTTCTATTCTATGCGTTTTCTCTTAAGGATGTGGACATAACAACTCATTGTGAGCTGGAATTGTATAGATATTGCCTGTATACGTCTCAGAGCCATGGAATACTCAAATGCAAGATGAATTCAGAGACCTACCTCATAACATTCAGAGCGGTACAGGCAATATCTTTGTTTAGTTCTGTAAACGCTAATGTTCCATTGTGTACAAAACGTGATGTTACTGAAAGTATCTTCCCGACCATTGGTAGAACACTCATAAAACTGGTTGCATACTGTTCTAAATCATATGGAAACTAAAATAATAAGGTTTACATCAAGTTATCTCATAGCAGTTTTCAGCAAAATTCAACTCTACTCTCTATTGATCTCAATGCATCACCATCTATTCTATGCTTTTTCTGTTAAGGATAGGACATAACAACTCATTGTGAGCTGGAATTGTATAGATATTGCCTGTATACTTGCCACAGCCATGGAATACTCAAATGCAAGACGAATTCAGGAACCTACCTTATAACATTCAGAGTGGTACAGGCAATATCTTTGTTTAGTTCTGTAAATGCTATTGTTAATTTGTGTACAAAAGGTGATGTTACAGAAAGTATCTTCTCGAACTTTGGTAGAACACTCATAAAATTGGTTGCATACTACTCTTAATCATATGGAAAGTAAAATAATAAGGTTTACATCAAGTTATCACATAGCAGTTTTCAGCAAAATTCAACTCCGCACTCTATCGAGCTCAATGCATTACCTTCTATTCTATGCATTTTCTGTTAAGGATAGGACATAACAACTCATTGTGAGCTGGAATTGTATAGATATTGCCTGTATACCTGTCAGAGCCATGGAATACTCATATGCAAGACGAATTCAGAGACCTACCTCATAACATTCAGAGCGGTACAGGCAATATCTTTGTTTAGTTCTGTAAACGCTAATGTTCCATTGTGTACAAAACGTGATGTTACTGAAAGTATCTTCCCGACCATTGGTAGAACACTCAAAAAATTGGTTGCATACTACTCTAAATCTTATGGAAAGTAAAATAATAAGGCTTACATCAAGTTATCTCATAGCAGTTTTCAGCAAAATTCAACTCTACTCTCTATCGAGCTCAATGCATTACCTTCTATTCTATGCATTTTCTCTTAAGGATGTGGACATAACAACTCATTGTGAGCTGGAATTGTATAGATATTGCCTGTATACTCGTCAAAGCCATGGAATACTCATATGCAAGACGAATTCAGAGACCTACCTCATAACATTCAGAGCGGTACAGGCAATATCTTTGTTTAGTTCTGTAAACGCTAATGTTCCATTGTGTACAAAACGTGATGTTACTGAAAGTATCTTCCCGACCATTGGTAGAACACTCAAAAAATTGGTTGCATACTACTTTAAATCTTATGGAAAGTAAAATAATAAGGCTTACATCAAGTTATCTCATAGCAGTTTTCAGCAAAATTCAACTTTACTCTCTATTGATCTCACAGCAATACCTTATATTCCATGCATTTTCAGTTAAGGATAGGACATAACAACTCAGGGTGAGCTGGAATTTTATAGATATTGCCTGTATACTTGTCAGAGCAATGGAATACACAAGTGCAAGATGAATTCAGGAACCTACCTCATAACATTCAGAGTGGTATAGGCAATATCTTTGTTCTGTAAACGCTAATGGTCCATTGTGTACAAAGGGTGATGTTACATCAAGTTATCTCATAGCAGTTTTCAGCAAAATTCAACTCTACACTCTACTGAGCTGAAAGCATTACCTTATATTCCATGCATTTTCTGTTAAGGTCGAGGACATAACAACTCAGGGTGAGCTGGAATTTTATAGATATTGCCTGTATACTTGTCAGAGCAATGGAATACACAAGTGCAAGATGAATTCAGGAACCTACCTCATAACATTCAGAGTGGTATAGGCAATATCTTTGTTCTGTAAACGCTAATGGTCCATTGTGTACAAAGGGTGATGTTACAGAAATTATCTTCTCGAACTTTGGTAGAACACTCATCAAATTGGTTGCATACTACTCTTCATCATATGGAAAGTAAAATAATAAGGTTTACATCAAGTTATCACATAGCAGTTTTCAGCAAAATTCAACTCTACACTCTATCGAGCTCAATGCATTACCTTCTATTCTATGCATTTTCTCTTAAGGATGTGGACATAACAACTCATTGTGAGCTGGATTTGTATAGATATTGCCTGTATACTTGTCACAGCCATGGAATACTCAAATGCAAGACGAATTCAGGAACCAACCTTATAACATTCAGAGTGGTACAGGCAATATCTTTGTTTAGTTCTGTAAACGCTAATGTTCCATTGTGTACAAAACGTGATGTTACTGAAAGTATCTTCCCGACCATTGGTAGAACACTCAAAAAATTGGTTGCATACTACTTTAAATCTTATGGAAAGTAAAATAATAAGGCTTACATCAAGATATCTCATAGCAGTTTTCAGCAAAATTCAACTTTACTCTCTATTGATCTCACAGCAATACCTTATATTCCATGCATTTTCAGTTAAGGATAGGACATAACAACTCATTGTGAGCTGGAATTGTATAGATATTGCCTGTATACTTGTCAGAGCCATGGAATACTCATATGCAAGACGAATTCAGAGACCTACCTCATAACATTCAGAGCGGTACAGGCAATATCTTTGTTTAGTTCTGTAAACGCTAATGTTCCATTGTGTACAAAACGTGATGTTACTGAAAGTATCTTCCCGACCATTGGTAGAACACTCAAAAAATTGCTTGCATACTACTCTAAATCTTATGGAAAGTAAAATAATAAGGCTTACATCAAGTTATCTCATAGCAGTTTTCAGCAAAATTCAACTCTACACTCTACTGAGCTGAAAACATTACCTTATATTCCATGCATTTTCTGTTAAGGTCGAGGACATAACAACTCAGGGTGAGCTGGAATTTTATAGATATTGCCTGTATACTTGTCAGAGCAATGGAATACACAAGTGCAAGATGAATTCAGGAACCTACCTCATAACATTCAGAGTGGTATAGGCAATATCTTTATTCTGTAAACGCTAATGGTCCATTGTGTACAAAGGGTGATGTTACAGAAATTATCTTCTCGAACTTTGGTAGAACACTCATCAAATTGGTTGCATACTACTCTTAATCATATGGAAAGTAAAATAATAAGGTTTACATCAAGTTATCACATAGCAGTTTTCAGCAAAATTCAACTCTACACTCTATCGAGCTCAATGCATTACCTTCTATTCTATGCATTTTCTCTTAAGGATGTGGACATAACAACTCATTGTGAGCTGGATTTGTATAGATATTGCCTGTATACTTGTCACAGCCATGGAATACTCAAATGCAAGACGAATTCAGGAACCTACCTTATAACATTCAGAGTGGTACAGGCAATATCTTTGTTTAGTTCTGTAAATGCTAATGTTAATTTGTGTACAAAAGGTGATGTTACAGAAAGTATCTTCTCGAACTTTGGTAGAACACTCATAAAATTGGTTGCATACTACTCTTAATCATATGGAAAGTAAAATAATAAGGTTTACATCAAGTTATCACATAGCAGTTTTCAGCAAAATTCAACTCCGCACTCTATCGAGCTCAATGCATTACCTTCTATTCTATGCATTTTCTCTTAAGGATGTGGACATAACAACTCATTGTGAGCTGGAATTGTATAGATATTGCCTGTATACTTCTCAGAGCCATGGAATACTCAAATGCAAGATGAATTCAGAGACCTACCTCATAACATTCAGAGCGGTACAGGCAATATCTTTGTTTAGTTCTGTAAACGCTAATGTTCCATTGTGTACAAAACGTGATGTTACTGAAAGTATCTTCCCGACCATTGGTAGAACACTCATAAAACTGGTTGCATACTGTTCTAAATCATATGGAAAGTAAAATAATAAGGTTTACATCAAGTTATCTCATAGCAGTTTTCAGCAAAATTCAACTCTACTCTCTATTGATCTCAATGCATTACCATCTATTCTATGCTTTTTCTGTTAAGGATAGGACATAACAACTCATTGTGAGCTGGAATTGTATAGATATTGCCTGTATGCTTGTCACAGCCATGGAATACTCAAATGCAAGACGAATTCAGGAACCTACCTTATAACATTCAGAGTGGTACAGGCAATATCTTTGTTTAGTTCTGTAAATGCTATTGTTAATTTGTGTACAAAAGGTGATGTTACAGAAAGTATCTTCTCGAACTTTGGTAGAACACTCATAAAATTGGTTGCACAATACTCTAAATCATATGGTAAGCAAAATAATAAGTTTACATCAAGTTAGCGCATAGCAGTTTGCAGCAAAATTCAACTCTACACTCTATCGAGCTCAATGCATTACCTTCTATTCTATGCATTTTCTCTTAAGGATGTGGACATAACAACTCATTGTGAGCTGGAATTGTATAGATATTGCCTGTATACTTCTCAGAGCCATGGAATACTCAAATGCAAGATGAATTCAGGAACCTACCTCATAACATTCAGACTGGGATAGGCAATATCTTTGTTTGTTCTGTAAATGCTAATGTTCCATTGTGTACAAAAGGTGATGTTACAGAAAGTATCTCGAAAATTGGTAAAACACTCATAAAATTGGTTGCACACTACTCTAAATCATATGGTAAGCAAAATAATAAGGTTTACATCAAGTTAGCGCATAGCAGTTTTCAGCAAAATTCAACTCTACACTCTATCGAGCTCAATGCATTACCTTCTATTCTATGCATTTTCTGTTAAGGATAGGACATAACAACTCATTGTGAGCTGGAATTGTATAGATATTGCCTGTATACTTGTCAGAGCCATGGAATACTCATATGCAAGACGAATTCAGAGACCTACCTCATAACATTCAGAGCGGTACAGGCAATATCTTTGTTTAGTTCTGTAAACGCTAATGTTCCATTGTGTATAAAACGTGATGTTACTGAAAGTATCTTCCCGACCATTGGTAGAACACTCAAAAAATTGGTTGCATACTACTCTAAATCTTATGGAAAGTAAAATAATAAGGCTTACATCAAGTTATCTCATAGCAGTTTTCAGCAAAATTCAACTCTACTCTCTATCGAGCTCAATGCATTACCTTCTATTCTATGCATTTTCTCTTAAGGATGTGGACATAACAACTCATTGTGAGCTGGAATTGTATAGATATTGCCTGTATACTCGTCAAAGCCATGGAATACTCATATGCAAGACGAATTCAGAGACCTACCTCATAACATTCAGAGCGGTACAGGCAATATCTTTGTTTAGTTCTGTAAACGCTAATGTTCCATTGTGTACAAAACGTGATGTTACTGAAAGTATCTTCCCGACCATTGGTAGAACACTCAAAAAATTGGTTGCATACTACTTTAAATCTTATGGAAAGTAAAATAATAAGGCTTACATCATGTTATCTCATAGCAGTTTTCAGCAAAATTCAACTTTACTCTCTATTGATCTCACAGCAATACCTTATATTCCATGCATTTTCAGTTAAGGATAGGACATAACAACTCAGGGTGAGCTGGAATTGTATAGATATTGCCTGTATACTCGTCAAAGCCATGGAATACTCATATGCAAGACGAATTCAGAGACCTACCTCATAACATTCAGAGCGGTACAGGCAATATCTTTGTTTAGTTCTGTAAACGCTAATGTTCCATTGTGTACAAAACGTGATGTTACTGAAAGTATCTTCCCGACCATTGGTAGAACACTCAAAAAATTGGTTGCATACTACTTTAAATCTTATGGAAAGTAAAATAATAAGGCTTACATCAAGTTATCTCATAGCAGTTTTCAGCAAAATTCAACTTTACTCTCTATTGATCTCACAGCAATACCTTATATTCCATGCATTTTCAGTTAAGGATAGGACATAACAACTCAGGGTGAGCTGGAATTTTATAGATATTGCCTGTATACTTGTCAGAGCAATGGAATACACAAGTGCAAGATGAATTCAGTAACCTACCTCATAACATTCAGAGTGGTATAGGCAATATCTTTGTTCTGTAAACGCTAATGGTCCATTGTGTACAAAGGGTGATGTTACATCAAGTTATCTCATAGCAGTTTTCAGCAAAATTCAACTCTACACTCTACTGAGCTGAAAGCATTACCTTATATTCCATGCATTTTCTGTTAAGGTCGATGACATAACAACTCAGGGTGAGCTGGAAATTTATAGATATTGCCTGTATACTTGTCAGAGCAATGGAATACACAAGTGCAAGATGAATTCAGGAACCTACCTCATAACATTCAGAGTGGTATAGGCAATATCTTTGTTCTGTAAACGCTAATGGTCCATTGTGTACAAAGGGTGATGTTACAGAAATTATCTTCTCGAACTTTGGTAGAACACTCATCAAATTGGTTGCATACTACTCTTCATCATATGGAAAGTAAAATAATAAGGTTTACATCAAGTTATCACATAGCAATTTTCAGCAAAATTCAACTCTACACTCTATCGAGCTCAATGCATTACCTTCTATTCTATGCATTTTCTCTTAAGGATGTGGACATAACAACTCATTGTGAGCTGGATTTGTATAGATATTGCCTGTATACTTGTCACAGCCATGGAATACTCAAATGCAAGACGAATTCAGGATCCTACCTTATAACATTCAGAGTGGTACAGGCAATATCTTTGTTTAGTTCTGTAAATGCTAATGTTAATTTGTGTACAAAAGGTGATGTTACAGTAAGTATCTCGAAAATTGGTAGAACACTCAAAAAATTGGCTGCATACTACTCTAAATCTTATGGAAAGTAAAATAATAAGCCTTACATCAAGTTATCTCATAGCAGTTTTCAGCAAAATTCAACTCTACTCTCTATTGATCTCAAAGCAATACCTTATATTCCAAGCATTTTCAGTTAAGGATAGGACATAACAACTCAGGGTGAGCTGGAATTGCATAGATATTGCCTGTATACTTGTCAGAGCCATGGAATACTCAAAGGCAAGACGAATTCTGGAACCTATCTCATAACATCCAGAGTGGTACAGGCAATATCTTTGTTTAGTTCTGTAAATGCTAATGTTGCATTGTGTACAAAAGTTGATGTTACAGAAAGTATCTTCTCGAACATTGGTAGAACACTCATAATACTGGTTGCATACTGTTCTAAATCATATGGAAAGTAAAATAATAAGGTTTACATCAAGTTAGCACATAGCAGTTTTCAGCAAAATTCAACTCTACACTCTATCGAGCTCAATGCATTACCTTCTATTCTATCCATTTTCTATTAAGGATAGGACATAACAACTCATTGTGAGCTGGAATTGTATAGATATTGCCTGTATACTTGTCAGAGCCATGGAATACTCATATGCAAGACGAATTCAGAGACCTACCTCATAACATTCAGAGCGGTACAGGCAATATCTTTGTTTAGTTCTGTAAACGCTAATGTTCCATTGTGTACAAAACGTGATGTTACAGAAAGTATCTTCTCGAACATTGGTAGAACACTCATAAAACTGGTTGCATACTGTTCTAAATCATATGGAAAGTAAAATAATAAGGTTCACATCAAGTTATCACATAGCAGTTTTCAGCAAAATTCAACTCTACACTCTACTGAGCTGAAAGCATTACCTTATATTCCATGCATTTTCTGTTAAGGACGAGGACATAACAACTCAGGGTGAGCTGGAATTTTATAGATATTGCCTGTATGCTTGTCAGAGCAATGGAATACACAAGTGCAAGACGAATTCAGGAACCTATCTCATAACATTCAGAGTGGTACAGGCAATATCTTTGTTTAGTTCTGTAAATGCTAATGTTGCATTGTGTACAAAAGTTGATGTTACAGAAAGTATCTTCTCGAACATTGGTAGAACACTCATAATACTGGTTGCATACTGTTCTAAACCATATGGAAAGTAAAATAATAAGGTTTACATCAAGTTAGCACATAGCAGTTTTCAGCAAAATTCAACTCTACACTCTATCGAGCTCAATGCATTACCTTCTATTCTATCCATTTTCTATTAAGGATAGGACATAACAACTCATTGTGAGCTGGAATTGTATAGATATTGCCTGTATACTTGTCAGAGCCATGGAATACTCATATGCAAGACGAATTCAGAGACCTACCTCATAACATTCAGAGCGGTACAGGCAATATCTTTGTTTAGTTCTGTAAACGCTAATGTTCCATTGTGTACAAAACGTGATGTTACAGAAAGTATCTTCTCGAACATTGGTAGAACACTCATAAAACTGGTTGCATACTGTTCTAAATCATATGGAAAGTAAAATAATAAGGTTCACATCAAGTTATCACATAGCAGTTTTCAGCAAATTTCAACTCTACACTCTACTGAGCTGAAAGCATTACCTTATATTCCATGCATTTTCTGTTAAGGACGAGGACATAACAACTCAGGGTGAGCTGGAATTTTATAGATATTGCCTGTATGCTTGTCAGAGCAATGGAATACACAAGTGCAAGATGAATTTAGGAACCTACCTCATAACATTCAGAGTGGTATAGGCAATATCTTTGTTCTGTAAACGCTAATGGACCATTGTGTACAAAAGGTGATGTTACAGAAAGTAACTTCTCGAACATTGGTAGAACACTCATAAAATTGGTTGCATACTACTCTTACTCATATGGAAAGTAAAATAATGAGGTTTACATCAAGTTATCACATAGTAGTTTTCAGCAAATTTCAACTCTACACTCTATCGTGCTCAATGCAATACCTTCTATTTATTCATTTTCTGTTAAGGATAGGACATAACAACTCATTGTGAGCTGGAATTGTATAGATATTGCCTGTATACTTGTCAGAGCCATGGAATACTCAAAGGCAAGACGAATTCAGGAACCTATCTCATAACATTCAGAGTGGTACAGGCAATATCTTTGTTTAGTTCTGTAAATGCTAATGTTGCATTGTGTACAAAAGTTGATGTTACAGAAAGTATCTTCTCGAACATTGGTAGAACACTCATAAAACTGGTTGCATACTGTTCTAAATCATATGGAAAGTAAAATAATAAGGTTTACATCAAGTTAGCACATAGCAGTTTTCAGCAAAATTCAACTCTACACTCTATCGAGCTCAATGCATTACCTTCTATTCTATCAATTTTCTATTAAGGATAGGACATAACAACTCATTGTGAGCTGGAATTGTATAGATATTGCCTGTATACTTGTCAGAGCCATGGAATACTCATATGCAAGACGAATTCAGTGACCTACCTCATAACATTCAGAGCGGTACAGGCAATATCTTTGTTTAGTTCTGTAAACGCTAATGTTCCATTGTGTACAAAACGTGATGTTACAGAAAGTATCTTCTCGAACATTGGTAGAACACTCATAAAACTGGTTGCATACTGTTCTAAATCATATGGAAAGTAAAATAATAAGGTTCACATCAAGTTATCACATAGCAGTTTTCAGCAAAATTCAACTCTACACTCTACTGAGCTGAAAGCATTACCTTATATTCCATGAATATTCTGTTAAGGACGAGGACATAACAACTCAGGGTGAGCTGGAATTTTATAGATATTGCCTGTATACTTGTCAGAGCAATGGAATACACAAGTGCAAGATGAATTCAGGAACCTACCTCATAACATTCAGAGTGGTATAGGCAATTGCTTTGTTCTGTAAACGCTAATGGTCCATTGTGTACAAAGGGTGATGTTACAGAAATTATCTTCTCGAACTTTGATAGAACACTCATCAAATTGGTTGCATACTACTCTTAATCATATGGAAAGTAAAGTAATAAGCTTTACATCAAGTTATCACATAGCAGTTTTCAGCAAAATTCAACTCTACACTCTATCGAGCTCAATGCATTACCTTCTATTCTATGCATTTTCTCTTAAGGATGTGGACATAACAACTCATTGTGAGCTGGATTTTTATAGATATTGCCTGTATACTTGTCACAGCCATGGAATACTCAAATGCAAGACGAATTCAGGAACCTACCTTATAACATTCAGAGTGGTACAGGCAATATCTTTGTTTAGTTCTGTAAATGCTAATGTTAATTTGTGTACAAAAGGTGATGTTACAGAAAGTATCTTCTCGAACTTTGGTAGAACACTCATAAAATTGGTTGCATACTACTCTTAATCATATGGAAAGTAAAATAATAAGGTTTACATCAAGTTATCACATAGCAGTTTTCAGCAAATTTCAACTCCGCACTCTATCGAGCTCAATGCATTACCTTCTATTCTATGCATTTTCTCTTAAGGATGTGGACATAACAACTCATTGTGAACTGGAATTGTATAGATATTGCCTGTATACCTCTCAGAGCCATGGAATACTCAAATGCAAGATGAATTCAGAGACCTACCTCATAACATTCAGAGCGGTACAGGCAATATCTTTGTTTAGTTCTGTAAACGCTAATGTTCCATTGTGTACAAAACGTGATGTTACTGAAAGTATCTTCCCGACCATTGGTAGAACACTCAAAAAATTGGCTGCATACTACTCTAAATCTTATGGAAAGTAAAATAATAAGGCTTACATCAAGTTATCTCATAGCAGTTTTCAGCAAAATTCAACTCTACTCTCTATTGATCTCAAAGCAATACCTTATATTCCATGCATTTTCAGTTAAGGATAGGACATAACAACTCAGGGTGAGCTGGAATTGCATAGATATTGCCTGTATACTTGTCACAGCCATGGAATACTCAAAGGCAAGACGAATTCAGGAACCTATCTCATAACATTCAGAGTGGTACAGGCAATATCTTTGTTTAGTTCTGTAAATGCTAATGTTGCATTGTGTACAAAAGTTGATGTTACAGAAAGTATCTTCTCGAACATTGGTAGAACACTCATAATACTGGTTGCATACTGTTCTAAATCTTATGGAAAGTAAAATAATAAGGTTTACATCAAGTTAGCACATAGCAGTTTTCAGCAAAATTCAACTCTACACTCTATCGAGCTCAATGCATTACCTTCTATTCTATCCATTTTCTATTAAGGATAGGACATAACAACTCATTGTGAGCTGGAATTGTATAGATATTGCCTGTATACTTGTCAGAGCCATGGAATACTCATATGCATGACGAATTCAGAGACCTACCTCATAACATTCAGAGCGGTACAGGCAATATGATTGTTTAGTTCTGTAAACGCTAATGTTCCATTGTGTACAAAACGTGATGTTACAGAAAGTATCTTCTCGAACATTGGTAGAACACTCATAAAACTGGTTGCATACTGTTCTAAATCATATGGAAAGTAAAATAATAAGGTTCACATCAAGTTATCACATAGCAGTTTTCAGCAAAATTCAACTCTACACTCTACTGAGCTGAAAGCATTACCTTATATTCCATGCATTTTCTGTTAAGGACGAGGACATAACAACTCAGGGTGAGCTGGAATTTTATAGATATTGCCTGTATACTTGTCAGAGCAATGGAATACACAAGTGCAAGATGAATTTAGGAACCTACCTCATAACATTCAGAGTGGTATAGGCAATATCTTTGTTCTGTAAACGCTAATGGTCCATTGTGTACAAAAGGTGATGTTACAGAAAGTAACTTCTCGAACTTTGGTAGAACACTCATAAAATTGGTTGCATACTACTCTTACTCATATGGAAAGTAAAATAATGAGGTTTACATCAAGTTATCACATAGTAGTTTTCAGCAAATTTGAACTCTACACTCTATCGTGCTCAATGCAATACCTTCTATTTATTCATTTTCTGTTAAGGATAGGACATAACAACTCATTGTGAGCTGGAATTGTATAGATATTGCCTGTATACTTGTCAGAGCCATGGAATACTCAAAGGCAAGACGAATTCAGGAACCTATCTCATAACATTCAGAGTGGTACAGGCAATATCTTTGTTTAGTTCTGTAAATGCTAATGTTGCATTGTGTACAAAAGTTGATGTTACAGAAAGTATCTTCTCGAACATTGGTAGAACACTCATAAAATTGGTTGCATACTACTCTAAATCATATGGAAAGTAAAATAATAAGCTTTACATCAAGTTAGCGCATAGCAGTTTTCAGCAAAATTCAGCTCTACACTCTATCGAGCTCATGCATTACCTTCTATTCTATGCATTTTCTCTTAAGGATGTGGACATAACAACTCATTGTGAGCTGGAATTGTATAGATATTGCCTGTATACTTGTCAGAGCCATGGAATACTAAAATGCAAGATGAATTCAGGAATCTACCTCATAACATTCAGAGCGGTACAGGCAATATCTTTGTTTAGTTCTGTAAACGCTAATGTTCCATTGTGTACAAAACGTGATGTTACTGAAAGTATCTTCCCGACCATTGGTAGAACACTCAAAAAATTGGCTGCATACTACTCTAAATCTTATGGAAATTAAAATAATAAGGCTTACATCAAGTTATCTCATAGCAGTTTTCAGCAAAATTCAACTCTACTCTCTATTGATCTCAAAGCAATACCTTATATTCCATGCATTTTCAGTTAAGGATAGGATATAACAACTCAGGGTGAGCTGGAATTGCATAGATATTGCCTGTATACTTGTCAGAGCCATGGAATACTCAAAGGCAAGACGAATTCAGGAACCTATCTCATAACATTCAGAGTGGTACAGGCAATATCTTTGTTTAGTTCTGTAAATGCTAATGTTGCATTGTGTACAAAAGTTGATGTTACAGAAAGTATCTTCTCGAACATTGGTAGAACACTCATAAAATTGGTTGCATACTACTCTTAATCATATGGAAAGTAAAATAATAAGGTTTACATCAAGTTATCACATAGCAGATTTCAGCAAAATTCAACTCCGCACTCTATCGAGCTCAATGCATTACCTTCTATTCTATGCATTTTCTCTTAAGGATGTGGACATAACAACTCATTGTGAGCTGGAATTGTATAGATATTGCCTGTGTACTTCTCAGAGCCATGGTATACTCAAATGCAAGAAGAATTCAGAGACCTACCTCATAACATTCAGAGCGGTACAGGCAATATCTTTGTTTAGTTCTGTAAACGCTAATGTTCCATTGTGTACAAAACGTGATGTTACTGAAAGTATCTTCCCGACCATTGGTAGAACACTCCAAAAATTGGCTGCATACTACTCCAAATCTTATGGAAAGTAAAATAATGCTTACATCAAGTTATCTCATAGCAGTTTTCAGCAAAATTCAACTCTACTCTCTATTGATCTCAAAGCAATAGCTTATATTCCATGCATTTTCAGTTAAGGATAGGACATAACAACTCAAGGTGAGCTGGAATTGCATAGATATTGCCTGTATACTTGTCAGAACCATGGAATACTCAAAGGCAAGACGAATTCAGAGACCTACCTCATAACATTCAGAGCGGTACAGGCATTATCTTTGTTTAGTTCTGTAAACGCTAATGTTCCATTGTGTACAAAACGTGATGTTACAGAAAGTATCTTCTCGAACATTGGTAGAACACTCATAAAACTGGTTGCATACTGTTCTAAATCATATGGAAAGTAAAATAATAAGGTTCACATCAAGTTATCACATAGCAGTTTTCAGCAAAATTCAACTCTACACTCTACTGAGCTGAAAGCATTACCTTATATTCCATGCCTTTTCTGTTAAGGATGAGGACATAACAACTCAGGGTGAGCTGGAATTTTATAGATATTGCCTGTATACTTGTCAGAGCAATGGAATACACAAGTGCAAGATGAATTTAGGAACCTACCTCATAACATTCAGAGTGGTATAGGCAATATCTTTGTTCTGTAAACGCTAATGGTCCATTGTGTACAAAAGGTGATGTTACAGAAAGTAACTTCTCGAACTTTGGTAGAACACTCATACAATTGGTTGCATACTACTCTTAATCATATGGAAAGTAAAATAATGAGGTTTACATCAAGTTATCACATAGTAGTTTTCAGCAAATTTCAACTCTACACTGTATCGTGCTCAATGCAATACCTTCTATTCTATGCATTTTCTCTTATGGATGTGGACATAACAACTCATTGTGAGCTGGAATTGTATAGATAATGCCTGTATACTTGTCAGAGCCATAGAATACGCAAATGCAAGATGAATTCAGGAACCTACCTCATAACATTCAGAGTGGTGCAGGCAATATCTTTGTTTAGTTCTGTAAACGCTAATGGTCCATTGTGTACAAAGGGTGATGTTACAGAAAGTATCTTCTCGAACTTTGGTAGAACACTCATAAAATTGGTTGCATACTACTCTTAATCATATGGAACGTAAAATAATAATGTTTACATCAAGTTATCACATAGTAGTTTTCAGCAAAATTCAACTCTACCCTCTATTGATCTCAATGCAATACCTTATATACCATGCATTTTCAGTTAAGGACGAGGACATAACAACTCAAGTTGAGGTGGATTTGCATTGATATTGCCTGTATACTTGTCAGAGCCATGGAATACTCATATGCAAGACGAATTCAGAGACCTACCTCATAACATTCAGAGCGGTACAGGCAATATTTTTGTTTAGTTCTGTAAACGCTAATGTTCCATTGTGTACAAAACGTGATGTTACAGAAAGTATCTTCTCGAACATTGGTAGAACACTCATAAAACTGGTTGCATACTGTTCTAAATCATATGGAAAGTAAAATAATAAGGTTCACATCAAGTTATCACATAGCAGTTTTCAGCAAAATTCAACTCTACACTCTACTGAGCTGAAAGCATTACCTTATATTCCATGCATTTTCTGTTTAGGACGAGGACATAACAACTCAGGGTGAGCTGGAATTTTATAGATATTGCCTGTATACTTGTCAGAGCAATGGAATACACAAGTGCAAGATGAATTTAGGAACCTACCTCATAACATTCAGAGTGGTATAGGCAATATCTTTGTTCTGTAAACGCTAATGGTCCATTGTGTACAAAAGGTGATGTTACAGAAAGTAACTCCTCGAACTTTGGTAGAACACTCATAAAATTGGTTGCATACTACTCTAAATCCTATGGAAAGTAAAATAATAAGCTTTACATCAAGTTAGCGCATAGCAGTTTTCAGCAAAATTCAGCTCTACACTCTATCGAGCTCATGCATTACCTTCTATTCTATGCATTTTCTCTTAAGGATGTGGACATAACAACTCATTGTGAGCTGGAATTGTATAGATATTGCCTGTATACTTGTCAGAACCATGGAATACTAAAATGCAAGATGAATTCAGGAAACTACCTCATAACATTCAGAGTGGTACAGGCAAAATCTTTGTTTAGCTCTTTAAACGCTAATATTCCATTGTGTACAAAAGGTGATGTTACAGAAAGTATGTTCTCGAAGATTGGTAGAACACTCATGAAATTGGTTGCCTACTACTCTAAATTATATGGAAAGTAAAATAATAAGGTTTACATCAAGTTAGCACATAGCAGTTTTCAGCAAAATTCAGCTCTACACTCTATCGACCTCAATGCATTACCTTCTATTCTATGTTTTTTCTGTTAAGGATAGGACATAACAACTCATTGTGAGCTGGAATTGTATAGATATTGCCTGTATACTTGTCAGAGCCATGGAATACTCAAAGGCAAGACGAATTCAGAGACCTACCTCATAACATTCAGAGCGGTACAGGCAATATCTTTGTTTAGTTCTGTAAACGCTAATGTTCCATTGTGTACAAAACGTGATGTTACAGAAAGTATCTTCTCGAACATTGGTAGAACACTCATAAAACTGGTTGCATACTGTTCTAAATCATATGGAAAGTAAAATAATAAGGTTCACATCAAGTTATCACATAGCAGTTTTCAGCAAAATTCAACTCTACACTCTACTGAGCTGAAAGCATTACCTTATATTCCATGCATTTTCTGTTAAGGACGAGGACATAACAACTCAGGGTGAGCTGGAATTTTATAGATATTGCCTGTATGCTTGTCAGAGCAATGGAATACACAAGTGCAAGACGAATTCAGGAACCTATCTCATAACATTCAGAGTGGTACTGGCAATATCTTTGTTTAGTTCTGTAAATGCTAATGTTGCATTGTGTACAAAAGTTGATGTTACAGAAAGTATCTTCTCGAACATTGGTAGAACACTCATAATACTGGTTGCATACTGTTCTAAACCATATGGAAAGTAAAATAATAAGGTTTACATCAAGTTAGCACATAGCAGTTTTCAGCAAAATTCAACTCTACACTCTATCGAGCTCAATGCATTACCTTCTATTCTATCCATTTTCTATTAAGGATAGGACATAACAACTCATTGTGAGCTGGAATTGTATAGATATTGCCTGTATACTTGTCAGAGCCATGGAATACTCATATGCAAGACGAATTCAGAGACCTACCTCATAACATTCAGAGCGGTACAGGCAATATCTTTGTTTAGTTCTGTAAACGCTAATGTTCCATTGTGTACAAAACGTGATGTTACAGAAAGTATCTTCTCGAACATTGGTAGAACACTCATAAAACTGGTTGCATACTGTTCTAAATCATATGGAAAGTAAAATAATAAGGTTCACATCAAGTTATCACATAGCAGTTTTCAGCAAAATTCAACTCTACACTCTACTGAGCTGAAAGCATTACCTTATATTCCATGCATTTTCTGTTAAGGACGAGGACATAACAACTCAGGGTGAGCTGGAATTTTATAGATATTGCCTGTATGCTTGTCAGAGCAATGGAATACACAAGTGCAAGACGAATTCAGGAACCTATCTCATAACATTCAGAGTGGTACAGGCAATATCTTTGTTTAGTTCTGTAAATGCTAATGTTGCATTGTGTACAAAAGTTGATGTTACAGAAAGTATCTTCTCGAACATTGGTAGAACACTCATAATACTGGTTGCATACTGTTCTAAACCATATGGAAAGTAAAATAATAAGGTTTACATCAAGTTAGCACATAGCAGTTTTCAGCAAAATTCAACTCTACACTCTATCGAGCTCAATGCATTACCTTCTATTCTATCCATTTTCTATTAAGGATAGGACATAACAACTCATTGTGAGCTGGAATTGTATAGATATTGCCTGTATACTTGTCAGAGCCATGGAATACTCATATGCAAGACGAATTCAGAGACCTACCTCATAACATTCAGAGCGGTACAGGCAATATCTTTGTTTAGTTCTGTAAACGCTAATGTTCCATTGTGTACAAAACGTGATGTTACAGAAAGTATCTTCTCGAACATTGGTAGAACACTCATAAAACTGGTTGCATACTGTTCTAAATCATATGGAAAGTAAAATAATAAGGTTCACATCAAGTTATCACATAGCAGTTTTCAGCAAATTTCAACTCTACACTCTACTGAGCTGAAAGCATTACCTTATATTCCATGCATTTTCTGTTAAGTACGAGGACATAACAACTCAGGGTGAGCTGGAATTTTATAGATATTGCCTGTATGCTTGTCAGAGCAATGGAATACACAAGTGCAAGATGAATTTAGGAACCTACCTCATAACATTCAGAGTGGTATAGGCAATATCTTTGTTCTGTAAACGCTAATGGACCATTGTGTACAAAAGGTGATGTTACAGAAAGTAACTTCTCGAACATTGGTAGAACACTCATAAAATTGGTTGCATACTACTCTTACTCATATGGAAAGTAAAATAATGAGGTTTACATCAAGTTATCACATAGTAGTTTTCAGCAAATTTCAACTCTACACTCTATCGTGCTCAATGCAATACCTTCTATTTATTCATTTTCTGTTAAGGATAGGACATAACAACTCATTGTGAGCTGGAATTGTATAGATATTGCCTGTATACTTGTCAGAGCCATGGAATACTCAAAGGCAAGACGAATTCAGGAACCTATCTCATAACATTCAGAGTGGTACAGGCAATATCTTTGTTTAGTTCTGTAAATGCTAATGTTGCATTGTGTACAAAAGTTGATGTTACAGAAAGTATCTTCTCGAACATTGGTAGAACACTCATAAAACTGGTTGCATACTGTTCTAAATCATATGGAAAGTAAAATAATAAGGTTTACATCAAGTTAGCACATAGCAGTTTTCAGCAAAATTCAACTCTACACTCTATCGAGCTCAATGCATTACCTTCTATTCTATCCATTTTCTATTAAGGATAGGACATAACAACTCATTGTGAGCTGGAATTGTATAGATATTGCCTGTATACTTGTCAGAGCCATGGAATACTCATATGCAAGACGAATTCAGAGACCTACCTCATAACATTCAGAGCGGTACAGGCAATATCTTTGTTTAGTTCTGTAAACGCTAATGTTCCATTGTGTACAAAACGTGATGTTACAGAAAGTATCTTCTCGAACATTGGTAGAACACTCATAAAACTGGTTGCATACTGTTCTAAATCATATGGAAAGTAAAATAATAAGGTTCACATCAAGTTATCACATAGCAGTTTTCAGCAAAATTCAACTCTACACTCTACTGAGCTGAAAGCATTACCTTATATTCCATGAATATTCTGTTAAGGACGAGGACATAACAACTCAGGGTGAGCTGGAATTTTATAGATATTGCCTGTATACTTGTCAGAGCAATGGAATACACAAGTGCAAGATGAATTCAGGAACCTACCTCATAACATTCAGAGTGGTATAGGCAATAGCTTTGTTCTGTAAACGCTAATGGTCCATTGTGTACAAAGGGTGATGTTACAGAAATTATCTTCTCGAACTTTGATAGAACACTCATCAAATTGGTTGCATACTACTCTTAATCATATGGAAAGTAAAGTAATAAGCTTTACATCAAGTTATCACATAGCAGTTTTCAGCAAAATTCAACTCTACACTCTATCGAGCTCAATGCATTACCTTCTATTCTATGCATTTTCTCTTAAGGATGTGGACATAACAACTCATTGTGAGCTGGATTTTTATAGATATTGCCTGTATACTTGTCACAGCCATGGAATACTCAAATGCAAGACGAATTCAGGAACCTACCTTATAACATTCAGAGTGGTACAGGCAATATCTTTGTTTAGTTCTGTAAATGCTAATGTTAATTTGTGTACAAAAGGTGATGTTACAGAAAGTATCTTCTCGAACTTTGTTAGAACACTCATAAAATTGGTTGCATACTACTCTTAATCATATGGAAAGTAAAATAATAAGGTTTACATCAAGTTATCACATAGCAGTTTTCAGCAAATTTCAACTCCGCACTCTATCGAGCTCAATGCATTACCTTCTATTCTATGCATTTTCTCTTAAGGATGTGGACATAACAACTCATTGTGAACTGGAATTGTATAGATATTGCCTGTATACCTCTCAGAGCCATGGAATACTCAAATGCAAGATGAATTCAGAGACCTACCTCATAACATTCAGAGCGGTACAGGCAATATCTTTGTTTAGTTCTGTAAACGCTAATGTTCCATTGTGTACAAAACGTGATGTTACTGAAAGTATCTTCCCGACCATTGGTAGAACACTCAAAAAATTGGCTGCATACTACTCTAAATCTTATGGAAAGTAAAATAATAAGGCTTACATCAAGTTATCTCATAGCAGTTTTCAGCAAAATTCAACTCTACTCTCTATTGATCTCAAAGCAATACCTTATATTCCATGCATTTTCAGTTAAGGATAGGACATAACAACTCAGGGTGAGCTGGAATTGCATAGATATTGCCTGTATACTTGTCACAGCCATGGAATACACAAAGGCAAGACGAATTCAGGAACCTATCGCATAACATTCAGAGTGGTACAGGCAATATCTTTGTTTAGTTCTGTAAATGCTAATGTTGCATTGTGTACAAAAGTTGATGTTACAGAAAGTATCTTCTCGAACATTGGTAGAACACTCATAATACTGGTTGCATACTGTTCTAAATCTTATGGAAAGTAAAATAATAAGGTTTACATCAAGTTAGCACATAGCAGTTTTCAGCAAAATTCAACTCTACACTCTATCGAGCTCAATGCATTACCTTCTATTCTATCCATTTTCTATTAAGGATAGGACATAACAACTCATTGTGAGCTGGAATTGTATAGATATTGCCTGTATACTTGTCAGAGCCATGGAATACTCATATGCGTGACGAATTCAGAGACCTACCTCATAACATTCAGAGCGGTACAGGCAATATCATTGTTTAGTTCTGTAAACGCTAATGTTCCATTGTGTACAAAACGTGATGTTACAGAAAGTATCTTCTCGAACATTGGTAGAACACTCATAAAACTGGTTGCATACTGTTCTAAATCATATGGAAAGTAAAATAATAAGGTTCACATCAAGTTATCACATAGCAGTTTTCAGCAAAATTCAACTCTACACTCTACTGAGCTGAAAGCATTACCTTATATTCCATGCATTTTCTGTTAAGGACGAGGACATAACAACTCAGGGTGAGCTGGAATTTTATAGATATTGCCTGTATACTTGTCAGAGCAATGGAATACACAAGTGCAAGATGAATTTAGGAACCTACCTCATAACATTCAGAGTGGTATAGGCAATATCTTTGTTCTGTAAACGCTAATGGTCCATTGTGTACAAAAGGTGATGTTACAGAAAGTAACTTCTCGAACTTTGGTAGAACACTCATAAAATTGGTTGCATACTACTCTTACTCATATGGAAAGTAAAATAATGAGGTTTACATCAAGTTATCACATAGTAGTTTTCAGCAAATTTGAACTCTACACTCTATCGTGCTCAATGCAATACCTTCTATTTATTCATTTTCTGTTAAGGATAGGACATAACAACTCATTGTGAGCTGGAATTGTATAGATATTGCCTGTATACTTGTCAGAGCCATGGAATACTCAAAGGCAAGACAAATTCAGGAACCTATCTCATAACATTCAGAGTGGTACAGGCAATATCTTTGTTTAGTTCTGTAAATGCTAATGTTGCATTGTGTACAAAAGTTGATGTTACAGAAAGTATCTTCTCGAACATTGGTAGAACACTCATAAAATTGGTTGCATACTACTCTAAATCATATGGAAAGTAAAATAATAAGCTTTACATCAAGTTAGCGCATAGCAGTTTTCAGCAAAATTCAGCTCTACACTCTATCGAGCTCATGCATTACCTTCTATTCTATGCATTTTCTCTTAAGGATGTGGACATAACAACTCATTGTGAGCTGGAATTGTATAGATATTGCCTGTATACTTGTCAGAGCCATGGAATACTAAAATGCAAGATGAATTCAGGAAACTACCTCATAACATTCTGAGTGGTACAGGCAAAATCTTTGTTTAGCTCTTTAAACGCTAATATTCCATTGTGTACAAAAGGTGATGTTACAGAAAGTATGTTCTCGAAGATTGGTAGAACACTCATGAAATTGGTTGCCTACTACTCTAAATTATATGGAAAGTAAAATAATAAGGTTTACATCAAGTTAGCACATAGCAGTTTTCAGCAAAATTCAGCTCTACACTCTATCGACCTCAATGCATTACCTTCTATTCTATGTTTTTTCTGTTAAGGATAGGACATAACAACTCATTGTGAGCTGGAATTGTATAGATATTGCCTGTATACTCGTCAGAGCCATGGAATACTCATATGCAAGACGAATTCAGAAACCTACCTCATAACATTCAGAGCGGTACAGGCAATATCTTTGTTTAGTTCTGTAAACGCTAATGTTCCATTGTGTACAAAACGTGATGTTACTGAAAGTATCTTCCCGACCATTGGTAGAACACTCAAAAAATTGGCTGCATACTACTCTAAATCTTATGGAAAGTAAAATAATAAGGCTTACATCAAGTTATCTCATAGCAGTTTTCAGCAAAATTCAACTCTACTCTCTATTGATCTCAAAGCAATACCTTATATTCCATGCATTTTCAGTTAAGGATAGGATATAACAACTCAGGGTGAGCTGGAATTGCATAGATATTGCCTGTATACTTGTCAGAGCCATGGAATACTCAAAGGCAAGACGAATTCAGGAACCTATCTCATAACATTCAGAGTGGTACAGGCAATATCTTTGTTTAGTTCTGTAAATGCTAATGTTGCATTGTGTACAAAAGTTGATGTTACAGAAAGTATCTTCTCGAACATTGGTAGAACACTCATAAAATTGGTTGCATACTACTCTTAATCATATGGAAAGTAAAATAATAAGGTTTACATCAAGTTATCACATAGCAGATTTCAGCAAAATTCAACTCCGCACTCTATCGAGCTCAATGCATTACCTTCTATTCTATGCATTTTCTCTTAAGGATGTGGACATAACAACTCATTGTGAGCTGGAATTGTATAGATATTGCCTGTGTACTTCTCAGAGCCATGGTATACTCAAATGCAAGAAGAATTCAGAGACCTACCTCATAACATTCAGAGCGGTACAGGCAATATCTTTGTTTAGTTCTGTAAACGCTAATGTTCCATTGTGTACAAAACGTGATGTTACTGAAAGTATCTTCCCGACCATTGGTAGAACACTCCAAAAATTGGCTGCATACTACTCCAAATCTTATGGAAAGTAAAATAATGCTTACATCAAGTTATCTCATAGCAGTTTTCAGCAAAATTCAACTCTACTCTCTATTGATCTCAAAGCAATAGCTTATATTCCATGCATTTTCAGTTAAGGATAGGACATAACAACTCAAGGTGAGCTGGAATTGCATAGATATTGCCTGTATACTTGTCAGAACCATGGAATACTCAAAGGCAAGACGAATTCAGAGACCTACCTCATAACATTCAGAGCGGTACAGGCATTATCTTTGTTTAGTTCTGTAAACGCTAATGTTCCATTGTGTACAAAACGTGATGTTACAGAAAGTATCTTCTCGAACATTGGTAGAACACTCATAAAACTGGTTGCATACTGTTCTAAATCATATGGAAAGTAAAATAATAAGGTTCACATCAAGTTATCACATAGCAGTTTTCAGCAAAATTCAACTCTACACTCTACTGAGCTGAAAGCATTACCTTATATTCCATGCCTTTTCTGTTAAGGATGAGGACATAACAACTCAGGGTGAGCTGGAATTTTATAGATATTGCCTGTATACTTGTCAGAGCAATGGAATACACAAGTGCAAGATGAATTTAGGAACCTACCTCATAACATTCAGAGTGGTATAGGCAATATCTTTGTTCTGTAAACGCTAATGGTCCATTGTGTACAAAAGGTGATGTTACAGAAAGTAACTTCTCGAACTTTGGTAGAACACTCATACAATTGGTTGCATACTACTCTTAATCATATGGAAAGTAAAATAATGAGGTTTACATCAAGTTATCACATAGTAGTTTTCAGCAAATTTCAACTCTACACTGTATCGTGCTCAATGCAATACCTTCTATTCTATGCATTTTCTCTTATGGATGTGGACATAACAACTCATTGTGAGCTGGAATTGTATAGATATTGCCTGTATACTTGTCAGAGCCATAGAATACGCAAATGCAAGATGAATTCAGGAACCTACCTCATAACATTCAGAGTGGTGCAGGCAATATCTTTGTTTAGTTCTGTAAACGCTAATGGTCCATTGTGTACAAAGGGTGATGTTACAGAAAGTATCTTCTCGAACTTTGGTAGAACACTCATAAAATTGGTTGCATACTACTCTTAATCATATGGAACGTAAAATAATAATGTTTACATCAAGTTATCACATAGTAGTTTTCAGCAAAATTCAACTCTACCCTCTATTGATCTCAATGCAATACCTTATATACCATGCATTTTCAGTTAAGGACGAGGACATAACAACTCAAGTTGAGGTGGATTTGCATTGATATTGCCTGTATACTTGTCAGAGCCATGGAATACTCATATGCAAGACGAATTCAGAGACCTACCTCATAACATTCAGAGCGGTACAGGCAATATTTTTGTTTAGTTCTGTAAACGCTAATGTTCCATTGTGTACAAAACGTGATGTTACAGAAAGTATCTTCTCGAACATTGGTAGAACACTCATAAAACTGGTTGCATACTGTTCTAAATCATATGGAAAGTAAAATAATAAGGTTCACATCAAGTTATCACATAGCAGTTTTCAGCAAAATTCAACTCTACACTCTACTGAGCTGAAAGCATTACCTTATATTCCATGCATTTTCTGTTTAGGACGAGGACATAACAACTCAGGGTGAGCTGGAATTTTATAGATATTGCCTGTATACTTGTCAGAGCAATGGAATACACAAGTGCAAGATGAATTTAGGAACCTACCTCATAACATTCAGAGTGGTATAGGCAATATCTTTGTTCTGTAAACGCTAATGGTCCATTGTGTACAAAAGGTGATGTTACAGAAAGTAACTCCTCGAACTTTGGTAGAACACTCATAAAATTGGTTGCATACTACTCTAAATCCTATGGAAAGTAAAATAATAAGCTTTACATCAAGTTAGCGCATAGCAGTTTTCAGCAAAATTCAGCTCTACACTCTATCGAGCTCATGCATTACCTTCTATTCTATGCATTTTCTCTTCAGGATGTGGACATAACAACTCATTGTGAGCTGGAATTGTATAGATATTGCCTGTATACTTGTCAGAGCCATGGAATACTAAAATGCAAGATGAATTCAGGAAACTACCTCATAACATTCAGAGTGGTACAGGCAAAATCTTTGTTTAGCTCTTTAAACGCTAATATTCCATTGTGTACAAAAGGTGATGTTACAGAAAGTATGTTCTCGAAGATTGGTAGAACACTCATGAAATTGGTTGCCTACTACTCTAAATTATATGGAAAGTAAAATAATAAGGTTTACATCAAGTTAGCACATAGCAGTTTTCAGCAAAATTCAGCTCTACACTCTATCGACCTCAATGCATTACCTTCTATTCTATGTTTTTTCTGTTAAGGATAGGACATAACAACTCATTGTGAGCTGGAATTGTATAGATATTGCCTGTATACTTGTCAGAGCCATGGAATACTCAAAGGCAAGACGAATTCAGGAACCTATCTCATAACATTCAGAGTGGTACAGGCAATATCTTTGTTTAGTTCTGTAAATGCTAATGTTGCATTGTGTACAAAAGTTGATGTTACAGAAAGTATCTTCTCGAACATAGGTAGAACACTCATAAAACTGGTTGCATACTGTTCTAAATCATATGGAAAGTAAAATAATAAGGTTTACATCAAGTTAGCACATAGCAGTTTTCAGCAAAATTCAACTCTACACTCTATCGAGCTCAATGCATTACCTTCTATTCTATCCATTTTCTATTAAGGATAGGACATAACAACTCATTGTGAGCTGGAGCTGTATAGATATTGCCTGTATACTTGTCAGAGCAATGGAATACTCAAATGCAAGACGAATTCAGGAACCTACCTTATAACATTCAGAGTGGTACAGGCAATATCTTTGTTTAGTTCTGTAAATGCTAATGTTAATTTGTGTACAAAAGGTGATGTTACAGAAAGTATCTTCTCGAACTTTGGTAGAACACTCATAAAATTGGTTGCATACTACTCTTAATCATATGGAAAGTAAAATAATAAGGTTTACATCAAGTTATCACATAGCAGATTTCAGCAAAATTCAACTCCGCACTCTATCGAGCTCAATGCATTACCTTATATTCCATGCATTTTCAGTTAAGGATAGGACATAACAACTCAGGGTGAGCTGGAATTGCATAGATATTGCCTGTATACTTGTCAGAGCCATGGAATACTCAAAGGCAAGACGAATTCAGAGACCTACCGCATAACATTCAGAGCGGTACAGGCAATATCTTTGTTTAGTTCTGTAAACGCTAATTTTCCATTGTGTACAAAACGTGATGTTACTGAAAGTATCTTCCCGACCATTGGTAGAACACTCCAAAAATTGGCTGCATACTACTCCAAATCTTATGGAAAGTAAAATAATGCTTACATCAAGTTATCTCATAGCAGTTTTCAGCAAAATTCAACTCTACTCTCTATTGATCTCAAAGCAATAGCTTATATTCCATGCATTTTCAGTTAAGGATAGGACATAACAACTCAAGGTGAGCTGGAATTGCATAGATATTGCCTGTATACTTGTCAGAACCATGGAATACTCAAAGGCAAGACGAATTCAGAGACCTACCTCATAACATTCAGAGCGGTACAGGCATTATCTTTGTTTAGTTCTGTAAACGCTAATGTTCCATTGTGTACAAAACGTGATGTTACAGAAAGTATCTTCTCGAACATTGGTAGAACACTCATAAAACTGGTTGCATACTGTTCTAAATCATATGGAAAGTAAAATAATAAGGTTCACATCAAGTTATCACATAGCAGTTTTCAGCAAAATTCAACTCTACACTCTACTGAGCTGAAAGCATTACCTTATATTCCATGCCTTTTCTGTTAAGGATGAGGACATAACAACTCAGGGTGAGCTGGAATTTTATAGATATTGCCTGTATACTTGTCAGAGCAATGGAATACACAAGTGCAAGATGAATTTAGGAACCTACCTCATAACATTCAGAGTGGTATAGGCAATATCTTTGTTCTGTAAACGCTAATGGTCCATTGTGTACAAAAGGTGATGTTACAGAAAGTAACTTCTCGAACTTTGGTAGAACACTCATACAATTGGTTGCATACTACTCTTAATCATATGGGAAGTAAAATAATGAGGTTTACATCAAGTTATCACATAGTAGTTTTCAGCAAAATTCAATTCTACACTCTATCGTGCTCAATGCAATACCTTCTATTCTATGCATTTTCTCTTATGGATGTGGACATAACAACTCATTGTGAGCTGGAATTGTATAGATATTGCCTGTATACTTGTCAGAGCCATAGAATACGCAAATCCAAGATGAATTCAGGAACCTACCTCATAACATTCAGAGTGGTGCAGGCAATATCTTTGTTTAGTTCTGTAAACGCTAATGGTCCATTGTGTACAAAGGGTGATGTTACAGAAAGTATCTTCTCGAACTTTGGTAGAACACTCATAAAATTGGTTGCATACTACTCTTAATCATATGGAACGTAAAATAATAATGTTTACATCAAGTTATCACATAGTAGTTTTCAGCAAAATTCAACTCTACCCTCTATTGATCTCAATGCAATACCTTATATACCATGCATTTTCAGTTAAGGACGAGGACATAACAACTCAAGTTGAGGTGGATTTGCATTGATATTGCCTGTATACTTGTCAGAGCCATGGAATACTCATATGCAAGACGAATTCAGAGACCTACCTCATAACATTCAGAGCGGTACAGGCAATATCTTTGTTTAGTTCTGTAAACGCTAATGTTCCATTGTGTACAAAACGTGATGTTACAGAAAGTATCTTCTCGAACATTGGTAGAACACTCATAAAACTGGTTGCATACTGTTCTAAATCATATGGAAAGTAAAATAATAAGGTTCACATCAAGTTATCACATAGCAGTTTTCAGCAAAATTCAACTCTACACTCTACTGAGCTGAAAGCATTACCTTATATTCCATGCATTTTCTGTTAAGGACGAGGACATAACAACTCGGGGTGAGCTGGAATTTTATAGATATTGCCTGTATACTTGTCAGAGCAATGGAATACACAAGTGCAAGATGAATTTAGGAACCTACCTCATAACATTCAGAGTGGTATAGGCAATATCTTTGTTCTGTAAACGCTAATGGTCCATTGTGTACAAAAGGTGATGTTACAGAAAGTAACTCCTCGAACTTTGGTAGAACACTCATAAAATTGGTTGCATACTACTCTAAATCATATGGAAAGTAAAATAATAAGCTTTGCATCAAGTTAGCGCATAGCAGTTTTCAGCAAAATTCAGCTCTACACTCTATCGAGCTCATGCATTACCTTCTATTCTATGTTTTTTCTGTTAAGGATAGGACATAACAACTCATTGTGAGCTGGAATTGTATAGATATTGCCTGTATACTCGTCAGAGCCATGGAATACTCATATGCAATTCGAATTCAGAAACCTACCTCATAACATTCAGAGCGGTACAGGCAATATCTTTGTTTAGTTCTGTAAACGCTAATGTTCCATTGTGTACAAAACGTGATGTTACTGAAAGTATCTTCCCGACCATTGGTAGAACACTCAAAAAATTGGCTGCATACTACTCTAAATCTTATGGAAAGTAAAATAATAAGGCTTACATCAAGTTATCTCATAGCAGTTTTGAGCAAAATTCAACTCTACTCTCTATTGATCTCAAAGCAATACCTTATATTCCATGCATTTTCAGTTAAGGATAGGATATAACAACTCAGGGTGAGCTGGAATTGCATAGATATTGCCTGTATACTTGTCAGAGCCATGGAATACTCAAAGGCAAGACGAATTCAGGAACCTATCTCATAACATTCAGAGTGGTACAGGCAATATCTTTGTTTAGTTCTGTAAATGCTAATGTTGCATTGTGTACAAAAGCTGATGTTACAGAAAGTATCTTCTCGAACATTGGTAGAACACTCATAAAACTGGTTGCATACTGTTCTAAATCATATGGAAAGTAAAATAATAAGGTTTACATCAAGTTAGCACATAGCAGTTTTCAGCAAAATTCAACTCTACACTCTATCGAGCTCAATGCATTACCTTCTATTCTATCCATTTTCTATTAAGGATAGGACATAACAACTCATTGTGAGCTGGAGTTGTATAGATATTGCCTGTATACTTGTCAGAGCCATGGAATACTCATATGCAAGACGAATTCAGAGACCTACCTCATAACATTCAGAGCGGTACAGGCAATATCTTTGTTTAGTTCTGTAAACGCTAATGTTCCATTGTGAACAAAACGTGATGTTACAGAAAGTATCTTCTCGAACATTGGTAGAACACTCATAAAACTGGTTGCATACTGTTCTAAATCATATGGAAAGTAAAATAATAAGGTTCACATCAAGTTATCACATAGCAGTTTTCAGCAAATTTCAACTCTACACTCTACTGAGCTGAAAGCATTACCTTATATTCCATGCATTTTCTGTTAAGGACGAGGACATAACAACTCGGGGTGAGCTGGAATTTTATAGATATTGCCTGTATACTTGTCAGAGCAATGGAATACTCAAATGCAAGACGAATTCAGGAACCTACCTTATAACATTCAGAGTGGTACAGGCAATATCTTTGTTTAGTTCTGTAAATGCTAATGTTAATTTGTGTACAAAAGGTGATGTTACAGAAAGTATCTTCTCGAACTTTGGTAGAACACTCATAAAATTGGTTGCATACTACTCTTAATCATATGGAAAGTAAAATAATAAGGTTTACATCAAGTTATCACATAGCAGATTTCAGCAAAATTCAACTCCGCACTCTATCGAGCTGAAAGCATTACCTTATATTCCATGCATTTTCTGTTAAGGACGAGGACATAACAACTCAGGGTGAGCTGGAATTTTATAGATATTGCCTGTATACTTGTCAGAGCAATGGAATACACAAGTGCAAGATGAATTTAGGAACCTACCTCATAACATTCAGAGTGGTATAGGCAATATCTTTGTTCTGTAAACGCTAATGGTCCATTGTGTACAAAAGGTGATGTTACAGAAAGTAACTCCTCGAACTTTGGTAGAACACTCATAAAATTGGTTGCATACTACTCTAAATCATATGGAAAGTAAAATAATAAGCTTTGCATCAAGTTAGCGCATAGCAGTTTTCAGCAAAATTCAGCTCTACACTCTATCGAGCTCATGCATTACCTTCTATTCTATGTTTTTTCTGTTAAGGATAGGACATAACAACTCATTGTGAGCTGGAATTGTATAGATATTGCCTGTACACTCGTCAGAGCCATGGAATACTCATATGCAAGACGAATTCAGAAACCTACCTCATAACATTCAGAGCGGTACAGGCAATATCTTTGTTTAGTTCTGTAAACGCTAATGTTCCATTGTGTACAAAACGTGATGTTACTGAAAGTATCTTCCCGACCATTGGTAGAACACTCAAAAAATTGGCTGCATACTACTCTAAATCTTATGGAAAGTAAAATAATAAGGCTTACATCAAGTTATCTCATAGCAGTTTTGAGCAAAATTCAACTCTACTCTCTATTGATCTCAAAGCAATACCTTATATTCCATGCATTTTCAGTTAAGGATAGGATATAACAACTCAGGGTGAGCTGGAATTGCATAGATATTGCCTGTATACTTGTCAGAGCCATGGAATACTCAAAGGCAAGACGAATTCAGGAACCTATCTCATAACATTCAGAGTGGTACAGGCAATATCTTTGTTTAGTTCTGTAAATGCTAATGTTGCATTGTGTACAAAAGCTGATGTTACAGAAAGTATCTTCTCGAACATTGGTAGAACACTCATAAAACTGGTTGCATACTGTTCTAAATCATATGGAAAGTAAAATAATAAGGTTTACATCAAGTTAGCACATAGCAGTTTTCAGCAAAATTCAACTCTACACTCTATCGAGCTCAATGCATTACCTTCTATTCTATCCATTTTCTATTAAGGATAGGACATAACAACTCATTGTGAGCTGGAGTTGTATAGATATTGCCTGTATACTTGTCAGAGCCATGGAATACTCATATGCAAGACGAATTCAGAGACCTACCTCATAACATTCAGAGCGGTACAGGCAATATCTTTGTTTAGTTCTGTAAACGCTAATGTTCCATTGTGAACAAAACGTGATGTTACAGAAAGTATCTTCTCGAACATTGGTAGAACACTCATAAAACTGGTTGCATACTGTTCTAAATCATATGGAAAGTAAAATAATAAGGTTCACATCAAGTTATCACATAGCAGTTTTCAGCAAATTTCAACTCTACACTCTACTGAGCTGAAAGCATTACCTTATATTCCATGCATTTTCTGTTAAGGACGAGGACATAACAACTCGGGGTGAGCTGGAATTTTATAGATATTGCCTGTATACTTGTCAGAGCAATGGAATACTCAAATGCAAGACGAATTCAGGAACCTACCTTATAACATTCAGAGTGGTACAGGCAATATCTTTGTTTAGTTCTGTAAATGCTAATGTTAATTTGTGTACAAAAGGTGATGTTACAGAAAGTATCTTCTCGAACTTTGGTAGAACACTCATAAAATTGGTTGCATACTACTCTTAATCATATGGAAAGTAAAATAATAAGGTTTACATCAAGTTATCACATAGCAGATTTCAGCAAAATTCAACTCCGCACTCTATCGAGCTGAAAGCATTACCTTATATTCCATGCATTTTCTGTTAAGGACGAGGACATAACAACTCAGGGTGAGCTGGAATTTTATAGATATTGCCTGTATACTTGTCAGAGCAATGGAATACACAAGTGCAAGATGAATTTAGGAACCTACCTCATAACATTCAGAGTGGTATAGGCAATATCTTTGTTCTGTAAACGCTAATGGTCCATTGTGTACAAAAGGTGATGTTACAGAAAGTAACTCCTCGAACTTTGGTAGAACACTCATAAAATTGGTTGCATACTACTCTAAATCATATGGAAAGTAAAATAATAAGCTTTGCATCAAGTTAGCGCATAGCAGTTTTCAGCAAAATTCAGCTCTACACTCTATCGAGCTCATGCATTACCTTCTATTCTATGTTTTTTCTGTTAAGGATAGGACATAACAACTCATTGTGAGCTGGAATTGTATAGATATTGCCTGTATACTCGTCAGAGCCATGGAATACTCATATGCAAGACGAATTCAGAAACCTACCTCATAACATTCAGAGCGGTACAGGCAATATCTTTGTTTAGTTCTGTAAACGCTAATGTTCCATTGTGTACAAAACGTGATGTTACTGAAAGTATCTTCCCGACCATTGGTAGAACACTCAAAAAATTGGCTGCATACTACTCTAAATCTTATGGAAAGTAAAATAATAAGGCTTACATCAAGTTATCTCATAGCAGTTTTGAGCAAAATTCAACTCTACTCTCTATTGATCTCAAAGCAATACCTTATATTCCATGCATTTTCAGTTAAGGATAGGATATAACAACTCAGGGTGAGCTGGAATTGCATAGATATTGCCTGTATACTTGTCAGAGCCATGGAATACTCAAAGGCAAGACGAATTCAGGAACCTATCTCATAACATTCAGAGTGGTACAGGCAATATCTTTGTTTAGTTCTGTAAATGCTAATGTTGCATTGTGTACAAAAGCTGATGTTACAGAAAGTATCTTCTCGAACATTGGTAGAACACTCATAAAACTGGTTGCATACTGTTCTAAATCATATGGAAAGTAAAATAATAAGGTTTACATCAAGTTAGCACATAGCAGTTTTCAGCAAAATTCAACTCTACACTCTATCGAGCTCAATGCATTACCTTCTATTCTATCCATTTTCTATTAAGGATAGGACATAACAACTCATTGTGAGCTGGAGTTGTATAGATATTGCCTGTATACTTGTCAGAGCCATGGAATACTCATATGCAAGACGAATTCAGAGACCTACCTCATAACATTCAGAGCGGTACAGGCAATATCTTTGTTTAGTTCTGTAAACGCTAATGTTCCATTGTGAACAAAACGTGATGTTACAGAAAGTATCTTCTCGAACATTGGTAGAACACTCATAAAACTGGTTGCATACTGTTCTAAATCATATGGAAAGTAAAATAATAAGGTTCACATCAAGTTATCACATAGCAGTTTTCAGCAAATTTCAACTCTACACTCTACTGAGCTGAAAGCATTACCTTATATTCCATGCATTTTCTGTTAAGGACGAGGACATAACAACTCGGGGTGAGCTGGAATTTTATAGATATTGCCTGTATACTTGTCAGAGCAATGGAATACTCAAATGCAAGACGAATTCAGGAACCTACCTTATAACATTCAGAGTGGTACAGGCAATATCTTTGTTTAGTTCTGTAAATGCTAATGTTAATTTGTGTACAAAAGGTGATGTTACAGAAAGTATCTTCTCGAACTTTGGTAGAACACTCATAAAATTGGTTGCATACTACTCTTAATCATATGGAAAGTAAAATAATAAGGTTTACATCAAGTTATCACATAGCAGATTTCAGCAAAATTCAACTCCGCACTCTATCGAGCTCAATGCATTACCTTATATTCCATGCATTTTCAGTTAAGGATAGGACATAACAACTCAGGGTGAGCTGGAATTGCATAGATATTGCCTGTATACTTGTCAGAGCCATGGAATACTCAAAGGCAAGACGAATTCAGAGACCTACCTCATAACATTCAGAGCGGTACAGGCAATATCTTTGTTTAGTTCTGTAAACGCTAATTTTCCATTGTGTACAAAACGTGATGTTACAGAAAGTATCTTCTCGAACATTGGTAGAACACTCATAAAACTGGTTGCATACTGTTCTAAATCATATGGAAAGTAAAATAATGTTCACATCAAGTTATCACATAGCAGTTTTCAGCAAAATTCAACTCTACACTCTACTGAGCTGAAAGCATTACCTTATATTCCATGCATTTTCTGTTAAGGACGAGGACATAACAACTCAGGGTGAGCTGGAATTTTATAGATATTGCCTGTATACTTGTCAGAGCAATGGAATACACAAGTGCAAGATGAATTTAGGAACCTACCTCATAACATTCAGAGTGGTATAGGCAATATCTTTGTTCTGTAAACGCTAATGGTCCATTGTGTACAAAAGGTGATGTTACAGAAAGTAACTCCTCGAACTTTGGTAGAACACTCATAAAATTGGTTGCATACTACTCTAAATCATATGGAAAGTAAAATAATAAGCTTTGCATCAAGTTAGCGCATAGCAGTTTTCAGCAAAATTCAGCTCTACACTCTATCGAGCTCATGCATTACCTTCTATTCTATGTTTTTTCTGTTAAGGATAGGACATAACAACTCATTGTGAGCTGGAATTGTATAGATATTGCCTGTATACTCGTCAGAGCCATGGAATACTCATATGCAATTCGAATTCAGAAACCTACCTCATAACATTCAGAGCGGTACAGGCAATATCTTTGTTTAGTTCTGTAAACGCTAATGTTCCATTGTGTACAAAACGTGATGTTACTGAAAGTATCTTCCCGACCATTGGTAGAACACTCAAAAAATTGGCTGCATACTACTCTAAATCTTATGGAAAGTAAAATAATAAGGCTTACATCAAGTTATCTCATAGCAGTTTTGAGCAAAATTCAACTCTACTCTCTATTGATCTCAAAGCAATACCTTATATTCCATGCATTTTCAGTTAAGGATAGGATATAACAACTCAGGGTGAGCTGGAATTGCATAGATATTGCCTGTATACTTGTCAGAGCCATGGAATACTCAAAGGCAAGACGAATTCAGGAACCTATCTCATAACATTCAGAGTGGTACAGGCAATATCTTTGTTTAGTTCTGTAAATGCTAATGTTGCATTGTGTACAAAAGCTGATGTTACAGAAAGTATCTTCTCGAACATTGGTAGAACACTCATAAAACTGGTTGCATACTGTTCTAAATCATATGGAAAGTAAAATAATAAGGTTTACATCAAGTTAGCACATAGCAGTTTTCAGCAAAATTCAACTCTACACTCTATCGAGCTCAATGCATTACCTTCTATTCTATCCATTTTCTATTAAGGATAGGACATAACAACTCATTGTGAGCTGGAGTTGTATAGATATTGCCTGTATACTTGTCAGAGCCATGGAATACTCATATGCAAGACGAATTCAGAGACCTACCTCATAACATTCAGAGCGGTACAGGCAATATCTTTGTTTAGTTCTGTAAACGCTAATGTTCCATTGTGAACAAAACGTGATGTTACAGAAAGTATCTTCTCGAACATTGGTAGAACACTCATAAAACTGGTTGCATACTGTTCTAAATCATATGGAAAGTAAAATAATAAGGTTCACATCAAGTTATCACATAGCAGTTTTCAGCAAATTTCAACTCTACACTCTACTGAGCTGAAAGCATTACCTTATATTCCATGCATTTTCTGTTAAGGACGAGGACATAACAACTCGGGGTGAGCTGGAATTTTATAGATATTGCCTGTATACTTGTCAGAGCAATGGAATACTCAAATGCAAGACGAATTCAGGAACCTACCTTATAACATTCAGAGTGGTACAGGCAATATCTTTGTTTAGTTCTGTAAATGCTAATGTTAATTTGTGTACAAAAGGTGATGTTACAGAAAGTATCTTCTCGAACTTTGGTAGAACACTCATAAAATTGGTTGCATACTACTCTTAATCATATGGAAAGTAAAATAATAAGGTTTACATCAAGTTATCACATAGCAGATTTCAGCAAAATTCAACTCCGCACTCTATCGAGCTGAAAGCATTACCTTATATTCCATGCATTTTCTGTTAAGGACGAGGACATAACAACTCAGGGTGAGCTGGAATTTTATAGATATTGCCTGTATACTTGTCAGAGCAATGGAATACACAAGTGCAAGATGAATTTAGGAAACTACCTCATAACATTCAGAGTGGTATAGGCAATATCTTTGTTCTGTAAACGCTAATGGTCCATTGTGTACAAAAGGTGATGTTACAGAAAGTAACTCCTCGAACTTTGGTAGAACACTCATAAAATTGGTTGCATACTACTCTAAATCATATGGAAAGTAAAATAATAAGCTTTGCATCAAGTTAGCGCATAGCAGTTTTCAGCAAAATTCAGCTCTACACTCTATCGAGCTCATGCATTACCTTCTATTCTATGTTTTTTCTGTTAAGGATAGGACATAACAACTCATTGTGAGCTGGAATTGTATAGATATTGCCTGTATACTCGTCAGAGCCATGGAATACTCATATGCAAGACGAATTCAGAAACCTACCTCATAACATTCAGAGCGGTACAGGCAATATCTTTGTTTAGTTCTGTAAACACTAATGTTCCATTGTGTACAAAACGTGATGTTACTGAAAGTATCTTCCCGACCATTGGTAGAACACTCAAAAAATTGGCTGCATACTACTCTAAATCTTATGGAAAGTAAAATAATAAGGCTTACATCAAGTTATCTCATAGCAGTTTTGAGCAAAATTCAACTCTACTCTCTATTGATCTCAAAGCAATACCTTATATTCCATGCATTTTCAGTTAAGGATAGGATATAACAACTCAGGGTGAGCTGGAATTGCATAGATATTGCCTGTATACTTGTCAGAGCCATGGAATACTCAAAGGCAAGACGAATTCAGGAACCTATCTCATAACATTCAGAGTGGTACAGGCAATATCTTTGTTTAGTTCTGTAAATGCTAATGTTGCATTGTGTACAAAAGCTGATGTTACAGAAAGTATCTTCTCGAACATTGGTAGAACACTCATAAAACTGGTTGCATACTGTTCTAAATCATATGGAAAGTAAAATAATAAGGTTTACATCAAGTTAGCACATAGCAGTTTTCAGCAAAATTCAACTCTACACTCTATCGAGCTCAATGCATTACCTTCTATTCTATCCATTTTCTATTAAGGATAGGACATAACAACTCATTGTGAGCTGGAGTTGTATAGATATTGCCTGTATACTTGTCAGAGCCATGGAATACTCATATGCAAGACGAATTCAGAGACCTACCTCATAACATTCAGAGCGGTACAGGCAATATCTTTGTTTAGTTCTGTAAACGCTAATGTTCCATTGTGAACAAAACGTGATGTTACAGAAAGTATCTTCTCGAACATTGGCAGAACACTCATAAAACTGGTTGCATACTGTTCTAAATCATATGGAAAGTAAAATAATAAGGTTCACATCAAGTTATCACATAGCAGTTTTCAGCAAATTTCAACTCTACACTCTACTGAGCTGAAAGCATTACCTTATATTCCATGCATTTTCTGTTAAGGACGAGGACATAACAACTCGGGGTGAGCTGGAATTTTATAGATATTGCCTGTATACTTGTCAGAGCAATGGAATACTCAAATGCAAGACGAATTCAGGAACCTACCTTATAACATTCAGAGTGGTACAGGCAATATCTTTGTTTAGTTCTGTAAATGCTAATGTTAATTTGTGTACAAAAGGTGATGTTACAGAAAGTATCTTCTCGAACTTTGGTAGAACACTCATAAAATTGGTTGCATACTACTCTTAATCATATGGAAAGTAAAATAATAAGGTTTACATCAAGTTATCACATAGCAGATTTCAGCAAAATTCAACTCCGCACTCTATCGAGCTCAATGCATTACCTTATATTCCATGCATTTTCAGTTAAGGATAGGACATAACAACTCAGGGTGAGCTGGAATTGCATAGATATTGCCTGTATACTTGTCAGAGCCATGGAATACTCAAAGGCAAGACGAATTCAGAGACCTACCTCATAACATTCAGAGCGGTACAGGCAATATCTTTGTTTAGTTCTGTAAACGCTAATTTTCCATTGTGTACAAAACGTGATGTTACAGAAAGTATCTTCTCGAACATTGGTAGAACACTCATAAAACTGGTTGCATACTGTTCTAAATCATATGGAAAGTAAAATAATAAGGTTCACATCAAGTTATCACATAGCAGGTTTCAGCAAAATTCAACTCTACACTCTACTGAGCTGAAAGCATTACCTTATATTCCATGCATTTTCTGTTAAGGACGAGGACATAACAACTCAGGGTGAGCTGGAATTTTATAGATATTGCCTGTATACTTGTCAGAGCAATGGAATACACAAGTGCAAGATGAATTTAGGAACCTACCTCATAACATTCAGAGTGGTATAGGCAATATCTTTGTTCTGTAAACGCTAATGGTCCATTGTGTACAAAAGGTGATGTTACAGAAAGTAACTTCTCGAACTTTGGTAGAACACTCATAAAATTGGTTGCATACTACTCTTAATCATATGGAAAGTAAAATAATGAGGTTTACATCAAGTTATCACATAGTAGTTTTCAGCAAATTTCAACTCTACACTCTATCGTGCTCAATGCAATACCTTCTATTCTATGCATTTTCTCTTATGGATGTGGACATAACAACTCATTGTGAGCTGGAATTGTATAGATATTGCCTGTATACTTGTCAGAGCCATAGAATACGCAAATGCAAGATGAATTCAGGAACCTACCTCATAACATTCAGAGTGGTGCAGGCAATATCTTTGTTTAGTTCTGTAAACGCTAATGGTCCATTGTGTACAAAGGGTGATGTTACAGAAAGTATCTTCTCGAACTTTGGTAGAACACTCATAAAATTGGTTGCATACTACTCTTAATCATATGGAAAGTAAAATAATAATGTTTACATCAAGTTATCACATAGTAGTTTTCAGCAAAATTCAACTCTACCCTCTATTGATCTCAATGCAATACCTTATATACCATGCATTTTCAGTTAAGGACGAGGACATAACAACTCAAGTTGAGGTGGATTTGCATTGATATTGCCTGTATACTTGTCAGAGCCCTGGAATACTCAAAGGCAAGACGAATTCAGGAACCTACCTCATAACATTCAGAGTGGTACTGGCAATATCTTTGCTTGTTCTGAAAAAGCTAATGATCCATTGTGTGCAAAAGGTGATGTTACAGAAAGTATCTTCTCGAACATTGGTAGAACACTCATAAAATTGGTTGCATACTACCCTAAATCATATGGAAAGTAAAATAATAAGGCTTACATCAAGTTAGCACATAGCAGTTTTCAGCAAAATTCAACTCTACACTCTATCGAGCTCAATGCATTACCTTCTATTCTATGCATTTTCTGTTAAGGATAGGACATAAAAACTCATTGTGAGCTGGAATTGTATAGATATTGCCTGTATACTTGTCAGAGCCATGGAATACTCATATGCAAGACGAATTCAGAGACCTACCTCATAACATTCAGAGCGGTACAGGCAATATCTTTGTTTAGTTCTGTAAACGCTAATGTTCCATTGTGTACAAAACGTGATGTTACTGAAAGTATCTTCCCGACCATTGGTAGAACACTCAAAAAATTGGCTGCATACTACTCCAAATCTTATGGAAAGTAAAATAATGCTTACATCAAGTTATCTCATAGCAGTTTTCAGCAAAATTCAACTCTACTCTCTATTGATCTCAAAGCAATAGCTTATATTCCATGCATTTTCAGTTAAGGATAGGACATAACAACTCAAGGTGAGCTGGAATTGCATAGATATTGCCTGTATACTTGTCAGAACCATGGAATACTCAAAGGCAAGACGAATTCAGAGACCTACCTCATAACATTCAGAGCGGTACAGGCATTATCTTTGTTTAGTTCTGTAAACGCTAATGTTCCATTGTGTACAAAACGTGATGTTACAGAAAGTATCTTCTCGAACATTGGTAGAACACTCATAAAACTGGTTGCATACTGTTCTAAATCATATGGAAAGTAAAATAATAAGGTTCACATCAAGTTATCACATAGCAGTTTTCAGCAAAATTCAACTCTACACTCTACTGAGCTGAAAGCATTACCTTATATTCCATGCCTTTTCTGTTAAGGATGAGGACATAACAACTCAGGGTGAGCTGGAATTTTATAGATATTGCCTGTATACTTGTCAGAGCAATGGAATACACAAGTGCAAGATGAATTTAGGAACCTACCTCATAACATTCAGAGTGGTATAGGCAATATCTTTGTTCTGTAAACGCTAATGGTCCATTGTGTACAAAAGGTGATGTTACAGAAAGTAACTTCTCGAACTTTGGTAGAACACTCATACAATTGGTTGCATACTACTCTTAATCATATGGAAAGTAAAATAATGAGGTTTACATCAAGTTATCACATAGTAGTTTTCAGCAAATTTCAACTCTACACTGTATCGTGCTCAATGCAATACCTTCTATTCTATGCATTTTCTCTTATGGATGTGGACATAACAACTCATTGTGAGCTGGAATTGTATAGATATTGCCTGTATACTTGTCAGAGCCATAGAATACGCAAATGCAAGATGAATTCAGGAAACTACCTCATAACATTCAGAGTGGTACAGGCAAAATCTTTGTTTAGCTCTTTAAACGCTAATATTCCATTGTGTACAAAAGGTGATGTTACAGAAAGTATGTTCTCGAACATTGGTAGAACACTCATGAAATTGGTTGCCTACTACTCTAAATTATATGGAAAGTAAAATAATAAGGTTTACATCAAGTTAGCACATAGCAGTTTTCAGCAAAATTCAGCTCTACACTCTATCGACCTCAATGCATTACCTTCTATTCTATGTTTTTTCTGTTAAGGATAGGACATAACAACTCATTGTGAGCTGGAATTGTATAGATATTGCCTGTATACACGTCAGAGCCATGGAATACTCCTATGCAAGACGAATTCAGAGACCTACCTCATAACATTCAGAGCGGTACAGGCAATATCTTTGTTTAGTTCTGTAAACGCTAATGTTCCATTGTGTACAAAACGTGATGTTACTGAAAGTATCTTCCCGACCATTGGTAGAACACTCAAAAAATTGGCTGCATACTACTCTAAATCTTATGGAAAGTAAAATAATAAGGCTTACATCAAGTTATCTCATAGCAGTTTTCAGCAAAATTCAACTCTACTCTCTATTGATCTCAAAGCAATACCTTATATTCCATGCATTTTCAGTTAAGGATAGGATATAACAACTCAGGGTGAGCTGGAATTTTATAGATATTGCCTGTATACTTGTCAGAGCCATGGAATACTCAAAGGCAAGACGAATTCAGGAACCTATCTCATAACATTCAGAGTGGTACAGGCAATATCTTTGTTTAGTTCTGTAAATGCTAATGTTGCATTGTGTACAAAAGTTGATGTTACAGAAAGTATCTTCTCGAACATTGGTAGAACACTCATAAAATTGGTTGCATACTACTCTTAATCATATGGAAAGTAAAATAATAAGGCTTACATCAAGTTATCTCATAGCAGTTTTCAGCAAAATTCAACTCTACCCTCTATTGATCTCAATGCAATACCTTATATACCATGGATTTTCAGTTAAGGACGAGGACATAACAACTCACGTTGAGGTGGATTTGCATTGATATTGCCTGTATACTTGTCAGAGCCCTGGAATACTCAAAGACAAGACGAATTCAGGAACCTACCTCATAACATTCAGAGTGGTACTGGCAATATCTTTGCTTGTTCTGAAAAAGCTAATGATCCATTGTGTGCAAAAGGTGATGTTACAGAAAGTATCTTCTCGAACATTGGTAGAACACTCATAAAATTGGTTGCATACTACCCTAAATCATATGGAAAGTAAAATAATAAGGCTTACATCAAGTTAGCACATAGCAGTTTTCAGCAAAATTCAACTCTACACTCTATCGAGCTCAATGCATTACCTTCTATTCTATGCATTTTCTGTTAAGGATAGGACATAATAACTCATTGTGAGCTGGAATTGTATAGATATTGCCTGTATACTTGTCAGAGCAATGGAATACTCATATGCAAGAGGAATTCAGAGACCTACCTCATAACATTCAGAGCGGTACAGGCAATATCTTTGTTTAGTTCTGTAAACGCTAATGTTCCATTGTGTACAAAACGTGATGTTACTGAAAGTATCTTCCCGACCATTGGTAGAACACTCAAAAAAATGGCTGCATACTACTCCAAATCTTATGGAAAGTAAAATAATGCTTACATCAAGTTATCTCATAGCAGTTTTCAGCAAAATTCAACTCTACTCTCTATTGATCTCAAAGCAATAGCTTATATTCCATGCATTTTCAGTTAAGGATAGGACATAACAACTCAGGGTGAGCTGGAATTGCATAGATATTGCCTGTATACTTGTCAGAGCCATGGAATACTCAAAGGCAAGACGAATTCAGAGACCTACCTCATAACATTCAGAGCGGTACAGGCATTATCTTTGTTTAGTTCTGTAAACGCTAATGTTCCATTGTGTACAAAACGTCATGTTACAGAAAGTATCTTCTCGAACATTGGTAGAACACTCATAAAACTGGTTGCATACTGTTCTAAATCATATGGAAATTAAAATAATAAGGTTCACATCAAGTTATCACATAGCAGTTTTCAGCAAAATTCAACTCTACACTCTACTGAGCTGAAAGCATTACCTTATATTCCATGCCTTTTCTGTTAAGGACGAGGACATAACAACTCAGGGTGAGCTGGAATTTTATAGATATTGCCTGTATACTTGTCAGAGCAATGGAATACACAAGTGCAAGATGAATTTAGGAACCTACCTCATAACATTCAGAGTGGTATAGGCAATATCTTTGTTCTGTAAACGCTAATGGTCCATTGTGTAGAAAAGGTGATGTTAGAGAAAGTAACTTCTCGAACTTTGGTAGAACACTCATAAAATTGGTTGCATACTACTCTTAATCATATGGAAAGTAAAATAATAAGGTTTACATCAAGTTATCACATAGTAGTTTTCAGCAAATTTCAACTCTACACTCTATCGTGCTCAATGCAATACCTTCTATTCTATGCATTTTCTCTTATGGATGTGGACATAACAACTCATTGTGAGCTGGAATTGTATAGATATTGCCTGTATACTTGTCAGAGCCATAGAATACGCAAATGCAAGATGAATTCAGGAACCTACCTCATAACATTCAGAGTGGTGCAGGCAATATCTTTGTTTAGTTCTGTAAACGCTAATGGTCCATTGTGTACAAAGGGTGATGTTACAGAAAGTATCTTCTCGAACTTTGGTAGAACACTCATAAAATTGGTTGCATACTACTCTTAATCATATGGAAAGTAAAATAATAATGTTTACATCAAGTTAACACATAGTAGTTTTCAGCAAAATTCAACTCTACCCTCTATTGATCTCAATGCAATACCTTATATACCATGCATTTTCAGTTAAGGACGAGGACATAACAACTCAAGTTGAGGTGGATTTGCATTGATATTGCCTGTATACTTGTCAGAGCCATGGAATACTCATATGCAAGACGAATTCAGAGACCTACCTCATAACAGTCAGAGCGGTACAGGCAATAACTTTGTTTAGTTCTGTAAACGCTAATGTTCCTTTGTGTACAAAACTTGATGTTACTGAAAGTATCTTCTTGCACATTGGTAGAACACTCATAAAATTGGTTCCATACTACTCTAAATCTTATGGAAAGTAAAATTATAAGGCTTACATCAAGTTATCTCATAGCAGTTTTCAGCAAAATTCAACTCTACACTCTATCGAGCTCATGCATTACCTTCTATTCTATGCATTTTCTCTTAAGGATGTGGACATAACAACTCATTGTGAGCTGGAATTGTATAGATATTGCCTGTATACCTGTCAGAGCCATGGAATACTAAAATGCAAGATGAATTCAGGAAACTACCTCATAACATTCAGAGTGGTACAGGCAAAATCTTTGTTTAGCTCTTTAAACGCTAATATTCCATTGTGTACAAAAGGTGATGTTACAGAAAGTATGTTCTCGAAGATTGGTAGAACACTCATGAAATTCGTTGCCTACTACTCTAAATTATATGGAAAGTAAAATAATAAGGTTTACATCAAGTTAGCACATAGCAGTTTTCAGCAAAATTCAGCTCTACACTCTATCGACCTCAATGCATTACCTTCTATTCTATGTTTTTTCTGTTAAGGATAGGACATAACAACTCATTGTGAGCTGGAATTGTATAGATATTGCCTGTATACACGTCAGAGCCATGGAATACTCATATGCAAGACGAATTCAGAGACCTACCTCATAACATTCAGAGCGGTACAGGCAATATCTTTGTTTACTTCTGTAAATGCTAATGTTGCATTGTGTACAAAAGTTGATGTTACAGAAAGTATCTTCTCGAACATTGGTAGAACACTCATAAAACTGGTTGCATACTGTTCTAAATCATATGGAAAGTAAAATAATAAGGTTTACATCAAGTTAGCAAATAGCAGTTTTCAGCAAAATTCAACTCTACACTCTATCGAGCTCAATGCATTACCATCAATTCTATGCATTTTCTGTTAAGGATAGGACATAACAACTCATTGTGAGCTGGAATTGTATAGATATCGCCTGTATACTTGACAGAGCCATGGAATACTCATATGCAAGACGAATTCAGAGACCTACCTCATAACATTCAGAGCGGTACAGGCAATAACTTTGTTTAGTTCTGTAAACGCTAATGTTCCATTGTGTACAAAACTTGATGTTACTGAAAGTATCTTCTTGCACATTGGTAGAACACTCATAAAATTGGTTCCATACTACTCTAAATCATACGGAAAGTAAAATAATAAGGCTTACATCAAGTTAGCACATAGCAGTTTTCAGCAAAATTCAACTCTACACTCTATCGAGCTCAATGCATTACCTTCTATTCTATGCATTTTCTGTTAAGGATAGGACATAAAAACTCATTGTGAGCTGGAATTGTATAGATATTGCCTGTATACTTGTCAGAGCCATGGAATACACAAGTGCAAGATGAATTCAGGAACCTACCTCATAACATTCAGAGTGGTATAGGCAATATCTTTGTTCTGTAAACGCTAATGGAATATTGTGTACAAAGGGTGATATTACAGAAATTATCTTCTCGAACTTTGGTAGAACACTCATCAAATTGGTTGCATACTACTCTTAATCATATGGAAAGTAAAATAATAAGGTTTACATCAAGTTATCACATAGCAGTTTTCAGCAAAATTCAACTCTACACTCTATCGAGCTCAATGCATTACCTTCTATTCTATGCATTTTCTCTTAAGGATGTGGACATAACAACTCATTGTGAGCTGGATTTGTACAGATATTGCCTGTATACTTCTCAGAGCCATGGAATACTCAAATGCAAGATGAATTCAGGAAGCTACCTCATAACATTTAGAGTGGTACAGGCAATATCTTTGTTTAGTTCTGTAAATGCTAATGTTAATTTGTGTACAAAAGGTCATGTTACAGAAAGTATCTTCTCGAACTTTGGTAGAACACTCATAAAATTGGTTGCATACTACTCTTAATCATATGGAAAGTAAAATAATAAGGTTTACATCAAGTTATCACATAGCAGTTTTCAGCAAAATTCAACTCCACACTGTATCGAGCTCAATGCATTACCATCTATTCTATGCTTTTTCTGTTAAGGATAGGACATAACAACTCATTGTGAGCTGGAATTGTATAGATATTGCCTGTATACTTGTCACAGCCATGGAATACTCAAATGCAAGACGAATTCAGGAACCTACCTTATAACATTCAGAGTGGAACAGGCAATATCTTTGTTTAGTTCTGTAAATGCTAATGTTAATTTGTGTACAAAAGGTGATGTTACAGAAAGTATCTTCTCGAACTTTGGTAGAACACTCATAAAATTGGTTGCAGACTACTCTTAATCATATGGAAAGTAAAATAATAAGGTTTACATCAAGTTATCACATAGCAGTTTTCAGCAAAATTCAACTCCGCACTCTATCGAGCTCAATGCATTACCTTCTATTCTATGCATTTTCTCTTAAGGATGTGGACATAACAACTCATTGTGAGCTGGAATTGTATAGATATTGCCTGTATACTTGTCAGAGCCATGGAATACTCATATGCAAGACGAATTCAGAGACCTACCTCATAACATTCAGAGCGGTACAGGCAATATCTTTGTTTAGTTCTGTAAACGCTAATGTTCCATTGTGTACAAAACGTGATGTTACTGAAAGTATCCTCCCGACCATTGGTAGAACACTCAAAAAATTGCTTGCATACTACTCTAAATCTTATGGAAAGTAAAATAATAAGGCTTACATCAAGTTATCTCATAGCAGTTTTCAGCAAAATTCAACTCTACACTCTACTGAGCTGAAAGCATTACCTTATATTCCATGCATTTTCTGTTAAGGACGAGGACATAACAACTCAGGGTGAGCTGGAATTTTATAGATATTGCCTGTATATTTGTCAGAGCAATGGAATACACAAGTGCAAGATGAATTCAGGAACCTACCTCATAACATTCAGAGTGGTATAGGCAATATCTTTGTTCTGTAAACGCTAATGGTCCATTGTGTACAAAGGGTGATGTTACAGAAATTATCTTCTCGAACTTTGGTAGAACACTCATAAAATTGGTTGCATACTACTCTTAATCATATGGAAAGTAAAATAATAAGGTTTACATCAAGTTATCACATAGCAGTTTTCAGCAAAATTCAACTCCGCACTCTATCGAGCTCAATGCATTACCTTCTATTCTATGCATTTTCTCTTAAGGATGTGGACATAACAACTCGTTGTGAGCTGGAATTGTATAGATATTGCCTGTATACTTCTCAGAGCCATGGAATACTCAAATGCAAGATGAATTCAGGAACCTACCTCATAACATTCAGACTGGGATAGGCAATATCTTTGCTTGTTCTGTAAATGCTAATGTTCCATTGTGTACAAAAGGTGATGTTACAGAAAGTATCTCGAAAATTGGTAAAACACTCATAAAATTGGTTGCACACTACTCTAAATCATATGGTAAGCAAAATAATAAGGTTTACATCAAGTTAGCGCATAGCAGTTTTCATCAAAATTCAACTCTACACTCTATCGAGCTCAATGCTTTACCTTCTATTCTATGCATTTTCTGTTAAGGATAGGACATAACAACTCATTGTGAGCTGGAATTGTATAGATATTGCCTGTATACTTGTCAGAGCCATGGAATACTCATATGCAAGACGTATTCAGAGACCTACCTCATAACATTCAGAGCGGTACAGGCAATATCTTTGTTTAGTTCTATAAACGCTAATGTTCCATTGTGTACAAAACGTGATGTTACTGAAAGTATCTTCCCGACCATTGGTAGAACACTCAAAAAATTGGTTGCATACTACTCTAAATCTTATGGAAAGTAAAATAATAAGGCTTACATCAAGTTATCTCATAGCAGTTTTCAGCAAAATTCAACTCTACTCTCTATTGATCTCAAAGCAATACCTTATATTCCATGCATTTTCAGTTAAGGATAGGACATAACAACTCAGGGTGAGCTGGAATTTTATAGATATTGCCTGTATACTTGTCAGAGCCATGGAATACTCAAAGGCAAGACGAATTCAGGAACCTATCTCATAACATTCAGAGTGGTACAGGCAATATCTTTGTTTAGTTCTGTAAATGCTAATGTTGCATTGTGTACAAAAGTTGATGTTACAGAAAGTATCTTCTCGAACATTGGTAGAACACTCATAAAACTGGTTGCATACTGTTCTAAATCATATGGAAAGTAAAATAATAAGGTTTACATCAAGTTAGCACATAGCAGTTTTCAGCAAAATTCAACTCTACACTCTATCGAGCTCAATGCATTACCTTCTATTCTATCCATTTTCTATTAAGGATAGGACATAACATCTCATTGTGAGCTGGAATTGTATAGATATTGCCTGTATACTTGTCAGAGCCATGGAATACTCAGATGCAAGACGAATTCAGAGACCTACCTCATAACATTCAGAGCGGTACAGGCAATATCTTTGTTTAGTTCTGTAAACGCTAATGGTCCATTGTGTACAAAGGGTGATGTTACAGAAAGTATCTTCTCGAACTTTGGTAGAACACTCATAAAATTGGTTGCATACTACTCATAATCATATGGAAAGTAAAATAATAATGTTTACATCAAGTTATCACATAGTAGTTTTCAGCAAAATTCAACTCTACCCTCTATTGATCTCAATGCAATACCTTATATACCATGCATTTTCAGTTAAGGACGAGGACATAACAACTCAAGTTGAGCTGGATTTGCATTGATATTGCCTGTATACTTGTCAGAGCCCTGGAATACTCAAAGGCAAGACGTATTCAGGAACCTACCTCATAACATTCAGAGTGGTATTGGCAATATCTTTGCTTGTTCTGAAAAAGCTAATGATCCATTGTGTGCAAAAGGTGATGTTACAGAAAGTATCTTCTCGAACATTGGTAGAACACTCATAAAATTGGTTGCATACTACTCTAAATCATATGGAAAGTAAAATAATAAGCTTTACATCAAGTTAGCGCATAGCAGTTTTCAGCAAAATTCAGCTCTACACCCTATCGACCTCAATGCATTACCATCTATTCTATGCATTTTCTGTTAAGGATAGGACATAACAACTCATTGTGAGCTGGAATTGTATAGATATTGCCTGTATACTTGTCAGAGCCATGGAATACTCATATGCAAGACGAATTCAGAGACCTACCTCATAACATTCAGAGCGGTACAGGCAATATCTTTGTTTAGTTCTGTAAACGCTAATGTTCCATTGTGTACAAAACGTGATGTTACTGAAAGTATCTTCCCGACCATTGGTAGAACACTCAAAAAATTGCTTGCATACTACTCTAAATCTTATGGAAAGTAAAATAATAAGGCTTACATCAAGTTATCTCATAGCAGTTTTCAGCAAAATTCAACTGTACACTCTACTGAGCTGAAAGCATTACCTTATATTCCATGCATTTTCTGTTAAGGTCGAGGACATAACAACTCAGGGTGAGCTGGAATTTTATAGATACTGCCTGTATACTTGTCAGAGCAATGGAATACACAAGTGCAAGATGAATTCAGGAACCTACCTCATAACATTCAGAGTGGTATAGGCAATATCTTTGTTCTGTAAACGCTAATGGTCCATTGTGTACAAAGGGTGATGTTACAGAAATTATCTTCTCGAACTTTGGTAGAACACTCATCAAATTGGTTGCATACTACTCTTAATCATATGGAAAGTAAAATAATAAGGTTTACATCAAGTTATCACATAGCAGTTTTCAGCAAAATTCAATTCTACACTCTATCGAGCTCAATGCATTACCTTCTATTCTATGCATTTTCTCTTAAGGATGTGGACATAACAACTCATTGTGAGCTGGATTTGTATAGATATTGCCTGTATACTTCTCAGAGCCATGGAATACTCAAATGCAAGATGAATTCAGGAAGCTACCTCATAACAATTAGAGTGGTACAGGCAATATCTTTGTTTAGTTCTGTAAATGCTAATGTTAATTTGTGTACAAAAGGTGATGTTACAGAAAGTATCTTCTCGAACTTTGGTAGAACACTCATAAAATTGGTTGCATACTACTCTTAATCATATGGAAAGTAAAATAATAAGGTTTACATCAAGTTATCACATAGCAGATTTCAGCAAAATTCAACTCCGCACTCTATCGAGCTGAAAGCATTACCTTATATTCCATGCATTTTCTGTTAAGGACGAGGACATAACAACTCAGGGTGAGCTGGAATTTTATAGATATTGCCTGTATACTTGTCAGAGCAATGGAATACACAAGTGCAAGATGAATTTAGGAACCTACCTCATAACATTCAGAGTGGTATAGGCAATATCTTTGTTCTGTAAACGCTAATGGTCCATTGTGTACAAAAGGTGATGTTACAGAAAGTAACTCCTCGAACTTTGGTAGAACACTCATAAAATTGGTTGCATACTACTCTAAATCATATGGAAAGTAAAATAATAAGCTTTGCATCAAGTTAGCGCATAGCAGTTTTCAGCAAAATTCAGCTCTACACTCTATCGAGCTCATGCATTACCTTCTATTCTATGTTTTTTCTGTTAAGGATAGGACATAACAACTCATTGTGAGCTGGAATTGTATAGATATTGCCTGTATACTCGTCAGAGCCATGGAATACTCATATGCAAGACGAATTCAGAAACCTACCTCATAACATTCAGAGCGGTACAGGCAATATCTTTGTTTAGTTCTGTAAACGCTAATGTTCCATTGTGTACAAAACGTGATGTTACTGAAAGTATCTTCCCGACCATTGGTAGAACACTCAAAAAATTGGCTGCATACTACTCTAAATCTTATGGAAAGTAAAATAATAAGGCTTACATCAAGTTATCTCATAGCAGTTTTGAGCAAAATTCAACTCTACTCTCTATTGATCTCAAAGCAATACCTTATATTCCATGCATTTTCAGTTAAGGATAGGATATAACAACTCAGGGTGAGCTGGAATTGCATAGATATTGCCTGTATACTTGTCAGAGCCATGGAATACTCAAAGGCAAGACGAATTCAGGAACCTATCTCATAACATTCAGAGTGGTACAGGCAATATCTTTGTTTAGTTCTGTAAATGCTAATGTTGCATTGTGTACAAAAGCTGATGTTACAGAAAGTATCTTCTCGAACATTGGTAGAACACTCATAAAACTGGTTGCATACTGTTCTAAATCATATGGAAAGTAAAATAATAAGGTTTACATCAAGTTAGCACATAGCAGTTTTCAGCAAAATTCAACTCTACACTCTATCGAGCTCAATGCATTACCTTCTATTCTATCCATTTTCTATTAAGGATAGGACATAACAACTCATTGTGAGCTGGAGTTGTATAGATATTGCCTGTATACTTGTCAGAGCCATGGAATACTCATATGCAAGACGAATTCAGAGACCTACCTCATAACATTCAGAGCGGTACAGGCAATATCTTTGTTTAGTTCTGTAAACGCTAATGTTCCATTGTGTACAAAACGTGATGTTACTGAAAGTATCTTCCCGACCATTGGTAGAACACTCAAAAAATTGGCTGCATACTACTCTAAATCTTATGGAAAGTAAAATAATAAGGCTTACATCAAGTTATCTCATAGCAGTTTTCAGCAAAATTCAACTCTACTCTCTATTGATCTCAAAGCAATACCTTATATTCCATGCATTTTCAGTTAAGGATAGGATATAACAACTCAGGGTGAGCTGGAATTTTATAGATATTGCCTGTATACTTGTCAGAGCCATGGAATACTCAAAGGCAAGACGAATTCAGGAACCTATCTCATAACATTCAGAGTGGTACAGGCAATATCTTTGTTTAGTTCTGTAAATGCTAATGTTGCATTGTGTACAAAAGTTGATGTTACAGAAAGTATCTTCTCGAACATTGGTAGAACACTCATAAAATTGGTTGCATACTACTCTTAATCATATGGAAAGTAAAATAATAAGGCTTACATCAAGTTATCTCATAGCAGTTTTCAGCAAAATTCAACTCTACCCTCTATTGATCTCAATGCAATACCTTATATACCATGGATTTTCAGTTAAGGACGAGGACATAACAACTCACGTTGAGGTGGATTTGCATTGATATTGCCTGTATACTTGTCAGAGCCCTGGAATACTCAAAGACAAGACGAATTCAGGAACCTACCTCATAACATTCAGAGTGGTACTGGCAATATCTTTGCTTGTTCTGAAAAAGCTAATGATCCATTGTGTGCAAAAGGTGATGTTACAGAAAGTATCTTCTCGAACATTGGTAGAACACTCATAAAATTGGTTGCATACTACCCTAAATCATATGGAAAGTAAAATAATAAGGCTTACATCAAGTTAGCACATAGCAGTTTTCAGCAAAATTCAACTCTACACTCTATCGAGCTCAATGCATTACCTTCTATTCTATGCATTTTCTGTTAAGGATAGGACATAATAACTCATTGTGAGCTGGAATTGTATAGATATTGCCTGTATACTTGTCAGAGCAATGGAATACTCATATGCAAGAGGAATTCAGAGACCTACCTCATAACATTCAGAGCGGTACAGGCAATATCTTTGTTTAGTTCTGTAAACGCTAATGTTCCATTGTGTACAAAACGTGATGTTACTGAAAGTATCTTCCCGACCATTGGTAGAACACTCAAAAAATTGGCTGCATACTACTCCAAATCTTATGGAAAGTAAAATAATGCTTACATCAAGTTATCTCATAGCAGTTTTCAGCAAAATTCAACTCTACTCTCTATTGATCTCAAAGCAATAGCTTATATTCCATGCATTTTCAGTTAAGGATAGGACATAACAACTCAGGGTGAGCTGGAATTGCATAGATATTGCCTGTATACTTGTCAGAGCCATGGAATACTCAAAGGCAAGACGAATTCAGGAACCTATCTCATAACATTCAGAGTGGTACAGGCAATATCTTTGTTTAGTTCTGTAAATGCTAATGTTGCATTGTGTACAAAAGTTGATGTTACAGAAAGTATCTTCTCGAACATTGGTAGAACACTCATAAAACTGGTTGCATACTGTTCTAAATCATATGGAAAGTAAAATAATAAGGTTTACATCAAGTTAGCACATAGCAGTTTTCAGCAAAATTCAACTCTACACTCTATCGAGCTCAATGCATTACCTTCTATTCTATCCATTTTCTATTAAGGATAGGACATAACATCTCATTGTGAGCTGGAATTGTATAGATATTGCCTGTATACTTGTCAGAGCCATGGAATACTCAGATGCAAGACGAATTCAGAGACCTACCTCATAACATTCAGAGCGGTACAGGCAATATCTTTGTTTAGTTCTGTAAACGCTAATGGTCCATTGTGTACAAAGGGTGATGTTACAGAAAGTATCTTCTCGAACTTTGGTAGAACACTCATAAAATTGGTTGCATACTACTCATAATCATATGGAAAGTAAAATAATAATGTTTACATCAAGTTATCACATAGTAGTTTTCAGCAAAATTCAACTCTACCCTCTATTGATCTCAATGCAATACCTTATATACCATGCATTTTCAGTTAAGGACGAGGACATAACAACTCAAGTTGAGCTGGATTTGCATTGATATTGCCTGTATACTTGTCAGAGCCCTGGAATACTCAAAGGCAAGACGTATTCAGGAACCTACCTCATAACATTCAGAGTGGTATTGGCAATATCTTTGCTTGTTCTGAAAAAGCTAATGATCCATTGTGTGCAAAAGGTGATGTTACAGAAAGTATCTTCTCGAACATTGGTAGAACACTCATAAAATTGGTTGCATACTACTCTAAATCATATGGAAAGTAAAATAATAAGCTTTACATCAAGTTAGCGCATAGCAGTTTTCAGCAAAATTCAGCTCTACACCCTATCGACCTCAATGCATTACCATCTATTCTATGCATTTTCTGTTAAGGATAGGACATAACAACTCATTGTGAGCTGGAATTGTATAGATATTGCCTGTATACTTGTCAGAGCCATGGAATACTCATATGCAAGACGAATTCAGAGACCTACCTCATAACATTCAGAGCGGTACAGGCAATATCTTTGTTTAGTTCTGTAAACGCTAATGTTCCATTGTGTACAAAACGTGATGTTACTGAAAGTATCTTCCCGACCATTGGTAGAACACTCAAAAAATTGCTTGCATACTACTCTAAATCTTATGGAAAGTAAAATAATAAGGCTTACATCAAGTTATCTCATAGCAGTTTTCAGCAAAATTCAACTGTACACTCTACTGAGCTGAAAGCATTACCTTATATTCCATGCATTTTCTGTTAAGGTCGAGGACATAACAACTCAGGGTGAGCTGGAATTTTATAGATACTGCCTGTATACTTGTCAGAGCAATGGAATACACAAGTGCAAGATGAATTCAGGAACCTACCTCATAACATTCAGAGTGGTATAGGCAATATCTTTGTTCTGTAAACGCTAATGGTCCATTGTGTACAAAGGGTGATGTTACAGAAATTATCTTCTCGAACTTTGGTAGAACACTCATCAAATTGGTTGCATACTACTCTTAATCATATGGAAAGTAAAATAATAAGGTTTACATCAAGTTATCACATAGCAGTTTTCAGCAAAATTCAATTCTACACTCTATCGAGCTCAATGCATTACCTTCTATTCTATGCATTTTCTCTTAAGGATGTGGACATAACAACTCATTGTGAGCTGGATTTGTATAGATATTGCCTGTATACTTCTCAGAGCCATGGAATACTCAAATGCAAGATGAATTCAGGAAGCTACCTCATAACATTTAGAGTGGTACAGGCAATATCTTTGTTTAGTTCTGTAAATGCTAATGTTAATTTGTGTACAAAAGGTGATGTTACAGAAAGTATCTTCTCGAACTTTGGTAGAACACTCATAAAATTGGTTGCATACTACTCTTAATCATATGGAAAGTAAAATAATAAGGTTTACATCAAGTTATCACATAGCAGATTTCAGCAAAATTCAACTCCGCACTCTATCGAGCTGAAAGCATTACCTTATATTCCATGCATTTTCTGTTAAGGACGAGGACATAACAACTCAGGGTGAGCTGGAATTTTATAGATATTGCCTGTATACTTGTCAGAGCAATGGAATACACAAGTGCAAGATGAATTTAGGAACCTACCTCATAACATTCAGAGTGGTATAGGCAATATCTTTGTTCTGTAAACGCTAATGGTCCATTGTGTACAAAAGGTGATGTTACAGAAAGTAACTCCTCGAACTTTGGTAGAACACTCATAAAATTGGTTGCATACTACTCTAAATCATATGGAAAGTAAAATAATAAGCTTTGCATCAAGTTAGCGCATAGCAGTTTTCAGCAAAATTCAGCTCTACACTCTATCGAGCTCATGCATTACCTTCTATTCTATGTTTTTTCTGTTAAGGATAGGACATAACAACTCATTGTGAGCTGGAATTGTATAGATATTGCCTGTATACTCGTCAGAGCCATGGAATACTCATATGCAAGACGAATTCAGAAACCTACCTCATAACATTCAGAGCGGTACAGGCAATATCTTTGTTTAGTTCTGTAAACGCTAATGTTCCATTGTGTACAAAACGTGATGTTACTGAAAGTATCTTCCCGACCATTGGTAGAACACTCAAAAAATTGGCTGCATACTACTCTAAATCTTATGGAAAGTAAAATAATAAGGCTTACATCAAGTTTTCTCATAGCAGTTTTGAGCAAAATTCAACTCTACTCTCTATTGATCTCAAAGCAATACCTTATATTCCATGCATTTTCAGTTAAGGATAGGATATAACAACTCAGGGTGAGCTGGAATTGCATAGATATTGCCTGTATACTTGTCAGAGCCATGGAATACTCAAAGGCAAGACGAATTCAGGAACCTATCTCATAACATTCAGAGTGGTACAGGCAATATCTTTGTTTAGTTCTGTAAATGCTAATGTTGCATTGTGTACAAAAGCTGATGTTACAGAAAGTATCTTCTCGAACATTGGTAGAACACTCATAAAACTGGTTGCATACTGTTCTAAATCATATGGAAAGTAAAATAATAAGGTTTACATCAAGTTAGCACATAGCAGTTTTCAGCAAAATTCAACTCTACACTCTATCGAGCTCAATGCATTACCTTCTATTCTATCCATTTTCTATTAAGGATAGGACATAACAACTCATTGTGAGCTGGAGTTGTATAGATATTGCCTGTATACTTGTCAGAGCCATGGAATACTCATATGCAAGACGAATTCAGAGACCTACCTCATAACATTCAGAGCGGTACAGGCAATATCTTTGTTTAGTTCTGTAAACGCTAATGTTCCATTGTGTACAAAACGTGATGTTACTGAAAGTATCTTCCCGACCATTGGTAGAACACTCAAAAAATTGGCTGCATACTACTCTAAATCTTATGGAAAGTAAAATAATAAGGCTTACATCAAGTTATCTCATAGCAGTTTTCAGCAAAATTCAACTCTACTCTCTATTGATCTCAAAGCAATACCTTATATTCCATGCATTTTCAGTTAAGGATAGGATATAACAACTCAGGGTGAGCTGGAATTTTATAGATATTGCCTGTATACTTGTCAGAGCCATGGAATACTCAAAGGCAAGACGAATTCAGGAACCTATCTCATAACATTCAGAGTGGTACAGGCAATATCTTTGTTTAGTTCTGTAAATGCTAATGTTGCATTGTGTACAAAAGTTGATGTTACAGAAAGTATCTTCTCGAACATTGGTAGAACACTCATAAAATTGGTTGCATACTACTCTTAATCATATGGAAAGTAAAATAATAAGGCTTACATCAAGTTATCTCATAGCAGTTTTCAGCAAAATTCAACTCTACCCTCTATTGATCTCAATGCAATACCTTATATACCATGGATTTTCAGTTAAGGACGAGGACATAACAACTCACGTTGAGGTGGATTTGCATTGATATTGCCTGTATACTTGTCAGAGCCCTGGAATACTCAAAGACAAGACGAATTCAGGAACCTACCTCATAACATTCAGAGTGGTACTGGCAATATCTTTGCTTGTTCTGAAAAAGCTAATGATCCATTGTGTGCAAAAGGTGATGTTACAGAAAGTATCTTCTCGAACATTGGTAGAACACTCATAAAATTGGTTGCATACTACCCTAAATCATATGGAAAGTAAAATAATAAGGCTTACATCAAGTTAGCACATAGCAGTTTTCAGCAAAATTCAACTCTACACTCTATCGAGCTCAATGCATTACCTTCTATTCTATGCATTTTCTGTTAAGGATAGGACATAATAACTCATTGTGAGCTGGAATTGTATAGATATTGCCTGTATACTTGTCAGAGCAATGGAATACTCATATGCAAGAGGAATTCAGAGACCTACCTCATAACATTCAGAGCGGTACAGGCAATATCTTTGTTTAGTTCTGTAAACGCTAATGTTCCATTGTGTACAAAACGTGATGTTACTGAAAGTATCTTCCCGACCATTGGTAGAACACTCAAAAAATTGGCTGCATACTACTCCAAATCTTATGGAAAGTAAAATAATGCTTACATCAAGTTATCTCATAGCAGTTTTCAGCAAAATTCAACTCTACTCTCTATTGATCTCAAAGCAATAGCTTATATTCCATGCATTTTCAGTTAAGGATAGGACATAACAACTCAGGGTGAGCTGGAATTGCATAGATATTGCCTGTATACTTGTCAGAGCCATGGAATACTCAAAGGCAAGACGAATTCAGAGACCTACCTCATAACATTCAGAGCGGTACAGGCATTATCTTTGTTTAGTTCTGTAAACGCTAATGTTCCATTGTGTACAAAACGTCATGTTACAGAAAGTATCTTCTCGAACATTGGTAGAACACTCATAAAACTGGTTGCATACTGTTCTAAATCATATGGAAATTAAAATAATAAGGTTCACATCAAGTTATCACATAGCAGTTTTCAGCAAAATTCAACTCTACACTCTACTGAGCTGAAAGCATTACCTTATATTCCATGCCTTTTCTGTTAAGGACGAGGACATAACAACTCAGGGTGAGCTGGAATTTTATAGATATTGCCTGTATACTTGTCAGAGCAATGGAATACACAAGTGCAAGATGAATTTAGGAACCTACCTCATAACATTCAGAGTGGTATAGGCAATATCTTTGTTCTGTAAACGCTAATGGTCCATTGTGTAGAAAAGGTGATGTTAGAGAAAGTAACTTCTCGAACTTTGGTAGAACACTCATAAAATTGGTTGCATACTACTCTTAATCATATGGAAAGTAAAATAATAAGGTTTACATCAAGTTATCACATAGTAGTTTTCAGCAAATTTCAACTCTACACTCTATCGTGCTCAATGCAATACCTTCTATTCTATGCATTTTCTCTTATGGATGTGGACATAACAACTCATTGTGAGCTGGAATTGTATAGATATTGCCTGTATACTTGTCAGAGCCATAGAATACGCAAATGCAAGATGAATTCAGGAACCTACCTCATAACATTCAGAGTGGTGCAGGCAATATCTTTGTTTAGTTCTGTAAACGCTAATGGTCCATTGTGTACAAAGGGTGATGTTACAGAAAGTATCTTCTCGAACTTTGGTAGAACACTCATAAAATTGGTTGCATACTACTCTTAATCATATGGAAAGTAAAATAATAATGTTTACATCAAGTTAACACATAGTAGTTTTCAGCAAAATTCAACTCTACCCTCTATTGATCTCAATGCAATACCTTATATACCATGCATTTTCAGTTAAGGACGAGGACATAACAACTCAAGTTGAGGTGGATTTGCATTGATATTGCCTGTATACTTGTCAGAGCCATGGAATACTCATATGCAAGACGAATTCAGAGACCTACCTCATAACAGTCAGAGCGGTACAGGCAATAACTTTGTTTAGTTCTGTAAACTCTAATGTTCCATTGTGTACAAAACTTGATGTTACTGAAAGTATCTTCTTGCACATTGGTAGAACACTCATAAAATTGGTTCCATACTACTCTAAATCTTATGGAAAGTAAAATTATAAGGCTTACATCAAGTTATCTCATAGCAGTTTTCAGCAAAATTCAACTCTACACTCTATCGAGCTCATGCATTACCTTCTATTCTATGCATTTTCTCTTAAGGATGTGGACATAACAACTCATTGTGAGCTGGAATTGTATAGATATTGCCTGTATACCTGTCAGAGCCATGGAATACTAAAATGCAAGATGAATTCAGGAAACTACCTCATAACATTCAGAGTGGTACAGGCAAAATCTTTGTTTAGCTCTTTAAACGCTAATATTCCATTGTGTACAAAAGGTGATGTTACAGAAAGTATGTTCTCGAAGATTGGTAGAACACTCATGAAATTCGTTGCCTACTACTCTAAATTATATGGAAAGTAAAATAATAAGGTTTACATCAAGTTAGCACATAGCAGTTTTCAGCAAAATTCAGCTCTACACTCTATCGACCTCAATGCATTACCTTCTATTCTATGTTTTTTCTGTTAAGGATAGGACATAACAACTCATTGTGAGCTGGAATTGTATAGATATTGCCTGTATACACGTCAGAGCCATGGAATACTCATATGCAAGACGAATTCAGAGACCTACCTCATAACATTCAGAGCGGTACAGGCAATATCTTTGTTTACTTCTGTAAATGCTAATGTTGCATTGTGTACAAAAGTTGATGTTACAGAAAGTATCTTCTCGAACATTGGTAGAACACTCATAAAACTGGTTGCATACTGTTCTAAATCATATGGAAAGTAAAATAATAAGGTTTACATCAAGTTAGCACATAGCAGTTTTCAGCAAAATTCAACTCTACACTCTATCGAGCTCAATGCATTACCATCAATTCTATGCATTTTCTGTTAAGGATAGGACATAACAACTCATTGTGAGCTGGAATTGTATAGATATCGCCTGTATACTTGACAGAGCCATGGAATACTCATATGCAAGACGAATTCAGAGACCTACCTCATAACATTCAGAGCGGTACAGGCAATAACTTTGTTTAGTTCTGTAAACGCTAATGTTCCATTGTGTACAAAACTTGATGTTACTGAAAGTATCTTCTTGCACATTGGTAGAACACTCATAAAATTGGTTCCATACTACTCTAAATCATACGGAAAGTAAAATAATAAGGCTTACATCAAGTTAGCACATAGCAGTTTTCAGCAAAATTCAACTCTACACTCTATCGAGCTCAATGCATTACCTTCTATTCTATGCATTTTCTGTTAAGGATAGGACATAAAAACTCATTGTGAGCTGGAATTGTATAGATATTGCCTGTATACTTGTCAGAGCCATGGAATACTCATATGCAAGACGAATTCAGAGACCTACCTCATAACATTCAGAGCGGTACAGGCAATATCTTTGTTTAGTTCTGTAAACGCTAATGTTCCATTGTGTACAAAACGTGATGTTACTGAAAGTATCTTCCCGACCATTGGTAGAACACTCAAAAAATTGCTTGCATACTACTCTAAATCTTATGGAAAGTAAAATAATAAGGCTTACATCAAGTTATCTCATAGCAGTTTTCAGCAAAATTCAACTCTACACTCTACTGAGCTGAAAGCATTACCTTATATTCCATGCATTTTCTGTTAAGGTCGAGGACATAACAACTCAGGGTGAGCTGGAATTTTATAGATATTGCCTGTATACTTGTCAGAGCAATGGAATACACAAGTGCAAGATGAATTCAGGAACCTACCTCATAACATTCAGAGTGGTATAGGCAATATCTTTGTTCTGTAAACGCTAATGGAATATTGTGTACAAAGGGTGATATTACAGAAATTATCTTCTCGAACTTTGGTAGAACACTCATCAAATTGGTTGCATACTACTCTTAATCATATGGAAAGTAAAATAATAAGGTTTACATCAAGTTATCACATAGCAGTTTTCAGCAAAATTCAACTCTACACTCTATCGAGCTCAATGCATTACCTTCTATTCTATGCATTTTCTCTTAAGGATGTGGACATAACAACTCATTGTGAGCTGGATTTGTATAGATATTGCCTGTATACTTCTCAGAGCCATGGAATACTCAAATGCAAGATGAATTCAGGAAGCTACCTCATAACATTTAGAGTGGTACAGGCAATATCTTTGTTTAGTTCTGTAAATGCTAATGTTAATTTGTGTACAAAAGGTCATGTTACAGAAAGTATCTTCTCGAACTTTGGTAGAACACTCATAAAATTGGTTGCATACTACTCTTAATCATATGGAAAGTAAAATAATAAGGTTTACATCAAGTTATCACATAGCAGTTTTCAGCAAAATTCAACTCCACACTGTATCGAGCTCAATGCATTACCATCTATTCTATGCTTTTTCTGTTAAGGATAGGACATAACAACTCATTGTGAGCTGGAATTGTATAGATATTGCCTGTATACTTGTCACAGCCATGGAATACTCAAATGCAAGACGAATTCAGGAACCTACCTTATAACATTCAGAGTGGAACAGGCAATATCTTTGTTTAGTTCTGTAAATGCTAATGTTAATTTGTGTACAAAAGGTGATGTTACAGAAAGTATCTTCTCGAACTTTGGTAGAACACTCATAAAATTGGTTGCAGACTACTCTTAATCATATGGAAAGTAAAATAATAAGGTTTACATCAAGTTATCACATAGCAGTTTTCAGCAAAATTCAACTCCGCACTCTATCGAGCTCAATGCATTACCTTCTATTCTATGCATTTTCTCTTAAGGATGTGGACATAACAACTCATTGTGAGCTGGAATTGTATAGATATTGCCTGTATACTTGTCAGAGCCATGGAATACTCATATGCAAGACGAATTCAGAGACCTACCTCATAACATTCAGAGCGGTACAGGCAATATCTTTGTTTAGTTCTGTAAACGCTAATGTTCCATTGTGTACAAAACGTGATGTTACTGAAAGTATCCTCCCGACCATTGGTAGAACACTCAAAAAATTGCTTGCATACTACTCTAAATCTTATGGAAAGTAAAATAATAAGGCTTACATCAAGTTATCTCATAGCAGTTTTCAGCAAAATTCAACTCTACACTCTACTGAGCTGAAAGCATTACCTTATATTCCATGCATTTTCTGTTAAGGACGAGGACATAACAACTCAGGGTGAGCTGGAATTTTATAGATATTGCCTGTATATTTGTCAGAGCAATGGAATACACAAGTGCAAGATGAATTCAGGAACCTACCTCATAACATTCAGAGTGGTATAGGCAATATCTTTGTTCTGTAAACGCTAATGGTCCATTGTGTACAAAGGGTGATGTTACAGAAATTATCTTCTCGAACTTTGGTAGAACACTCATAAAATTGGTTGCATACTACTCTTAATCATATGGAAAGTAAAATAATAAGGTTTACATCAAGTTATCACATAGCAGTTTTCAGCAAAATTCAACTCCGCACTCTATCGAGCTCAATGCATTACCTTCTATTCTATGCATTTTCTCTTAAGGATGTGGACATAACAACTCGTTGTGAGCTGGAATTGTATAGATATTGCCTGTATACTTCTCAGAGCCATGGAATACTCAAATGCAAGATGAATTCAGGAACCTACCTCATAACATTCAGACTGGGATAGGCAATATCTTTGCTTGTTCTGTAAATGCTAATGTTCCATTGTGTACAAAAGGTGATGTTACAGAAAGTATCTCGAAAATTGGTAAAACACTCATAAAATTGGTTGCACACTACTCTAAATCATATGGTAAGCAAAATAATAAGGTTTACATCAAGTTAGCGCATAGCAGTTTTCATCAAAATTCAACTCTACACTCTATCGAGCTCAATGCTTTACCTTCTATTCTATGCATTTTCTGTTAAGGATAGGACATAACAACTCATTGTGAGCTGGAATTGTATAGATATTGCCTGTATACTTGTCAGAGCCATGGAATACTCATATGCAAGACGTATTCAGAGACCTACCTCATAACATTCAGAGCGGTACAGGCAATATCTTTGTTTAGTTCTATAAACGCTAATGTTCCATTGTGTACAAAACGTGATGTTACTGAAAGTATCTTCCCGACCATTGGTAGAACACTCAAAAAATTGGTTGCATACTACTCTAAATCTTATGGAAAGTAAAATAATAAGGCTTACATCAAGTTATCTCATAGCAGTTTTCAGCAAAATTCAACTCTACTCTCTATTGATCTCAAAGCAATACCTTATATTCCATGCATTTTCAGTTAAGGATAGGACATAACAACTCAGGGTGAGCTGGAATTTTATAGATATTGCCTGTATACTTGTCAGAGCCATGGAATACTCAAAGGCAAGACGAATTCAGGAACCTATCTCATAACATTCAGAGTGGTACAGGCAATATCTTTGTTTAGTTCTGTAAATGCTAATGTTGCATTGTGTACAAAAGTTGATGTTACAGAAAGTATCTTCTCGAACATTGGTAGAACACTCATAAAACTGGTTGCATACTGTTCTAAATCATATGGAAAGTAAAATAATAAGGTTTACATCAAGTTAGCACATAGCAGTTTTCAGCAAAATTCAACTCTACACTCTATCGAGCTCAATGCATTACCTTCTATTCTATCCATTTTCTATTAAGGATAGGACATAACATCTCATTGTGAGCTGGAATTGTATAGATATTGCCTGTATACTTGTCAGAGCCATGGAATACTCAGATGCAAGACGAATTCAGAGACCTACCTCATAACATTCAGAGCGGTACAGGCAATATCTTTGTTTAGTTCTGTAAACGCTAATGGTCCATTGTGTACAAAGGGTGATGTTACAGAAAGTATCTTCTCGAACTTTGGTAGAACACTCATAAAATTGGTTGCATACTACTCATAATCATATGGAAAGTAAAATAATAATGTTTACATCAAGTTATCACATAGTAGTTTTCAGCAAAATTCAACTCTACCCTCTATTGATCTCAATGCAATACCTTATATACCATGCATTTTCAGTTAAGGACGAGGACATAACAACTCAAGTTGAGCTGGATTTGCATTGATATTGCCTGTATACTTGTCAGAGCCCTGGAATACTCAAAGGCAAGACGTATTCAGGAACCTACCTCATAACATTCAGAGTGGTATTGGCAATATCTTTGCTTGTTCTGAAAAAGCTAATGATCCATTGTGTGCAAAAGGTGATGTTACAGAAAGTATCTTCTCGAACATTGGTAGAACACTCATAAAATTGGTTGCATACTACTCTAAATCATATGGAAAGTAAAATAATAAGCTTTACATCAAGTTAGCGCATAGCAGTTTTCAGCAAAATTCAGCTCTACACCCTATCGACCTCAATGCATTACCTTCTATTCTATGTTTTTTCTGTTAAGGATAGGACATAACAACTCATTGTGAGCTGGAATTGTATAGATATTGCCTGTATACTTGTCAGAGCCATGGAATACTCATATGCAAGACGAATTCAGAGACCTACCTCATAACATTCAGAGCGGTACAGGCAATATCTTTGTTTAGTTCTGTAAACGCTAATGTTCCATTGTGTACAAAACGTGATGTTACTGAAAGTATCTTCCCGACCATTGGTAGAACACTCAAAAAATTGCTTGCATACTACTCTAAATCTTATGGAAAGTAAAATAATAAGGCTTACATCAAGTTATCTCATAGCAGTTTTCAGCAAAATTCAACTGTACACTCTACTGAGCTGAAAGCATTACCTTATATTCCATGCATTTTCTGTTAAGGTCGAGGACATAACAACTCAGGGTGAGCTGGAATTTTATAGATACTGCCTGTATACTTGTCAGAGCAATGGAATACACAAGTGCAAGATGAATTCAGGAACCTACCTCATAACATTCAGAGTGGTATAGGCAATATCTTTGTTCTGTAAACGCTAATGGTCCATTGTGTACAAAGGGTGATGTTACAGAAATTATCTTCTCGAACTTTGGTAGAACACTCATCAAATTGGTTGCATACTACTCTTAATCATATGGAAAGTAAAATAATAAGGTTTACATCAAGTTATCACATAGCAGTTTTCAGCAAAATTCAATTCTACACTCTATCGAGCTCAATGCATTACCTTCTATTCTATGCATTTTCTCTTAAGGATGTGGACATAACAACTCATTGTGAGCTGGATTTGTATAGATATTGCCTGTATACTTCTCAGAGCCATGGAATACTCAAATGCAAGATGAATTCAGGAAGCTACCTCATAATATTTAGAGTGGTACAGGCAATATCTTTGTTTAGTTCTGTAAATGCTAATGTTAATTTGTGTACAAAAGGTGATGTTACAGAAAGTATCTTCTCGAACTTTGGTAGAACACTCATAAAATTGGTTGCATACTACTCTTAATCATATGGAAAGTAAAATAATAAGGTTTACATCAAGTTATCACATAGCAGATTTCAGCAAAATTCAACTCCGCACTCTATCGAGCTGAAAGCATTACCTTATATTCCATGCATTTTCTGTTAAGGACGAGGACATAACAACTCAGGGTGAGCTGGAATTTTATAGATATTGCCTGTATACTTGTCAGAGCAATGGAATACACAAGTGCAAGATGAATTTAGGAACCTACCTCATAACATTCAGAGTGGTATAGGCAATATCTTTGTTCTGTAAACGCTAATGGTCCATTGTGTACAAAAGGTGATGTTACAGAAAGTAACTCCTCGAACTTTGGTAGAACACTCATAAAATTGGTTGCATACTACTCTAAATCATATGGAAAGTAAAATAATAAGCTTTGCATCAAGTTAGCGCATAGCAGTTTTCAGCAAAATTCAGCTCTACACTCTATCGAGCTCATGCATTACCTTCTATTCTATGTTTTTTCTGTTAAGGATAGGACATAACAACTCATTGTGAGCTGGAATTGTATAGATATTGCCTGTATACTCGTCAGAGCCATGGAATACTCATATGCAAGACGAATTCAGAAACCTACCTCATAACATTCAGAGCGGTACAGGCAATATCTTTGTTTAGTTCTGTAAACGCTAATGTTCCATTGTGTACAAAACGTGATGTTACTGAAAGTATCTTCCCGACCATTGGTAGAACACTCAAAAAATTGGCTGCATACTACTCTAAATCTTATGGAAAGTAAAATAATAAGGCTTACATCAAGTTATCTCATAGCAGTTTTGAGCAAAATTCAACTCTACTCTCTATTGATCTCAAAGCAATACCTTATATTCCATGCATTTTCAGTTAAGGATAGGATATAACAACTCAGGGTGAGCTGGAATTGCATAGATATTGCCTGTATACTTGTCAGAGCCATGGAATACTCAAAGGCAAGACGAATTCAGGAACCTATCTCATAACATTCAGAGTGGTACAGGCAATATCTTTGTTTAGTTCTGTAAATGCTAATGTTGCATTGTGTACAAAAGCTGATGTTACAGAAAGTATCTTCTCGAACATTGGTAGAACACTCATAAAACTGGTTGCATACTGTTCTAAATCATATGGAAAGTAAAATAATAAGGTTTACATCAAGTTAGCACATAGCAGTTTTCAGCAAAATTCAACTCTACACTCTATCGAGCTCAATGCATTACCTTCTATTCTATCCATTTTCTATTAAGGATAGGACATAACAACTCATTGTGAGCTGGAGTTGTATAGATATTGCCTGTATACTTGTCAGAGCCATGGAATACTCATATGCAAGACGAATTCAGAGACCTACCTCATAACATTCAGAGCGGTACAGGCAATATCTTTGTTTAGTTCTGTAAACGCTAATGTTCCATTGTGAACAAAACGTGATGTTACAGAAAGTATCTTCTCGAACATTGGCAGAACACTCATAAAACTGGTTGCATACTGTTCTAAATCATATGGAAAGTAAAATAATAAGGTTCACATCAAGTTATCACATAGCAGTTTTCAGCAAATTTCAACTCTACACTCTACTGAGCTGAAAGCATTACCTTATATTCCATGCATTTTCTGTTAAGGACGAGGACATAACAACTCGGGGTGAGCTGGAATTTTATAGATATTGCCTGTATACTTGTCAGAGCAATGGAATACTCAAATGCAAGACGAATTCAGGAACCTACCTTATAACATTCAGAGTGGTACAGGCAATATCTTTGTTTATTTCTGTAAATGCTAATGTTAATTTGTGTACAAAAGGTGATGTTACAGAAAGTATCTTCTCGAACTTTGGTAGAACACTCATAAAATTGGTTGCATACTACTCTTAATCATATGGAAAGTAAAATAATAAGGTTTACATCAAGTTATCACATAGCAGATTTCAGCAAAATTCAACTCCGCACTCTATCGAGCTCAATGCATTACCTTATATTCCATGCATTTTCAGTTAAGGATAGGACATAACAACTCAGGGTGAGCTGGAATTGCATAGATATTGCCTGTATACTTGTCAGAGCCATGGAATACTCAAAGGCAAGACGAATTCAGAGACCTACCTCATAACATTCAGAGCGGTACAGGCAATATCTTTGTTTAGTTCTGTAAACGCTAATTTTCCATTGTGTACAAAACGTGATGTTACAGAAAGTATCTTCTCGAACATTGGTAGAACACTCATAAAACTGGTTGCATACTGTTCTAAATCATATGGAAAGTAAAATAATAAGGTTCACATCAAGTTATCACATAGCAGGTTTCAGCAAAATTCAACTCTACACTCTACTGAGCTGAAAGCATTACCTTATATTCCATGCATTTTCTGTTAAGGACGAGGACATAACAACTCAGGGTGAGCTGGAATTTTATAGATATTGCCTGTATACTTGTCAGAGCAATGGAATACACAAGTGCAAGATGAATTTAGGAACCTACCTCATAACATTCAGAGTGGTATAGGCAATATCTTTGTTCTGTAAACGCTAATGGTCCATTGTGTACAAAAGGTGATGTTACAGAAAGTAACTTCTCGAACTTTGGTAGAACACTCATAAAATTGGTTGCATACTACTCTTAATCATATGGAAAGTAAAATAATGAGGTTTACATCAAGTTATCACATAGTAGTTTTCAGCAAATTTCAACTCTACACTCTATCGTGCTCAATGCAATACCTTCTATTCTATGCATTTTCTCTTATGGATGTGGACATAACAACTCATTGTGAGCTGGAATTGTATAGATATTGCCTGTATACTTGTCAGAGCCATAGAATACGCAAATGCAAGATGAATTCAGGAACCTACCTCATAACATTCAGAGTGGTGCAGGCAATATCTTTGTTTAGTTCTGTAAACGCTAATGGTCCATTGTGTACAAAGGGTGATGTTACAGAAAGTATCTTCTCGAACTTTGGTAGAACACTCATAAAATTGGTTGCATACTACTCTTAATCATATGGAAAGTAAAATAATGAGGTTTACATCAAGTTATCACATAGTAGTTTTCAGCAAATTTCAACTCTACACTCTATCGAGCTCATGCATTACCTTCTATTCTATGCATTTTCTCTTAAGGATGTGGACATAACAACTCATTGTGAGCTGGAATTGTATAGATATTGCCTGTATACTTGTCAGAGCCATGGAATACTAAAATGCAAGATGAATTCAGGAAACTACCTCATAACATTCAGAGTGGTACAGGCAAAATCTTTGTTTAGCTCTTTAAACGCTAATATTCCATTGTGTACAAAAGGTGATGTTACAGAAAGTATGTTCTCGAACATTGGTAGAACACTCATGAAATTGGTTGCCTACTACTCTAAATTATATGGAAAGTAAAATAATAAGGTTTACATCAAGTTAGCACATAGCAGTTTTCAGCAAAATTCAGCTCTACACTCTATCGACCTCAATGCATTACCTTCTATTCTATGTTTTTTCTGTTAAGGATAGGACATAACAACTCATTGTGAGCTGGAATTGTATAGATATTGCCTGTATACACGTCAGAGCCATGGAATACTCCTATGCAAGACGAATTCAGAGACCTACCTCATAACATTCAGAGCGGTACAGGCAATATCTTTGTTTAGTTCTGTAAACGCTAATGTTCCATTGTGTACAAAACGTGACGTTACTGAAAGTATCTTCCCGACCATTGGTAGAACACTCAAAAAATTGGCTGCATACTACTCTAAATCTTATGGAAAGTAAAATAATAAGGCTTACATCAAGTTATCTCATAGCAGTTTTCAGCAAAATTCAACTCTACCCTCTATTGATCTCAATGCAATACCTTATATACCATGGATTTTCAGTTAAGGACGAGGACATAACAACTCACGTTGAGGTGGATTTGCATTGATATTGCCTGTATACTTGTCAGAGCCCTGGAATACTCAAAGACAAGACGAATTCAGGAACCTACCTCATAACATTCAGAGTGGTACTGGCAATATCTTTGCTTGTTCTGAAAAAGCTAATGATCCATTGTGTGCAAAAGGTGATGTTACAGAAAGTATCTTCTCGAACATTGGTAGAACACTCATAAAATTGGTTGCATACTACCCTAAATCATATGGAAAGTAAAATAATAAGGCTTACATCAAGTTAGCACATAGCAGTTTTCAGCAAAATTCAACTCTACACTCTATCGAGCTCAATGCATTACCTTCTATTCTATGCATTTTCTGTTAAGGATAGGACATAATAACTCATTGTGAGCTGGAATTGTATAGATATTGCCTGTATACTTGTCAGAGCAATGGAATACTCATATGCAAGAGGAATTCAGAGACCTACCTCATAACATTCAGAGCGGTACAGGCAATATCTTTGTTTAGTTCTGTAAACGCTAATGTTCCATTGTGTACAAAACGTGATGTTACTGAAAGTATCTTCCCGACCATTGGTAGAACACTCAAAAAATTGGCTGCATACTACTCCAAATCTTATGGAAAGTAAAATAATGCTTACATCAAGTTATCTCATAGCAGTTTTCAGCAAAATTCAACTCTACTCTCTATTGATCTCAAAGCAATAGCTTATATTCCATGCATTTTCAGTTAAGGATAGGACATAACAACTCAGGGTGAGCTGGAATTGCATAGATATTGCCTGTATACTTGTCAGAGCCATGGAATACTCAAAGGCAAGACGAATTCAGAGACCTACCTCATAATATTCAGAGCGGTACAGGCATTATCTTTGTTTAGTTCTGTAAACGCTAATGTTCCATTGTGTACAAAACGTCATGTTACAGAAAGTATCTTCTCGAACATTGGTAGAACACTCATAAAACTGGTTGCATACTGTTCTAAATCATATGGAAATTAAAATAATAAGGTTCACATCAAGTTATCACATAGCAGTTTTCAGCAAAATTCAACTCTACACTCTACTGAGCTGAAAGCATTACCTTATATTCCATGCCTTTTCTGTTAAGGACGAGGACATAACAACTCAGGGTGAGCTGGAATTTTATAGATATTGCCTGTATACTTGTCAGAGCAATGGAATACACAAGTGCAAGATGAATTTAGGAACCTACCTCATAACATTCAGAGTGGTATAGGCAATATCTTTGTTCTGTAAACGCTAATGGTCCATTGTGTAGAAAAGGTGATGTTAGAGAAAGTAACTTCTCGAACTTTGGTAGAACACTCATAAAATTGGTTGCATACTACTCTTAATCATATGGAAAGTAAAATAATAAGGTTTACATCAAGTTATCACATAGTAGTTTTCAGCAAATTTCAACTCTACACTCTATCGTGCTCAATGCAATACCTTCTATTCTATGCATTTTCACTTATGGATGTGGACATAACAACTCATTGTGAGCTGGAATTGTATAGATATTGCCTGTATACTTGTCAGAGCCATAGAATACGCAAATGCAAGATGAATTCAGGAACCTACCTCATAACATTCAGAGTGGTGCAGGCAATATCTTTGTTTAGTTCTGTAAACGCTAATGGTCCATTGTGTACAAAGGGTGATGTTACAGAAAGTATCTTCTCGAACTTTGGTAGAACACTCATAAAATTGGTTGCATACTACTCTTAATCATATGGAAAGTAAAATAATAATGTTTACATCAAGTTAACACATAGTAGTTTTCAGCAAAATTCAACTCTACCCTCTATTGATCTCAATGCAATACCTTATATACCATGCATTTTCAGTTAAGGACGAGGACATAACAACTCAAGTTGAGGTGGATTTGCATTGATATTGCCTGTATACTTGTCAGAGCCATGGAATACTCATATGCAAGACGAATTCAGAGACCGACCTCATAACAGTCAGAGCGGTACAGGCAATAACTTTGTTTAGTTCTGTAAACGCTAATGTTCCATTGTGTACAAAACTTGATGTTACTGAAAGTATCTTCTTGCACATTGGTAGAACACTCATAAAATTGGTTCCATACTACTCTAAATCTTATGGAAAGTAAAATTATAAGGCTTACATCAAGTTATCTCATAGCAGTTTTCAGCAAAATTCAACTCTACACTCTATCGAGCTCATGCATTACCTTCTATTCTATGCATTTTCTCTTAAGGATGTGGACATAACAACTCATTGTGAGCTGGAATTGTATAGATATTGCCTGTATACCTGTCAGAGCCATGGAATACTAAAATGCAAGATGAATTCAGGAAACTACCTCATAACATTCAGAGTGGTACAGGCAAAATCTTTGTTTAGCTCTTTAAACGCTAATATTCCATTGTGTACAAAAGGTGATGTTACAGAAAGTATGTTCTCGAAGATTGGTAGAACACTCATGAAATTCGTTGCCTACTACTCTAAATTATATGGAAAGTAAAATAATAAGGTTTACATCAAGTTAGCACATAGCAGTTTTCAGCAAAATTCAGCTCTACACTCTATCGACCTCAATGCATTACCTTCTATTCTATGTTTTTTCTGTTAAGGATAGGACATAACAACTCATTGTGAGCTGGAATTGTATAGATATTGCCTGTATACACGTCAGAGCCATGGAATACTCATATGCAAGACGAATTCAGAGACCTACCTCATAACATTCAGAGCGGTACAGGCAATATCTTTGTTTACTTCTGTAAATGCTAATGTTGCATTGTGTACAAAAGTTGATGTTACAGAAAGTATCTTCTCGAACATTGGTAGAACACTCATAAAACTGGTTGCATACTGTTCTAAATCATATGGAAAGTAAAATAATAAGGTTTACATCAAGTTAGCACATAGCAGTTTTCAGCAAAATTCAACTCTACACTCTATCGAGCTCAATGCATTACCATCAATTCTATGCATTTTCTGTTAAGGATAGGACATAACAACTCATTGTGAGCTGGAATTGTATAGATATCGCCTGTATACTTGACAGAGCCATGGAATACTCATATGCAAGACGAATTCAGAGACCTACCTCATAACATTCAGAGCGGTACAGGCAATAACTTTGTTTAGTTCTGTAAACGCTAATGTTCCATTGTGTACAAAACTTGATGTTACTGAAAGTATCTTCTTGCACATTGGTAGAACACTCATAAAATTGGTTCCATACTACTCTAAATCATACGGAAAGTAAAATAATAAGGCTTACATCAAGTTAGCACATAGCAGTTTTCAGCAAAATTCAACTCTACACTCTATCGAGCTCAATGCATTACCTTCTATTCTATGCATTTTCTGTTAAGGATAGGACATAAAAACTCATTGTGAGCTGGAATTGTATAGATATTGCCTGTATACTTGTCAGAGCCATGGAATACTCATATGCAAGACGAATTCAGAGACCTACCTCATAACATTCAGAGCGGTACAGGCAATATCTTTGTTTAGTTCTGTAAACGCTAATGTTCCATTGTGTACAAAACGTGATGTTACTGAAAGTATCTTCCCGACCATTGGTAGAACACTCAAAAAATTGCTTGCATACTACTCTAAATCTTATGGAAAGTAAAATAATAAGGCTTACATCAAGTTATCTCATAGCAGTTTTCAGCAAAATTCAACTCTACACTCTACTGAGCTGAAAGCATTACCTTATATTCCATGCATTTTCTGTTAAGGTCGAGGACATAACAACTCAGGGTGAGCTGGAATTTTATAGATATTGCCTGTATACTTGTCAGAGCAATGGAATACACAAGTGCAAGATGAATTCAGGAACCTACCTCATAACATTCAGAGTGGTATAGGCAATATCTTTGTTCTGTAAACGCTAATGGAATATTGTGTACAAAGGGTGATATTACAGAAATTATCTTCTCGAACTTTGGTAGAACACTCATCAAATTGGTTGCATACTACTCTTAATCATATGGAAAGTAAAATAATAAGGTTTACATCAAGTTATCACATAGCAGTTTTCAGCAAAATTCAACTCTACACTCTATCGAGCTCAATGCATTACCTTCTATTCTATGCATTTTCTCTTAAGGATGTGGACATAACAACTCATTGTGAGCTGGATTTGTATAGATATTGCCTGTATACTTCTCAGAGCCATGGAATACTCAAATGCAAGATGAATTCAGGAAGCTACCTCATAACATTTAGAGTGGTACAGGCAATATCTTTGTTTAGTTCTGTAAATGCTAATGTTAATTTGTGTACAAAAGGTCATGTTACAGAAAGTATCTTCTCGAACTTTGGTAGAACACTCATAAAATTGGTTGCATACTACTCTTAATCATATGGAAAGTAAAATAATAAGGTTTACATCAAGTTATCACATAGCAGTTTTCAGCAAAATTCAACTCCACACTGTATCGAGCTCAATGCATTACCATCTATTCTATGCTTTTTCTGTTAAGGATAGGACATAACAACTCATTGTGAGCTGGAATTGTATAGATATTGCCTGTATACTTGTCACAGCCATGGAATACTCAAATGCAAGACGAATTCAGGAACCTACCTTATAACATTCAGAGTGGAACAGGCAATATCTTTGTTTAGTTCTGTAAATGCTAATGTTAATTTGTGTACAAAAGGTGATGTTACAGAAAGTATCTTCTCGAACTTTGGTAGAACACTCATAAAATTGGTTGCAGACTACTCTTAATCATATGGAAAGTAAAATAATAAGGTTTACATCAAGTTATCACATAGCAGTTTTCAGCAAAATTCAACTCCGCACTCTATCGAGCTCAATGCATTACCTTCTATTCTATGCATTTTCTCTTAAGGATGTGGACATAACAACTCATTGTGAGCTGGAATTGTATAGATATTGCCTGTATACTTGTCAGAGCCATGGAATACTCATATGCAAGACGAATTCAGAGACCTACCTCATAACATTCAGAGCGGTACAGGCAATATCTTTGTTTAGTTCTGTAAACGCTAATGTTCCATTGTGTACAAAACGTGATGTTACTGAAAGTATCCTCCCGACCATTGGTAGAACACTCAAAAAATTGCTTGCATACTACTCTAAATCTTATGGAAAGTAAAATAATAAGGCTTACATCAAGTTATCTCATAGCAGTTTTCAGCAAAATTCAACTCTACACTCTACTGAGCTGAAAGCATTACCTTATATTCCATGCATTTTCTGTTAAGGACGAGGACATAACAACTCAGGGTGAGCTGGAATTTTATAGATATTGCCTGTATATTTGTCAGAGCAATGGAATACACAAGTGCAAGATGAATTCAGGAACCTACCTCATAACATTCAGAGTGGTATAGGCAATATCTTTGTTCTGTAAACGCTAATGGTCCATTGTGTACAAAGGGTGATGTTACAGAAATTATCTTCTCGAACTTTGGTAGAACACTCATAAAATTGGTTGCATACTACTCTTAATCATATGGAAAGTAAAATAATAAGGTTTACATCAAGTTATCACATAGCAGTTTTCAGCAAAATTCAACTCCGCACTCTATCGAGCTCAATGCATTACCTTCTATTCTATGCATTTTCTCTTAAGGATGTGGACATAACAACTCGTTGTGAGCTGGAATTGTATAGATATTGCCTGTATACTTCTCAGAGCCATGGAATACTCAAATGCAAGATGAATTCAGGAACCTACCTCATAACTTTCAGACTGGGATAGGCAATATCTTTGCTTGTTCTGTAAATGCTAATGTTCCATTGTGTACAAAAGGTGATGTTACAGAAAGTATCTCGAAAATTGGTAAAACACTCATAAAATTGGTTGCACACTACTCTAAATCATATGGTAAGCAAAATAATAAGGTTTACATCAAGTTAGCGCATAGCAGTTTTCATCAAAATTCAACTCTACACTCTATCGAGCACAATGCTTTACCTTCTATTCTATGCATTTTCTGTTAAGGATAGGACATAACAACTCATTGTGAGCTGGAATTGTATAGATATTGCCTGTATACTTGTCAGAGCCATGGAATACTCATATGCAAGACGTATTCAGAGACCTACCTCATAACATTCAGAGCGGTACAGGCAATATCTTTGTTTAGTTCTATAAACGCTAATGTTCCATTGTGTACAAAACGTGATGTTACTGAAAGTATCTTCCCGACCATTGGTAGAACACTCAAAAAATTGGTTGCATACTACTCTAAATCTTATGGAAAGTAAAATAATAAGGCTTACATCAAGTTATCTCATAGCAGTTTTCAGCAAAATTCAACTCTACTCTCTATTGATCTCAAAGCAATACCTTATATTCCATGCATTTTCAGTTAAGGATAGGACATAACAACTCAGGGTGAGCTGGAATTTTATAGATATTGCCTGTATACTTGTCAGAGCCATGGAATACTCAAAGGCAAGACGAATTCAGGAACCTATCTCATAACATTCAGAGTGGTACAGGCAATATCTTTGTTTAGTTCTGTAAATGCTAATGTTGCATTGTGTACAAAAGTTGATGTTACAGAAAGTATCTTCTCGAACATTGGTAGAACACTCATAAAACTGGTTGCATACTGTTCTAAATCATATGGAAAGTAAAATAATAAGGTTTACATCAAGTTAGCACATAGCAGTTTTCAGCAAAATTCAACTCTACACTCTATCGAGCTCAATGCATTACCTTCTATTCTATCCATTTTCTATTAAGGATAGGACATAACATCTCATTGTGAGCTGGAATTGTATAGATATTGCCTGTATACTTGTCAGAGCCATGGAATACTCAGATGCAAGACGAATTCAGAGACCTACCTCATAACATTCAGAGCGGTACAGGCAATATCTTTGTTTAGTTCTGTAAACGCTAATGGTCCATTGTGTACAAAGGGTGATGTTACAGAAAGTATCTTCTCGAACTTTGGTAGAACACTCATAAAATTGGTTGCATACTACTCATAATCATATGGAAAGTAAAATAATAATGTTTACATCAAGTTATCACATAGTAGTTTTCAGCAAAATTCAACTCTACCCTCTATTGATCTCAATGCAATACCTTATATACCATGCATTTTCAGTTAAGGACGAGGACATAACAACTCAAGTTGAGCTGGATTTGCATTGATATTGCCTGTATACTTGTCAGAGCCCTGGAATACTCAAAGGCAAGACGTATTCAGGAACCTACCTCATAACATTCAGAGTGGTATTGGCAATATCTTTGCTTGTTCTGAAAAAGCTAATGATCCATTGTGTGCAAAAGGTGATGTTACAGAAAGTATCTTCTCGAACATTGGTAGAACACTCATAAAATTGGTTGCATACTACTCTAAATCATATGGAAAGTAAAATAATAAGCTTTACATCAAGTTAGCGCATAGCAGTTTTCAGCAAAATTCAGCTCTACACCCTATCGACCTCAATGCATTACCATCTATTCTATGCATTTTCTGTTAAGGATAGGACATAACAACTCATTGTGAGCTGGAATTGTATAGATATTGCCTGTATACTTGTCAGAGCCATGGAATACTCATATGCAAGACGAATTCAGAGACCTACCTCATAACATTCAGAGCGGTACAGGCAATATCTTTGTTTAGTTCTGTAAACGCTAATGTTCCATTGTGTACAAAACGTGATGTTACTGAAAGTATCTTCCCGACCATTGGTAGAACACTCAAAAAATTGCTTGCATACTACTCTAAATCTTATGGAAAGTAAAATAATAAGGCTTACATCAAGTTATCTCATAGCAGTTTTCAGCAAAATTCAACTGTACACTCTACTGAGCTGAAAGCATTACCTTATATTCCATGCATTTTCTGTTAAGGTCGAGGACATAACAACTCAGGGTGAGCTGGAATTTTATAGATACTGCCTGTATACTTGTCAGAGCAATGGAATACACAAGTGCAAGATGAATTCAGGAACGTACCTCATAACATTCAGAGTGGTATAGGCAATATCTTTGTTCTGTAAACGCTAATGGTCCATTGTGTACAAAGGGTGATGTTACAGAAATTATCTTCTCGAACTTTGGTAGAACACTCATCAAATTGGTTGCATACTACTCTTAATCATATGGAAAGTAAAATAATAAGGTTTACATCAAGTTATCACATAGCAGTTTTCAGCAAAATTCAATTCTACACTCTATCGAGCTCAATGCATTACCTTCTATTCTATGCATTTTCTCTTAAGGATGTGGACATAACAACTCATTGTGAGCTGGATTTGTATAGATATTGCCTGTATACTTCTCAGAGCCATGGAATACTCAAATGCAAGATGAATTCAGGAAGCTACCTCATAACATTTAGAGTGGTACAGGCAATATCTTTGTTTAGTTCTGTAAATTTTAATGTTAATTTGTGTACAAAAGGTCATGTTACAGAAAGTATCTTCTCGAACTTTGGTAGAACACTCATAAAATTGGTTGCATACTACTCTTAATCATATGGAAAGTAAAATAATAAGGTTTACATCAAGTTATCACATAGCAGTTTTCAGCAAAATTCAACTCCACACTCTATCGAGCTCAATGCATTACCATCTATTCTATGCTTTTTCTGTTAAGGATAGGACATAACAACACATTGTGAGCTGGAATTGCATAGATATTGCCTGTATACTTGTCACAGCCATGGAATACTCAAATGCAAGACGAATTCAGGAACCTACCTTATAACATTCAGAGTGGTACAGGCAATATCTTTGTTTAGTTCTGTAAATACTAATGTTAATTTGTGTACAAAAGGTGATGTTACAGAAAGTATCTTCTCGAACTTTGGTAGAACACTCATAAAATTGGTTGCATACTACTCTTAATCTTATGGAAAGTAAAATAATAAGGCTTACATCAAGTTATCTCATAGCAGTTTTCAGCAAAATTCAACTCTACTCTGTATCGAGCTCAATGCATTACCTTCTATTCTATACATTTTCTCTTAAGGATGTGGACATAACAACTCATTGTGAGCTGGAATTGTATAGATATTGCCTGTATACTTGTCAGAGCCATGGAATACTCATATGCAAGACGAATTCAGAGACCTACCTCATAACATTCAGAGCGGTACAGGCAATATCTTTGTTTAGTTCTGTAAACGCTAATGTTCCATTGTGTACAAAACGTGATGTTACTGAAAGTATCTTCCCGACCATTGGTAGAACACTCAAAAAATTGCTTGCATACTACTCTAAATCTTATGGAAAGTAAAATAATAAGGCTTACATCAAGTTATCTAATAGCAGTTTTCAGCAATTTCAACTCTACACTCTACTGAGCTGAAAGCATTACCTTATATTCCATGCATTTTCTGTTAAGGACGAGGACATAACAACTCAGGGTGAGCTGGAATTTTATAGATATTGCCTGTATACTTGTCAGAGCAATGGAATACACAAGTGCAAGATGAATTCAGGAACCTACCTCATAACATTCAGAGTGGTATAGGCAATATCTTTGTTCTGTAAACGCTAATGGTCCATTGTGTACAAAGGGTGATGTTACAGAAATTATCTTCTCGAACTTTGGTAGAACACTCATAAAATTGGTTGCATACTACTCTTAATCATATGGAAAGTAAAATAATAAGGTTTACATCAAGTTATCACATAGCAGTTTTCAGCAAAATTCAACTCCGCACTCTATCGAGCTCAATGCATTACCTTCTATTCTATGCATTTTCTCTTAAGGATGTGGACATAACAACTCATTGTGAGCTGGAATTGTATAGATATTGCCTGTATACTTCTCAGAGCCATGGAATACTCAAATGCAAGATGAATTCAGGAACCTACCTCATAACATTCAGACTGGGATAGGCAATATCTTTGTTTGTTCTGTAAATGCTAGTGTTCCATTGTGTACAAAAGGTGATGTTACAGAAAGTATCTCGAAAATTGGTAAAACACTCATAAAATTGGTTGCACACTACTCTAAATCATATGGTAAGCAAAATAATAAGGTTTACATCAAGTTATCACATAGCAGTTTTCAGCAAAATTCAACTCCACACTCTATCGAGCTCAATGCATTACCATCTATTCTATGCTTTTTCTGTTAAGGATAGGACATAACAACTCATTGTGAGCTGGAATTGTATAGATATTGCCTGTATACTTGTCACAGCCATGGAATACTCAAATGCAAGACGAATTCAGGAACCTACCTTATAACATTCAGAGTGGTACAGGCAATATCTTTGTTTAGTTCTGTAAATGCTAATGGTAATTTGTGTACAAAACGTGATGTTACTGAAAGTATCTTCCCGACCATTGGTAGAACACTCAAAAAATTGGTTGCATACTACTCGTAATCATATGGAAAGTAAAATAATAAGGTTTACATCAAGTTATCACATAGCAGTTTTCAGCAAAATTCAACTCCGCACTCTATCGAGCTCAATGCATTACCTTCTATTCTATGCATTTTCTCTTAAGGATGTGGACATAACAACTCATTGTGAGCTGGAATTGTATAGATATTGCCTGTATACTTCTCAGAGCCATGGAATACTCAAATGCAAGATGAATTCAGGAACCTACCTCATAACATTCAGACTGGGATAGGCAATATCTTTGTTTGTTCTGTAAATGCTAATGTTCCATTGTGTACAAAAGGTGATGTTACAGAAAGTATCTCGAAAATTGGTAAAACACTCATAAAATTGGTTGCACACTACTCTAAATCATATGGTAAGCAAAATAATAAGGTTTACATCAAGTTAGCGCATAGCAGTTTTCAGCAAAATTCAACTCTACACTCTATCGAGCTCAATGCATTACCTTCTATTCTATGCATTTTCTGTTAAGGATAGGACATAACAACTCATTGTGAGCTGGAATTGTATAGATATTGCCTGTATACTTGTCAGAGCCATGGAATACTCATATGCAAGACGAATTCAGAGACCTACCTCATAACATTCAGAGCGGTACAGGCAATATCTTTGTTTAGTTCTGTAAACGCTAATGTTCCATTGTGTACAAAACGTGATGTTACTGAAAGTATCTTCCCGACCATTGGTAGAACACTCAAAAAATTGGTTGCATACTACTCTTAATCATATGGAAAGTAAAATAATAAGGTTTACATCAAGTTATCACATAGCAGTTTTCAGCAAAATTCAACTCCGCACTCTATCGAGCTCAATGCATTACCTTCTATTCTATGCATTTTCTCTTAAGGATGTGGACATAACAACTCATTGTGAGCTGGAATTGTATAGATATTGCCTGTATACTTCTCAGAGCCATGGAATACTCAAATGCAAGATGAATTCAGGAACCTACCTCATAACATTCAGACTGGGATAGGCAATATCTTTGTTTGTTCTGTAAATGCTAATGTTCCATTGTGTACAAAAGGTGATGTTACAGAAAGTATCTCGAAAATTGGTAAAACACTCATAAAATTGGTTGCACACTACTCTAAATCATATGGTAAGCAAAATAATAAGGTTTACATCAAGTTAGCGCATAGCAGTTTTCAGCAAAATTCAACTCTACACTCTATCGAGCTCAATGCATTACCTTCTATTCTATGCATTTTCTGTTAAGGATAGGACATAACAACTCATTGTGAGCTGGAATTGTATAGATATTGCCTGTATACTTGTCAGAGCCATGGAATACTCATATGCAAGACGAATTCAGAGACCTACCTCATAACATTCAGAGCGGTACAGGCAATATCTTTGTTTAGTTCTGTAAACGCTAATGTTCCATTGTGTACAAAACGTGATGTTACTGAAAGTATCTTCCCGACCATTGGTAGAACACTCAAAAAATTGGTTGCATACTACTCTAAATCTTATGGAAAGTAAAATAATAAGGCTTACATCAAGTTATCTCATAGCAGTTTTCAGCAAAATTCAACTTTACTCTCTATTGATCTCACAGCAATACCTTATATTCCATGCATTTTCAGTTAAGGATAGGACATAACAACTCATTGTGAGCTGGAATTGCATAGATATTGCCTGTATACTTGTCAGAGCCATGGAATACTCAAAGGCAAGACGAATTCAGGAACCTATCTCATAACATTCAGAATGGTACAGACAATATCTTTGTTTAGTTCTGTAAATGCTAATGTTGCATTGTGTACAAAAGTTGATGTTACAGAAAGTATCTTCTCGAACATTGGTAGAACACTCATAAAACTGGTTGCATACTGTTCTAAAACATATGGAAAGTAAAATAATAAGGTTTACATCAAGTTAGCACATAGCAGTTTTCAGCAAAATTCAACTCTACACTCTATCGAGCTCAATGCATTATCTTCTATTCTGTCCATTTTCTATTAAGGATAGGACATAACAACGCATTGTGAGCTGGAATTGTATACATATTGCCTGTATACTCGTCAAAGCCATGGAATACTCATATGCAAGACGAATTCAGAGACCTACCTCATAACATTCAGAGCGGTACAGGCAATATCTTTGTTTAGTTCTGTAAACGCTGATGTTCCATTGTGTACAAAACGTGATGTTACTGAAAGTATATTCCCGACCATTGGTAGAACACTCAAAAAATTGGTTGCATACTACTTTAAATCTTATGGAAAGTAAAATAATAAGGCTTACATCAAGTTATCTCATAGCAGTTTTCTGCAAAATTCAACTTTACTCTCTATTGATCTCACAGCAATACCTTATATTCCATGCATTTTCAGTTAAGGATAGGACATAACAACTCATTGTGAGCTGGAATTGTATAGATATTGCCTGTATACTTGTCAGAGCAATGGAATACTCATATGCAAGACGAATTCAGAGACCTACCTCATAACATTCAGAGCGGTACAGGCAACATCTTTGTTTAGTTCTGTAAACGCTGATGTTCCATTGTGTACAAAACGTGATGTTACTGAAAGTATCTTCCCGACCATTGGTAGAACACTCAAAAAATTGGTTGCATACTACTTTAAATCTTATGGAAAGTAAAATAATAAGGCTTACATCAAGTTATCTCATAGCAGTTTTCTGCAAAATTCAACTTTACTCTCTATTGATCTCACAGCAATACCTTATATTCCATGCATTTTCAGTTAAGGATAGGACATAACAACTCATTGTGAGCTGGAATTGTATAGATATTGCCTGTATACGTGTCAGAGCCATGGAATACTCATATGCAAGACGAATTCAGAGACCTACCTCATAACATTCAGAGCGGTACAGGCAATATCTTTGTTTAGTTCTGTAAACGCTAATGTTCCATTGTGTACAAAACGTGATGTTACTGAAAGTATCTTCCCGACCATTGGTAGAACACTCAAAAAATTGCTTGCATACTACTCTAAATCTTATGGAAAGTAAAATAATAAGGCTTACATCAAGTTATCTTATTGCAGTCTTCAGCAAAATTCAACTCTACACTCTACTGAGCTGAAAGCATTACCTTATATTCCATGCATTTTCTGTTAAGGTCGAGGACATAACAACTCAGGGTGAGCTGGAATTTTATAGATATTGCCTGTATACTTGTCAGAGCAATGGAATACACAAGTGCAAGATGAATTCAGGAACCTACCTCATAACATTCAGAGTGGTATAGGCAATATCTTTGTTCTGTAAACGCTAATGGTCCATTGTGTACAAAGGGTGATGTTACAGAAATTATCATCTCGAACTTTGGTAGAACACTCATCAAATTGGTTGCATACTACTCTTAATCATATGGAAAGTAAAATAATAAGGTTTACATCAAGTTATCACATAGCAGTTTTCAGCAAAATTCAACTCTACACTCTATCGAGCTCAATGCATTACCTTCTATTCTATGCATTTTCTGTTAAGGATAGGACATAACAACTCATTGTGAGCTGGAATTGTATAGATATTGCCTGTATACTTGTCAGAGCCATGGAATACTCATATGCAAGACGAATTCAGAGACCTACCTCATAACATTCAGAGCGGTACAGGCAATATCTTTGTTTAGTTCTGTAAACGCTAATGTTCCATTGTGTACAAAACGTGATGTTACTGAAAGTATCTTCCCGACCATTGGTAGAACACTCAAAAAATTGCTTGCATACTACTCTAAATCTTATGGAAAGTAAAATAATAAGGCTTACATCAAGTTATCTCATAGCAGTTTTCAGCAAAATTCAACTCTACACTCTACTGAGCTGAAAGCATTACCTTATATTCCATGCATTTTCTGTTAAGTTCGAGGACATAACAACTCAGGGTGAGCTGGAATTTTATAGATATTGCCTGTATACTTGTCAGAGCAATGGAATACGCAAGTGCAAGATGAATTCAGGAACCTACCTCATAACATTCAGAGTGGTATAGGCAATATCTTTGTTCTGTAAACGCTAATGGTCCATTGTGTACAAAGGGTGATGTTACAGAAATTATCATCTCGAACTTTGGTAGAACACTCATCAAATTGGTTGCATACTACTCTTAATCATATGGAAAGTAAAATAATAAGGTTTACATCAAGTTATCACATAGCAGTTTTCAGCAAAATTCAACTCTACACTCTATCGAGCTCAAAGCATTACCTTCTATTCTATGCATTTTCTGTTAAGGATAGGACATAACAACTCATTGTGAGCTGGAATTGTATAGATATTGCCTGTATACTTCTCAGAGCCATGGAATACTCAAATGCAAGATGAATTCAGGAAGCTACCTCATAACATTTAGAGTGGTACAGGCAATATCTTTGTTTAGTTCTGTAAATGCTAATGTTAATTTGTGTACAAAAGGTGATGTAACAGAAAGTATCTTCTCGAACATTGGTAGAACACTCATAAAATTGGTTGCATACTACTCTTAATCATATGGAAAGTAAAATAATAAGGTTTACATCAAGTTATCACATAGCAGTTTTCAGCAAATTTCAACTCCACACTCTATCGAGCTCAATGCATTACCATCTATTCTATGCTTTTTCTGTTAAGGATAGGACATAACAACTCATTGTGAGCTGGAATTGTATAGATATTGCCTGTATACTTGTCACAGCGATGGAATACTCAAATGCAAGATGAATTCAGGAACCTACCTTATAACATTCAGAGTGGTACAGGCAATATCTTTGTTTAGTTCTGTAAATGCTAATGTTAATTTGTGTACAAAAGGTGATGTTACAGAAAGTATCTTCTCGAACTTTGGTAGAACACTCATAAAATTGGTTGCATACTACTCTTAATCATATGGAAAGTAAAATAATAAGGTTTACATCAAGTTATCACATAGCAGTTTTCAGCAAAATTCAACTCCGCACTCTATCGAGCTCAATGCATTACCTTCTATTCTATGCATTTTCTCTTAAGGATGTGGACATAACAACTCATTGTGAGCTGGAATTGTATAGATATTGCCTGTATACTTCTCAGAGCCATGGAATACTCAAATGCAAGATGAATTCAGGAACCTACCTCATAACATTCAGACTGGCATAGGCAATATCTTTGTTTGTTCTGTAAATGCTAATGTTCCATTGTGTACAAAAGGTGATGTTACAGAAAGTATCTCGAAAATTGGTAAAACACTGATAAAATTGGTTGCACACTACTCTAAATCATATGGTAAGCAAAATAATAAGGTTTACATCAAGTTATCTCATAGCAGTTTTCAGCAAAATTCAACTCTACACTCTACTGAGCTGAAAGCATTACCTTATATTCCATGCATTTTCTGTTAAGGTCGAGGACATAACAACTCAGGGTGAGCTGGAATTTTATAGATATTGCCTGTATACCTGTCAGAGCAATGGAATACACAAGTGCAAGATGAATTCAGGAACCTACCTCATAACATTCAGAGTGGTATAGGCAATATCTTTGTTCTGTAAACGCTAATGGTCCATTGTGTACAAAGGGTGATGTTACAGAAATTATCATCTCGAACTTTGGTAGAACACTCATCAAATTGGTTGCATACTACTCTTAATCATATGGAAAGTAAAATAATAAGGTTTACATCAAGTTATCACATAGCAGTTTTCAGCAAAATTCAACTCTACACTCTATCGAGCTCAATGCATTACCTTCTATTCTATGCATTTTCTGTTAAGGATAGGACATAACAACTCATTGTGAGCTGGAATTGTATAGATATTGCCTGTATACTTGTCAGAGCCATGGACTACTCATATGCAAGACGAATTCAGAGACCTACCTCATAACATTCAGAGCGGTACAGGCAATATCTTTGTTTAGTTCTGTAAACGCTAATGTTCCATTGTGTACAAAACGTGATGTTACTGAAAGTATCTTCCCGACCATTGGTAGAACACTCAAAAAATTGCTTGCATACTACTCTAAATCTTATGGAAAGTAAAATAATAAGGCTTACATCAAGTTATCTCATAGCAGTTTTCAGCAAAATTCAACTCTACACTCTACTGAGCTGAAAGCATTACCTTATATTCCATGCATTTTCTGTTAAGTTCGAGGACATAACAACTCAGGGTGAGCTGGAATTTTATAGATATTGCCTGTATACTTGTCAGAGCAATGGAATACACAAGTGCAAGATGAATTCAGGAACCTACCTCATAACATTCAGAGTGGTATAGGCAATATCTTTGTTCTGTAAACGCTAATGGTCCATTGTGTACAAAGGGTGATGTTACAGAAATTATCTTCTCGAACTTTGGTAGAACACTCATCAAATTGGTTGCATACTACTCTTAATCATATGGAAAGTAAAATAATAAGGTTTACATCAAGTTATCACATAGCAGTTTTCAGCAAAATTCAACTCCACACTCTATCGAGCTCAATGCATTACCTTCTATTCTATGCATTTTCTCTTAAGGATGTGGACATAACAACTCATTGTGAGCTGGAATTGTATAGATATTGCCTGTATACTTCTCAGAGCCATGGAATACTCAAATGCAAGATGAATTCAGGAAGCTACCTCATAACATTTAGAGTGGTACAGGCAATATCTTTGTTTAGTTCTGTAAATGCTAATGTTAATTTGTGTACAAAAGGTGATGTAACAGAAAGTATCTTCTCGAACATTGGTAGAACACTCATAAAATTGGTTGCATACTACTCTTAATCATATGGAAAGTAAAATAATAAGGTTTACATCAAGTTATCACATAGCAGTTTTCAGCAAATTTCAACTCCACACTCTATCGAGCTCAATGCATTACCATCTATTCTATGCTTTTTCTGTTAAGGATAGGACATAACAACTCATTGTGAGCTGGAATTGTATAGATATTGCCTGTATACTTGTCACAGCGATGGAATACTCAAATGCAAGATGAATTCAGGAACCTACCTTATAACATTCAGAGTGGTACAGGCAATATCTTTGTTTAGTTCTGTAAATGCTAATGTTAATTTGTGTACAAAAGGTGATGTTACAGAAAGTATCTTCTCGAACTTTGGTAGAACACTCATAAAATTGGTTGCATACTACTCTTAATCATATGGAAAGTAAAATAATAAGGTTTACATCAAGTTATCACATAGCAGTTTTCAGCAAAATTCAACTCCGCACTCTATCGAGCTCAATGCATTACCTTCTATTCTATGCATTTTCTCTTAAGGATGTGGACATAACAACTCATTGTGAGCTGGAATTGTATAGATATTGCCTGTATACTTCTCAGAGCCATGGAATACTCAAATGCAAGATGAATTCAGGAACCTACCTCATAACATTCAGACTGGCATAGGCAATATCTTTGTTTGTTCTGTAAATGCTAATGTTCCATTGTGTACAAAAGGTGATGTTACAGAAAGTATCTCGAAAATTCGTAAAACACTCATAAAATTGGTTGCACACTACTCTAAATCATATGGTAAGCAAAATAATAAGGTTTACATCAAGTTAGCGCATAGCAGTTTTCAGCAAAATTCAACTCTACACTCTATCGAGCTCAATGCATTACCTTCTATTCTATGCATTTTCTGTTAAGGATAGGACATAACAACTCATTGTGATCTTCCCGACCATTGGTAGAACACTCAAAAAATTGGTTGCATACTACTCTAAATCTTATGGAAAGTAAAATAATAAGGCTTACATCAAGTTATCTCATAGCAGTTTTCAGCAAAATTCAACTCTACTCTCTATCGAGCTCAATGCATTACCTTCTATTCTATGCATTTTCTCTTAAGGATGTGGACATAACAACTCA